>NC_139608.1:48356973-48884865 GCF_964270895.1 Podarcis filfolensis
TTTGATTATTATTGATAACTCAGTCAGTACTTGTGAACATGTATTTTATGTTTCAGAGGAAACACAGCTGTCAAATTTCCAATATCTTTATATGGAAAAGTTTACCCAAAGTCTTGCAGCATTTCATGTATTATGTACTTAAACGTGAAGCAAATGCTGGGATACAAAGAGACCAACTTAACTTTTATTCAAATCTTCAAGCTATGACCAGGCAAGCAAGCTCTAACAAAGTGAACTGAACAGAGACTTATAGCACCTGCCAGACATGTTTGACACACCTGGTGTTATACCATCCCAGAGAGGCTTATATAACACTTTAGAGATCAGCATTAACTGTGGTACCTTTTCATTACAGACTTGGTGCAAAATTACTGTGTGTACTCTTTCCTTCTCACTTTTTCATAGGAAATTACAAAGGGTCTCTGATAACTTAAAGTGCTTTCTTTCACCTCCCCCATGTGTACACTTGCTTCCAGTGTCTACCATACCTGTATCCAGAGCTGGCCCAACGTTAGGCAGGGTGAGGCCACTGCTTCAAGTGGTAATAGCCTGCCAGGTGAAACGCCTGTTGGGGCCATGCCTGCCCTGCCAGCCATGCTGTCTGTGCCACTACCAGTGGTGCCGATTTTGGGCAAGATCACTTCCATTTTGAGTGAGATCTTTTCCCAAATTGGTGCACTGTTGCCCAAAATTGGCACCAATGGCAGTGCTGCTTCTTAACCAGTGGTGAATGAGACAGATCGCTTGGTGGTAGCAGATGGCTGTACCACATACCAGATGCATATGCATTCCTTCTGGATTATGGTATGACATATGTTCGTAACACTTTCAGTAGCCAGTTTTAGTCAACGTGAGTCTCTGTGTTGCAGATTTCACCATTCTGCCAGTTAAAGCACTTGGACTTTCAAAAAAACTTTTGACACCTCACCAAAGACAAATTTATGGTGCTACCAGACTTGAAATACCGTGTATAATTCTGTTTTCCTCACCTCAGAAAAGATAAATTCAGGACAAACAAAAGAATGCACTTCTTCAGATAGCACTGTGGAATTCACTGCTACAACAGGCAGTGATGGCCATCAACCTAGGTGGCTTTAAAAGATGATTGGGCAAATTCATGAAGGGTAAGGCTATCAGTGACTACTAGTCATGATAGCTATGTTCTGCCTCCACTGTCAGAGGCAGTATGCCTTTGAAATCCAGTTGCTAGTAATCGCAAGTGAGATGAGTGCCGTTGATCTCAGGTTCTTCTTGTGGCTTCAGTGCCCATGTGGTTGGCCACTGTGAGAACAGGAAGCTGAAACAGATGGGTCTTTGGCCTGATCCAGCCTGCTGCTAAGTTCTTAGCATTATAAAACTATCAGGCCTGAAGTTTGACAACCATCGGATACATTGTTAAATAAGCAGCCGAAACATAAGTAAAACAACAGACACTTATTGCAAAGACCTATTTAACTAGCTGGGAAAGTGTATTGGAACCAATATGCTGTTGATTGCATCCAGAAAGTGAAGGTAATGTGTGCCTGCCATATCTCAACAGGAATGCTACTCCACATAACAGAATGGCCACACTAACAGCCCTGCTCTGAGTTACTGCAGAGCAGGCTTATGAGATATTTGGAACTTGCCGCAGGAACCTTTTCTCCAACCACAGTGATGCCCATAGAAAACCCTTAAGCAAAATCTGAGTTCATCAGCATTCTCCCTCCCTGCGGTTTCCAGGAGCTGCTATTCAGAAGCATACTGGGTACAACAGCGGAAGTAGAACATAGTCATCAGGATTAGCAGATATTGCTAGCCTTACCTTCATGTATTTGTCTAAATGCACGTTAAAGGCATCCAAGTTTCAGAAAACCGTTTTCATGCCGGATTTGTAAACTGCATTGATATGCAGAATGGTGCTCTCCCATGGCAAATTCTTAGTTAATGTTTGCTAATTCCGCATAGCATTATATGTATTTTTTTTATTTTAAAAAATCTACAATGCATGACTTCTACCTACAAAATCTCATAACACAAGAAACCAATTAGTCTCTGAAGTGCCAGAGCATTCTTTGTCTGTGATGGGAGCATTGTTTCCGTGTGCACAGATTCCAGTAGAAATAGGCATCTCAAGATGTCTGTTGCATTATCATGTTTTAATAGAAAACCTCGATGATAAAAGGATGCAAAGGTCAGCAAGTTCAAACATCCACAGCTGGCTATGTTCTTAAGGCAAGATCCTCAACACATTAACCTCCACAGATTAAGGCTGCAGTCCTAAACACCCTTGTAAGGGGTTGAGTTTCAGTGAACAGAATGGGACCTACTTCCAGGTAAACATGCTTGGGATTTTGCTATAAGGATTATAGCTGTACTAAGATTTGGAAAGTAAAGCAGCTGAAGCTTTGTCAAAGCTTGTTTGTTGCACTTATTCATATCAATAGGACCGCTGTAGAATAGATAGTTTCTGGTTACTGCTGGAATTTTTCTTAGTAAGAATGGATGAGCAGCCCACAATCTGGTTCCTAGTATTCCAGCAGAGGTGGCCTCTCCCATCCTCAAATCCTGCCAGAGGGGGTAACAAAAGGACTGTCTTTGCCCTATGTGGAGTGGGAAGAGAAGGAAAAGGCAAAGCAACTTGGTGAGCTGTTCACTATTTCACTCCCAGTATTCCAACTGAGGTGGCCTTTCCTCCCTCGACTGCCACCACAGGGCTTCTCAAGAACCCTCTTGAGACAAGTCTCAGCACACCCATTTTGGGCTTGTCTTTGCTGTTTTATTATATAGTTTTAATATATTTTTTTATGTAAGCTGCTTTGTGAGGTTAGTTCAAAAAGCGGTACTTAGTTATCATGTATAAATAGCAGTATGTCTGTGGAAGCCTCTGTATGAGACAACTCATTATTTGAAATATTAAGGAAATGCTTCTTGCGTTAGTTAGCTCCATTACAAGCTAACATTTCTTGTGGTACAATAGGGTTTGAGCTTTGAATGTTAAGGTTCTTTCCCAGTGAAGGCCCACCCCTCTCATGCCAACATTAGAGAACACCAAAGCAACAGCACATGGGCAATTATGTTTCTTTAAGTTTCAGTATTTGTGCATATGGCTTCTGATTCTGAGGGAGTAGAGAAGTGCCCACAGCATGCTCTGAAAAATCCAAGTGTGCTCACAGGCCCTAAAGATGGACAACCCTTGTTATAGCCTATGTGTCCTACTGATAAGCTGTTGGAGCAGAGGAAAGGCAATTTTTTAATGCACTGTCTATAACTGGTCAGTGTATGTCATTAGTAATGTAGTAATATTTAAACAATACCATTAACTAAATATAAAATTTGGAAAGAAATCCCCAGTACTTAGCTATACCCTTTTTAAGTGGGACTTAATTGGGAAGCTTGGTGAAAGATATTATTAACACAGGGAAGGGTGAACCAAGCCATTTTGCAAGCTGTTCATATTGTGTTGACTTTCATAGTGTTTGCTAATGAGGACTCAAACATTATGGCATTCTAATAATAGTTACATATCTGAGCCTGCATTTTCAGAAGGTTGCTAAGGCCGCTTAAACTTCCATATACTTCCTGTTCAGCTTAACACACTGCAACACAATTTGGGTATTGAAAATCTGGGCCCATATTTCAATTGCCTAGTGCTTGGAAGCTGCTCCTATATTTGCACTTAATTCCTGTTTGATTCATCTGTAATGAATTATTCATACATGCATGTGTGAATACTATATAGGAAGCATTTCATTAGTGAAACGGGACCTCTGAGATTGGGGTACATTCTGATATTTCTTCCTTGGGTATTTCTTTGATATGCCAAAGAAGGGATATCTCTGCTAAAATCTTAATCCAAATTTTTTGCATGGAGAACAGTTGTTAGGCAGCTGCCAGACACTGTCAGTTTTTAAAAAATGTTCTATTTCCCATTCTAGGTTAGATATTTACTGTTCATACCCATGTTTCTCTGCTACTGTTTTATTTTAAAGCCGGTTTGTTTCAGAAATGCATATTGTCAAGTTCTAGATGGCATTTGTCAGCTTCCTTTTAATCCATAGCAGCACAATATGAGAGGGGTATAAGTGATACCTTTCTCTTTTTTTGCCTTCCCATATAATAAGAAAAGTAGAATAACACTGTTTCATTTTTTTATTTTAAAAAAACCCAGCCTATTTGGTAGGGGCAATTTAGACTGCTATCCTCTATTCATTTACTTAACTGGGAGAAACCCTATTGAGCTCAATAAGACTCACTTTTGAGTAGTTACAAATGGGATTATGCTACGAGTTTCTTTTACTTATTGATCTATGGGCACTTCCAGACTGTCAAAATTTTCAAGTTGGATCACATTGCAGGCAATGACCAATTTAGGCATGTCTGAATGACACACAATTGTGCACACGCATATGGCGCCGAACCCAGAACTAGTCCCAAAACATCATAAAGACGTCATGAAAGGGAGCAGAATAGAGACAGTGCAGGCTTATGCGCATTCCACCAACATGCGCTGGGCTCTGGAACAGAACTCTCACGCAACACGAGGACTGTCTGTACTGGCAAACTCTGGATTGTACAATTACAGTTGGTTGGGAGACCTTGTGCAACAACTCTGCTTCCTCCAAAGAGCTGGTATTTAGCAGTAAGGAAAGTGACAGAGAAATGCATTAGAAAGTGTGGGATAACATTTGCTTGACGCAACATGGCCTTAACCACCCACAGATGAATAAGAGTTTTAGCTTTACTTCTATTTTTTGAGAAGGGAGCATCTTCAGTGTTTTAGTTAGTAGGCATTGGCTCATATTTTTGTTCCTTTGGAAACTCTATTTTTCCTTCTCCTTTGCTTATGGCAAAGTGGGGGTATTTTAAGAAGTGTTAAGCTTGTGAGAGTGGGAAAACATTGCTCCACTCACAGAGGTGCCTCCAATTATTTTTGGCAATTGTTCCTGCTCACTACCTGCAGTTTTCTGGAATGTCTCCAAAAGCGTATCTGGATATTTGGGGAAAGTTCAGGGGGTTGCAGTGGCAAGGAGAGGTGGGATACTTCGGTTATGCAAACAACCTTACAACTTCCTCTTGGGCTAACAGTTTCCGCAACTGTTTTAACACACATTTTCTTCTGCAAATACACACCAAACTTGCCCCTCAAGCACTCATATATGTCTGGACTTCAGCAAAGGAATTTAATTATTACATTTTGGATTACTAAATGCTTGTCATGCATATTCCTCCATGGAGAAAATATCCTAAGAAATAATTTGAAATAGCAAGGAAAAACATTGCAATCATCAGACTTAAAAAGTCAACTTTTAAAAGTTTTATTTGATAATAGTAGCTCTCTATTGCAATAGTTTAAAATGTGTGATACAATGGGCACATTTGCACAGAACACTAGTCATGTTTTAACTTTATGTGCACAAGCCTCAGGTTTGTATACTCTCCTCCCATGCAGCTGTAATAAGGAGGAGGAAAAAGCCAGCTGCATTTTCAGCTTATTTTACTTTAGCCAGTTCCTGGGTTGTCATCATTTTCAACCATGATCCTGGTTGATACAAGACGAGAAGCCAGAAATCAATTGAAGTGCTGCTGAATCCTAGTTTATTCTTCCTGTCCCCATGGGCTGGGGGCAGGACAGGCAGGGGAGGACCAAAGAAGTCCGGGCTTTGCATAGGCTCAATTTGCTGTGAACATAGCACTATGGTATGGCTTAGTCTTACATGCAAATGCTGTCAAGTGTACTTTGGGCATATCTGATCTATAAGTTGGCTGTTGGAACATCTAAAGGATTTTCTTAGGATTATTGATACTGAATCCTTAAAAATACACTTTTTGGAATACCAGCCTGAATTTACAACTCTGAATTCTTTTGGTACACCAGAGAGGAAAGATATGGTTATCTTTTTGAAACGTTCATAGCACATCTTGTAAAATATTTTGAATTTGGTTTGGCCAACTTTTGAGATTGAAATTTGGGACATATTTATCCATTCTTTGGCATTTGTATGACAGAAAAAGATAGTGAGCAGTCAAAGCAGGTAGTAGAATACAACATTCCAATTTACTTTCTGATGCCAAACTCATGACCCTGTTGCATTGCACTTTACTTTCTTTAAAAAAGGAATCGGCTTCAGATTTTCTTTTGAGTCAGACTTTTAATATTGAGGAATTCTTCTTTTACTTGGTGTTTATGTATTTTCTTAGGTGAGTACACAGAACATTCACAGCATGAGTTCTTGTTGGACTAGGACTCTGTGTGCCACTTAGATCAAGTGGAAAACTTGACTGGCTTAGGTTAGTGGGGGGAAATACATTTTGCTTTTTTGTTCTTCATGTTTGAAGCCTTTAACCTCTATTTCCTGTTGGGCTAACAATGTTTTCCTCCATTTGCACAAAAGAACAAAGTTTAGCATTAAAAAATTATTTGTATAGGAACACATCCTCTTCCAAGTGAAGCCTGGTTCAAAAGCATTCTTGTGTCATGGTGGATCATCATTCAAGTGCTGTACTTTGTTATGCTTTTGCATTTGGAGACTCGAAGATCTCAAGTTATACTTACTTGTGTACCTAATGAATAAAGAACAATGAAAAAACCCTCCTGTCTCTGAGCTGCACAAGAAAATTGATGTTTGAGAATAATATAGCCTTGATTGAACATATTAGAGTGTTTCTGGTCACGTCTCCCTTGTTTTTCCTGGCATAATCTTGTCTATCTAGTGCAGATACAGTGGTACCTCGGGTTACATAGGCTTCAGGTTACATAGGCTTCAGGTTACATACTCCGCTAACCCAGAAATAGTGCTTCAGGTTAAGAACTTTGCTTCAGAATAAGAACAGAAATTGGGCTCCGGCGGCACGGTTTAAGATTAAGAACAGTTTCAGGTTAAGAGCGGACCTCCAGAACGAATTAAGTACTTAACCCGAGGTACCATTGTATTTGATTTTATAGTAATAGTTGAAATGAACCATCATCTAGACATGCACATACCATCCTGTGTACAACCATGTTTTTTTCTGAAAGTGATACAGAAGGATTTGTTTCACAAGCTTCTTCACAGGGCTGCAGGGCTATTCTCTCTTCCCACCTCCTAAAAATACCCCTTAAAATCAAACCTCTCACACCAAATCTCCACACTAATTCTTAAACTTGCGAAAGTGCAAGGGAAGTTTGTAGGCAAGAAAGAACATCAATAAAGAATGAATAAAATGGATTCCTGCTGGATCTTGCCAGGGGCCATGTGGTACAATTTGCAATTTCTGTTATGATAGCAATATCCCTCCCCTGCTGTTTGCTTTCCTTCCAAAATCTGCCATGCAGTTTCTGGGCATGGAGGTCATATTTAGCTATCAATACCCATTTATATGTCTACTATAAATTTGTGCAATCCCACTTATTAAAAAAGAATCTCAGTCCATGACAATGACCACATATTGTGCCATGTTTTCCTACCTCTGTGAGAAAATCTCTGGGAAGTCGTGCATGCCCCTATGGTGACCAAGAAATTAAGATCCAGCCACTTCCATTAATGTGGTTTCAACTACCACTTGAAGATGGCTATCACAATATTTGTTTAGCATATTAAAACCAAAAGAAGGTTTTTCAAATATTTCCAGCTTCTGTAGTTGTAAACATCTTGCTGTTAATCTTTCTTTAAACTGTGCATATTTTATGGGTATTTTCCAGAGAATAAAGAACTGTCCCACATATTTAACCACCTAGGACAGGGTTGGGGGTGTTTTTAGCCGAAATACTACATTCCATCATGGCAGTGGTTCCCAATTAGCTAAATACTACAGACCCCCTGTTTCTCAAAAGCCAAGAAATGGACCCCCTACTCTTGAAAATGTTGATATCTCTGTGGTGGTTTTCGTTATGTACCCTCCAACATGTCCCAACGCAAAACCAGGATATGCCTCTTCCTGCACAAGTCACGTGACCCATGAGACATTATGGCACCCCAAAATGCATGTTTTTGGGTGCCAAGATCTCAGGCGTTTTTGGGCACCATGCTGTCATGTGAGAACATGCCCCCCCAAACGGAGTGTGTGCCACAGACCCCCTGAGTGGGTTGTTCATATCCCCTGGGGTCCACAGACCACCAGTTGCAATCAGTGCATCATGAGCAGCCCTCCAAGGTCTGCATGCCTATGGTGTGCAGGGCCAGAGGCAAGTGGACAGAGCAATGGATATGACTCTTTGTACAGTAGTCAACATTCCAGCAACGCAAAAGCCAGAGGCTTTTAAACATCCACAACTGGAGGGAACAGGACCAGTGAAGGACTTGAGATGCCTCAAGGGCTGCATGTGATTCCCCAGGTCTGAAGTTATCCACTCATGTTGTAAGGTTTGATATAAAGGAACTTGATTCTGCTGAAGCAAAGTAGCATTCAGTCAGGTTTACTACCTGGATGGAACACATCTTGGAATCCTATATTCCCTTCCTTGAGTTTCGTAATGGAAGGAAGTGAGGATATAAATCAAACAAACAGGCATGGCAGTAAAACCAGGTTTATCTCCAAGTATATACAACACAGAGCTGTAGACAATCCTGGCTCTATGATGAACCTATATGAAATATAAAAATACATGTTTCCAAATTGCAGTTTAGAAAGTATATCTCTGGCTTAGTAATACTAAGCTTCCTTTAAAAACTGTTAGAAAATAGACCCAGCATAGTATTTTGACTTTTGCACCTTGTATTATTTTTGTATCATATGAAAATCCAGTGTTTTTAAAAGATCTCTGAAGATTAAATGTGCCCTCTTTTTACCTATGTCACATTTATGTATGGATACAAAATAGGCATTAGTATCCAGAATTGTTGACCCTTGAGATCTAATATTGACCTCAGTCAGTATTAACTTTTCAGATCGATAAATGCTGTTATTGACCTCAAAGGAAGTCAATACTGCTTGTTAATTTGCAAAGTATAACTGCAACGAAATGCTACACATTTTGTTCTTCATTATCACCCTATTTATATCTGTTTTTAACATCATCTTTTTCACCACCTAGAAAGTGTAATGTCGAAACATTTCAATTCCAGTTACAATAAGGGTTGAAGAGAGATTTGTATTGCATAATATGGAACAAGAGAAGAGAAGAACATGTTTCCCCTAGCATGAAAATAATACCAGTTCTATACCACTGTGGTGTTTTCCCTCTTTAAGGGGAGTTCAGTTACTTTTTCTCTGATACAATTTAGAACAAAGTATATTTCAGCTGCCAAAACACACACTTCTTCATAAAACTATAATGGATGAGTGAGCTAATCCTGAACTAACTGGAAACAATTCTTTAAATCATTATTGAACAGTAGATTTTTATCTGTTTAGATAACAATGGCAGGTGTGTAAATGAAGATGTTACTATACAGAAGTTCGAAGGGAATGTTGTGATTCAAATTGTATTTAATTGCAATATCTTAGGTTGGTTTTAGTGCTGTGTCTAGTTTTGTTACATGCAAACATAAATGTTAAATCATGCATGTCTTGATGTATGTTAAATTTTATTCCAGTATTCAAATGCCCAAACAACATTATTTCACATTTATCAGTTTGCTATTTCAATTCTAAATTCTGATAAATGATTTATAGGCTGATACTAAAGTCAGCTACTTGGAAGCCAATGCTGTCAATTTCAGTGAGAGTTGTTTTCAAAAGTGCTAATTTCTAGATAGATATAATCTTAATCCCACTTCCTGTTTGATAGACTCTAACTGGCACACAAAACAAACAAAAATGATTCTGCTTTATAAAGTAATAAACTTGTGTGAAGGGTCTTGGGGGAACAGACTTTGCTTTTATACAATCTTCCTTTCATCTGTTAACATGACACTAAGAAAGCTCAAACATTGTGTTGTTAAATTCCACCATGTAGGTTGGTTTTTGATAGCTACTGATATCTTATACCAACCTCTTTAGCGAACAAGCAGATGCAAAAGACAGGAAATGATTATTGCTCTTGGACCGGGTTGAGAAAGGGGAGCAAGCTCATCCCTACCCATTAGTTCCAGACACTTTACAGAAGCCAAACAAGGGTAATCTTAGAAGGCCTGGTACCAAATTCTGCTTCTCCATACTCCTGCCCAGCTTTCTGCTTGGCACATTTGACAAGCTTGGGTGGAGAGTTGGGTGAGGTCAGAAACTGGAATGCTTAATGAAGTGGGGAGTGGGAGAATCATCACTAGGGTTTTAGCTCTGTAATTCTTCAACTTTTTTGGCTGATTGAACACTCGCTAACATCTTATCCCAGCTTGCTTGCTGTATTGCCACTCCCTCCATGGACACTGTATTCGTATTGTGAAAAAGTACCTGGTGGCCTTAGAACCGATTTTGGTGTCTATAAAATGCAGGACATCCAACTACTATCTCTATGCTGGATGCGATAAATGTAGAACCCAGTTGTGATCAAGACTGCCTAGTCGTCTTTATGGCCCATCAATAATATTGTACTGCAATGGCAGCAAATGTGGTACAGTAGACACCTAAATATCTAGGCTTCCATATTTTGTCATAGGGAAAATTTTCTTTAACTTTTACGGGGTTGGCTATATAAATGCAGATGAAAAACAGAGAAAGGATGGTAAAGCAAAGCATTTCCTGTTGATGAACAGGTTTCTTCTTTTGAAGGTCACTTAGTCCAAGAAGGAAGGAAAAATATACCTTTAACAACGATCATCCCCACCCGCAGTCTCTTCATGCTAAGCTGAACAATCTATTCAACTTTTTGAGATAGAGGAGCAAAGCTACATGGCTTCCATTACACTTTCTATATCTTAAAGTGATTGAAATAATTTGTTTTCAGTCTGAAACTAATTAGCATTCAAGGTCAGGCTCACACCACTTTAATTTATTGCTTAAGTACATTTGTACTTTTCATTGCTGCTTCAAGAAGATCCTTGTTGGAATTGTAGGTTTGTATTCTATTTCACCAAGAGGAGCTGGCTTTATAAAGGTGTTGGTTTGCTTGCTTTATAGGTCAGGTATTTATGTTGACAACAGTGGTACTGGAAAGGATGACATGCTTCAGAGACTTTTGAAATTACTTCAGAATTTAGATTATTAGTGGCACTTTTGCCTTTGCATTCCTTCTTGAGGGAAAAATCCAGTCAATTAATTTTCTCAAAGATGTGAATAATAAAACATGGATGTGAAGTTTCACTGAACTAGAAATGAGCAGTACCTTTTGGGTCATAGTTTATAATGCACAATTTAGTACTCTCTTCCTTCTTCTGCACTGGGAGATTAGTGAAAAATAAGCTGTGTAAATTAAGTTTATTGCAACATTATCTTCAGATGTACAGCAGTGAAGATTATATTGAGTGATAGCAGTTGAGTGGATTTTGTATAAAAAGAATTATCACATAAAACCACATTCTGAATAAAAATATTGCTCAAAGTTCCTCTTATATCATTTTATTAAAAGTTCTAGTCAAACACATTGCAAGAGTTTGGGAGAAGGAGCCATACTTAAGATAAATACAACCTATTAGCTAATGGGAATCCTACTGCCATCCTGTGCAGATCTTGTACCTTGCATGCTTACAATGGTCTGATATAGTTGACTCCTATGCTGCTTAAAAGCTCCGCATTCACATTTGCGAAGAAAGGACCCAAACTGGCAACCACGTCACCTGCATTCACATGGAACACAACATCCCTTGGTTCAGCGATACATGTATAAGCAGAATGGAGCCCAAGTGAATGGTAGCCCACAGGAGTTTGCTACCATTTTGTTACCTCTCCACTAATCCTAGCTTGTTATGTCTTATAAACCAACTGTGGTTTAAAACAAACTGGTTGGCTTCAGAGTAAGCCAACTTCAAGCTGTGGTAATGAAGCTGGCTTGATATCTGCTTCATATGACACAACAAGCGAGTGAGAAGTGGGATTTGGAAGTGTGAAATCAATTTTTTCTTCCAGCTACATGGGGTGAGGGGTGGGGAGCACATGTACAAGCAAAGCCTCAGGCTGACCTTCCTGCTCTTGCACATAGTGCTAGGCCTCTTATGTGCTAACTAAACGAGTCAGGAAGTCCATGGCTATTCTCTAGTCTAGCTGTTGAAGCTCTACAGCAGGCATAGGCAAACTCGGCCCTCCAGATGTTTTGGGACTGCAACTCCCATCATCCCTAGCTAACAGGGCCAGTGGTCAGGGATGATGGGAGTTGTAGTCCCAAAACATCTGGAGGGCCGAGTTTGCCTATGCCTGCTCTACAGAATAAGGAATCAATTGATACAATCCAGAGCAGGAATTAAAAGTGGCGTGCCTCTTGAATTTGGGCTGTTTCTAGTTCCCAAATTCAGTTCCTAAGGCTTTTTCTCCCACAGCAGCTTTAGGTTCCTGTTCAAATATTAACTATAATCTCTCTCTCTCTCATGCAAATCTTATTTACAGCATTTGTACGCCACCCAATAGAGAGTGTGTAGGGCAGTGGTTACAGTGTCTGACTAGGACTGGACTAAAATGTCCATTCACCCGTGAAGCTCACAGAGTGACCTTGGTCCATTCCCCAACTCTCTACCTAACCTACCTCACAGGGCTGTTGTGAAGTTAAAATGTAGGGAAAAGCCCTGTATCTTCTCTTGAGCTCTTTTGAGGCAAGGCAGGATATACATTAAATAAATATATTGACTTACTATGAAACATGAAAACTCAACTACAATAAATGATATCATTTTTTAAAAAAACTTTAAAAATCATCAGCAGTTAAAACAGCATAAGACTGTAGGAAGCATTACTAAAAGCAGGTGTAAAATTGAGTGGATTGTTGTCTTCTTGCTTTGTTCTCATTGACACGGTAAAAGCCATTTAACTTCAGCGCAATGTGCTACTTAAATGACATTAATCAGTTGCGACCCTCGTGACCTTCCCTGACTTAAAAACTTGGAGGGGCGAAAGAAAAGTGAGCCTAAGCTTCCTTATATGGAGCTTCTATCCTGGTAGCAGCAGCTCTCCAGGTTTTCAGATAGGATAATTTCCCACCCCCTACTTGGAGATTTGAGAAATTGACCCTGGGACCTTGTGGATGTAAGGCATGTGCTTGAACACTGAGTGGACCTGACACTAAAGTTGGCATGTGAAATAGTTCTGTGTCAAATCATTTTAACAACTAATTTGAAGGCGGGGGGAGTTGTTTTGATGAAGGTGGGAGGAATGGTTGAATTGTTTTGATTAATAATTTGGATGGAAATTGCCATTCTCTGGGGTGGGAGAAATCAGGAAATTAGTCAGGTATTCATTGATCAAAGAGCTGCTGGTGAAGAAGGTGAAGAATGGATGAACTAATCCAACTTGATTAAATTGTTTTTCTTTGCATAAGCTATGAATGTCCTCGTGGTAGAAAAATAATAATAAAAAGAGTCTCTTCCTAGGGGGTTGGCTGTGATTGCTCCAAAATCTTTGCAGAGGTTCATGGGGAACCTCTTCCAAGTTGTCCTTTTTGTAAACTAAAATGCTCAATTCTTTACTAGTTTTTTGATAAGGAAGTTATCAAACTTTGATAAGGAAGTTATCACTTTGATTTGCTTTACTGTTTCTTTTCCATCTTTATTAACATCTTTTAAAGATTGGAATACTAGGCATAATATATGCAATGTACTTATTGGTCACTCCTACCTTCAGTTACCTATCAGTTGGAAGACCAGCCCTAGTCCATATAATCTAGTTGCCTTTCAAGAGCTATATTGGCCCAATTCATACGACCATCTAAATTAGTAATGCATGATCTTTGCTTATTCTAATATGAATCAAACTGATCAGCACCTGGACTGATGTATGAATAGGAATTTAGTTATCCAACAGTATATCAACATAGTTTTTAAAGTGCATATTTTAAAAGAAATGATGTCCAGAAATCCAAATGCTGCAAATAAAAATACATATTTAATCATGTCTTAAAATGTGATTAATGTGGAAGTGGGATGGAATGGATTTATGAGTGAATAAGAATGAAAAGAATGAAGACCAAAAATATTGACTTACCTCTTAACTAGCTACTACTTGAAAGGGCTGATTGTGTGGATCTCTGCTGTGGAGAGCAGCCACTTTTGGGCACAGGAGTCTATTTCCAGCATGGATTAAAATAGTTATACATTTGTGTGTTTGCAGTGGTATGCCATAAGTTGAATCCAGCTTGTGTGGCAATTTTACAATGCTGGCTCATTTTGAAGTCAAAATGACATGAAATGAATTTTGATCTGTTGCTATGTGACCAATTGCCATGTGAATTTACAGTTCGTCAAAAGTTTTTCTGACAATTCAAGTACAGAATGTTTATTGGATCATATCGGTCTAGGTGAAGACAGGAGTGCCTGGCGTGCTCTGCCTGGCGTGCTCTGGTCCATGGGGTCACGAAGAGTCGGACACGACTAAACGACTAAACAACACAACAACATTGGTCTAGGTGCCTGGTGACACGTCTTCAAATAATCTTAAAATGTTAGTGAGGCAAGATTATTCTCTCTCTCTCTCTCTCTCTCTCACACACACACACACACACACACATACACACACTTAAAGTTTTATATAACGAAGAAGAATGACTTCAACCCAAACTTGTCTTGAATTACTAGAAAGATATTTATTCAGCTGATGCATATGCAATACAAGGAAAGCAACTCATTTAGATATAAGTATTCAGTTTCTTATCAATTTCCATATTACAATGTATTTTTAAAATAAAAAAATTAATTGATGCATTCTATGGTAAATTTGCATAACCCCAAAATTCTGATAGCTATTATTATAATAATGCTAAATATATTTAAATGATTTTGTATTTATTCATCATCTCTCCTTTTGACTATCTCAATGTTATTCTGGCTGGGTTCACACATAAGGTGAAACTGTGGTTTTGTTAACAATAGTTAAGAATCCACACCATAGTTTTTTAAAAAAGTTTTATTATTTTTTTCAAAATGAACAGCAAAACCATGCCATTGCTCATGGTACTCACAAACACAGTAATCTTACATAGATTTTGACACAATTAGAAAATTGAAGTTTTAGCTAGACTCATGGGATGACCTTCGAGCACCTGTTGATATGAATCGGCTGCTTGAGTTAGAAGCTATCATAGTAGAATTTAAGATTTAAGATTCCCATTCTTTCAAAGCCTATGCTTCCCTTCATTCATAAATCCATTAAGGAGTCACTGTTGAGCCACTGATCAAATATGAAGATAAGGAGGGATATAGGAATTTGGGCAGAAGGTTCATTTTAATGGCTGCCACGCAACCCAGCCCACTTAAATGTCTCTAGCTTAATAGCTCTATTCTTACGAGACAATGAATGTGGTGTGGCCAAAGTTACTTTTTTCCCCAGCTGGCCCAAGTCATACCTCCAGGTTTAGAAACTTTCCATGTCAGGGACACCAAGTCAGTGTTAGGAAACAACCAGTGCTGCTCTGCAGCTGGGAGATACAAGTAGCATGATAACCAAGTTTAGAGCAGTCCACATCTAACCTTTTCAAAGTATGAAACTGCTGTAGTCTCTTTCAGTGGAACTGTGGCCTCCCATGGTTCACTCAGAATCAGTCAAAGATAGCAAAGACGTTCATCTTGTGCTTAACGGGCTGGACACACCTGCCTTTAATTACACTGTGAGTTTCCAGATGTACCATAGGCTAACATTGTTTTGAGCTTCTGCTTCTATCTGCCATCTGCTCATCACTCAATTTTTGTAGGCGTACGGTGCCACAGCTTTCTGAGGCAGGTAACAGGCTCTAACTATGACTTTTTTGTGGTCTGTGAACTCAAATATAAGAGCAAACCACAGTTAGCATGCTACAATTTGCAACCCAGTTTCAAACTGGTATCACATCCTAGTTTGTTGACCTCACACAAATCATGGCTTGTAAGCAATTAACATTAACATACATAATGGGCTCATACATTCACACGAAACCATATTCTGTTTTACAGCTGATCCCCCAGCACTTCTGTGAGCCTGGTATTTAAATCCTGACCACTCAAACCCAGCTCTAGCAGTCTGTCCACAGGATCTCAGTGAACTCTTAAGTTTTGTCTCAGTTTACATATTTGTTTCATTGGGATTTCTGCCTTTTGAACTTGTTTAAAAATTATCTTGAGATTCGCATAGTTGTTTCTATCTCTCAGGCTTGCTGCTGCTGGTGGAGTACAAACTTGATTTGTTGATTTAAAATTACCGTATGTTCTTGGTGATCTTTAATTGTGCTGTCTTGTACAGGGGATTTTATATCCAAGTTTCATCACTATAAGCAGGAGGTTCACAGGTGAAATTTCCCAGAAAATGCCCGCAGAGAGAAATGACATGTGTACAGTAACTCCTTTGAAACTGATACAATGTGAAGTCGAGAAGGGTTCAGAAATCTGCAACTTAACACTCGCTCTCACTGTAGATAAATAGCACATTGCTGTGGTCTTTCCTAAATCTCCAACAACGCCTCCAGGAATAAAGTCAAGTGGCTGCAGACTTCCATTTTTTTTTCCAGATTGATTATATTGAAAGAGCCCATTAGGAACTGATTTAAGCTAGCTTGGATGAGCGGAGTCTTAGTTTCAGCTCTTAAGGCTTTGGCTACTAAAAGTTCACTCTGTCCTGAGCATATACCAGCTCCACAGGCTATTAACTTTATTAGTGTGGAGATAAGCTGATTAGACCTTGTCAATCAAAGATGCCAATATCTCAATTGAGAGTCAGTCCGTCAGTCTCCCTCTCCCTCTCCCTCCCTCTCTGCCTTTTTGAGCATTGGAGCAGGCAACAAAGAGAGATGTGGCTTGCATCCCCATGGTTGTTACCATGCAGGGTGCAAGGGTCCTGTGATGATGTGATGACTATATTAAAGAGTACATCAATTTGTTTTTAAAGTGTTTTGATTTTTTATGGTGGCATTAAGAGAGAACATTGTGGTTGCAGCTTTACTAGAAAGCAAAGAGTTCTAGAAGGGGGAAAAAGTGTTTCTTTGAAGCCTACAGGGACTTTGAGTCTTACTGTGCCTATGGGCGCTGAAATGTTCCCATAGCCGGCATACTCTGATCCACCATCAACTTAGGTAGGATTCTTATGTTCAAATTATTCAATTATGTCAAGCGAAAGCATGCATGCATTTTTTAAATCCTCACAGATGTGTGTTTATTAAATAGAGGTATCCCTTGAGCTCCCTCCACTCCTGCTGCCCCCAGTGATTGCACGGAGAAGGTTGCACTGAGTGTTTATAGTCAATAATCTGGGAAGATTCGTTTTAAGGAAAGGTCACTTATGACTTATGAACTGTGACTGAGCATCTGGAGATAAAGTGTGGGATAAGTAGTAAATCGCAGGTATTTGCATTTCTTATTAACAGGAAGCATGAGAGAAATAGAACATGATCTTTCAAACGTTCTGCAGTATTTCCACTGTAGTCTTCATCATCTAGTTAGTAAAAGATGTACAGAGAGAGGGGGGCGAATCTGGGCTTTTGTTCTTCACATCTGTGGTTTTGCGCTCCCCATGTCTCCCTCATACATCAAATGCAAACAACAGAAGCCCATCCTTTTCTTCTGTCGCCTTATACTCACCACCCAATGAAGACTGGAGCTAAAGTGCTACTGAACTACATAGCCACAGTGGATTATCTCTTTACCAGCTATTCTTCATCCCACTATATCAATTTTTCTACTAACCACTCAGACACTTCCCTTCTGAGAAATGGTAATGGAGATGGTATTTTAGCTAGATAAATACATTATAGTGACACAAAGGAACATGCATCTGTCTTGTACCTCACTACATATGTTGGTGCTGCTTATCCTGTCTCAGTGCTTTGGGGATCCCCTCTTTTCTCTTTGGACAGCCCTAGAGAAGAATCTTACACCCTGCGCTAACAAGTTTCTAAAGACCTTGCATCCTTTTCCATAAGCACATTGGTTGCAATCCAGAACTGTACACACATATCTCAGGCATTTCATTCACTTTTATTATGCTCCACCCCTTCTAAGCTGGTTTGTGCAGAAGACTCCTGGCTGTGAAAACTATTTGGATGGGCACTATAGACTTTGCTGAATCACAACATTTTTACAATATTTATTTCCAAACAGGACTCAGAATGTAAATTTTGTAATTTTTCAGTTTGCTATTATGTTGTACCATTCAGTTGTATTACAGTGAAAGATCCCATGCCCTAGTTCTTTTGGCAAAGTATGCAATACATGATGCACATTTCTTTCTGCCTGCATGCTGGTAGTAAACAGTGGGCTTTCCTTCTGATGGCTGCTCTTGAGTAATTAGCTGGGGATGTGGGCTGGAGAGGAAGTAGTAGCAGGCATCTGACACCTTTAAGCTTATTGGATTTTCATAAGTGTATTCACAGGCTTGAATTTCCACCATTATTCCTTGGCTAGCTGTATGCAATCTGGCACTTGGAATAAATCAAAAACAATTGACAATTCATGAAATGGTGATATTTTTCTTCAAGGTATTTCACATACTGAAACCACTAAGTTATTTTTAAAAGTTTCCAACACCTAAGGCTAAATGAAAACTTTCTTTGGGACTAGGCTTGCCTTTTACTGATAATCCCTGCTTTCATTGGTTCCCTTTCCTCTTCCTGGTTTTGCTTCTATGTGGCTCTGTAATCTTGTTGCCTTATGACTTTGTATTGTAGTAGCTTTTACTACTACAATATTTTATTACATCTGAATGAGGAGTATCAAGAAGTGGTAATCATCAATAGTAATATTGATTATAGTAATGGTAATACAGTGGTACCTCGGGTTACAGACGCCTCAGGTTACAGACTCCGCTAACCCAGAAATAGTACCTCGGGTTAAGAACTTTGCTTCAGGATGAGAACAGAAATTGTGCGGCGGCAGCGGGAGGCCCCATTAGCTAAAGTGGTACCTCAGGTTAAGAACAGTTTCAGGTTAAGAACGGACCTCCAGAATGAATCAAGATTTTAACCCGAGGCTGGTTAATATAGCAGAAGATATAATTTCAATGGTGCTTAAAATGTGGTGCAGATTAGAAATCGTAAAATACGAAGAAAAACTTATATCATTAAAATGTTATTGAATAATTTTTCCAAACTGTGAATAAGTATAAATCATGAATTTATTTTGGTTCTTGAAGTTTGCTCATGATTTTTTTCAGTTTTTATTTTTAAACTGAAGTAGATATGGCATTTTATAAGAACTGAATATGGCATTTCATAATGTGAGAAAGTTACCATATAATAGAATATAAATTCTTTTTAAAATAGCATATTAGATTCTGCTAAGTGAAAACATGTAATTTACTTCTGTGAAAATAGTTTATGGGAGCTGGATGTCTCTTGAAACATGAAGCGACATATAAATTAAATGAATAAAAATGTTTGAAAAGAGGTGGGGACAAACAAGCTATGTCTGAACTCTGTAGTACAGTCAACTCTTAACAGTCCCTAACTGTTAATTTCTGCACTATGTTTGAACTTTCACCCAACAGACAAGCCACTTCCAGAAATATAGTAGAATATAGCACAAGTTCAGCACACATTACTGCATTATTTGCAAACAGATTTTTCTCTGGGAAAGCAGAATATGGGGCCTCACGCTTCAATCCCATGCAATTCCCTTGAGAGAGACAGTTCCACTTGGGACTTCATTCTGAGTAAATATGCACAGGATTGTTTGTGATATATCCTTTGCCACTGAAATACAATATAGCATGTTGCTAGATACAGCCTTCAGATGTCTCTATATGTATGTGGTTATATAGAGCTTGCATGATTAATATGAATACCCCATGCTAGATACATATTCTCTCAATTAGATCTGGTGTTTGATTTGTTTTAAAGCTGATAAAAATGAGTAAAAAAATACTTTGTATTACTAGCCTTCAGAATATATTGTATGTTACAGAACTCTCTCTCCCTCCCCTGCCCAAGTTCAAAAATGATCAAGATGTAATTTTCATTTCTGGAAGGAGGCAAATTAGCTCTCATTTTTTTTGTCTTCTGAGTGTTTTATTCACTGAGTTCAAACTCCTCTATGCGAAATAACTTCTAGACACAATGGCCAATGCCTATTAATATACAAAAATGCACCACTCATGACACCAGAGGCCAGGTTAACGGTAGCCTCTGTGAACTATCCAAACACAGAAGCAAAGATGTTTTAGTAATAAAAAAAAAGAAAATCAATATTTGTTTTATGTTCTTCCTTGGAGCATTAGTACATCTTCAAGCATTAGAGGGCCACAAGCATCTGTTTTTCCCTGTTTATTTTGCAGCTTTTTAGCTTTCTAAGCAAAAGGGAAGCATAAGTGCACATTGGAAAATAAGCTAATCTAACCTTAGCTTTCCTTTTATTCTTGATTTCCGTGACACTCCATATATATATATATATATATATATATATATATATATATATATAACACAACTATTCTTAAAATGTTACGATCATTTTGCAAAGTATAGTGAAGTACTTTCACTATTCTAACCACATTAAAGGATCTTTTTTTATTCATAAGGTTTTATCTTACAAATCAGATGTTTTCAGTAGAATTCTTTTTTGCTCATCAATATTAACAGACACAATGACTTTAAGAGGGATAACGGTTGGTAGAAGTACACCCCCCTCAGAAATAAATAAATAGAACGAGCATCTTTTTTGCGTTCTACCCTGAGGCTGAAATGTTTATCACTCCACCCTCATTCTACAGAAGTGAATTTTATTATAAAATTTCCCCTAATCGGGCTCTGTCAGTGAGGTGTCTTATCGTTGGGAGGAAAATGACACCGATCCTATCGAAAAACAGAGACGATGTCACTGTGTCTCCAATCACAGCTTCTCAGCTTCCATATCTACCTTCTCCACAAACACCAAGCGCTGCTTTTTCTAAGAACATCAAAACCCAGCTAAGTCATTAAAATTGCACCCGCGTAGAGTTGCAGGGATCAGCCACACTGGCGCAAAATGGGATGTGGGAAAAGGGACTCTCTAAATGTGCTAATTCCATTGTCACATGTTTACGGCTTAATTTTAATCAGTTAAAAAAGCCACAGATTGCAATAAATTGGCATTATCTTCTGTGACACCAGAGGACACAGTTGGTTCAAGGATTTAGAGGGTCTCTGGCAGCAGCATATAGTGCTGCAGACAAAGTATTTTTACGCTTGAACTACGGTAGCTAAGGTGCAATCCCCAGTTAAGACTGCAAACAAAGACTATAACCCGCACAGTGCTAAGTTCAACATGCAGACCACCTTCAGTTTAGAATGCTAAACCAAATACTGCTGGAGAACACTTTAAATGAATGACCGACTGAGTTTTGGTTGCTGAAATTTTTAGAGGGGAAATTAAACACCATTCTCCTATGTGAACCCTCGGACAGATTACCAATAGCTCTTGTCTAAAAGACCTGTTCCTGGTTTTCCCCCCATTCCACTTCCAAAATGTTGTTTGAATTAGTTATATTTTTCTACAGGACATGCATCTGCAGTTCCCAGAGTGTCTTGCCTTCACGTTCAAGCACTAAAAGATAAACATAAATTAGCCATCAGGAAATTATGTAATGTTTCTTCAGAAAATGCAAGAGATTTTGAGTGTTTGTGTTCTAATAAGATGCAATTACAGGTCATACTTGGATTGCAAATAGTATCACTTTCTGATTTTATAAGCTTTTCTCGTTATCTTTGTTTAGTGTGCTTGTAAGTTGGAGGAGGTGACTGAAATCTTATTTTTGACTAACAAGGAGTAAGCAATATAGGAAATATATTTAAAGCTGGAAAATGCATATATGTATCTTCAAATATTTTTTTAAAAAGCCACACAAAGAACTAGAACATTTTCTTTGAGGTAATGAATTAATCTCACACTGGAAATGCATGGCCACTGCAATGATAAAAACTATGAGAAGCTGAAGTAAAAAAGGTTTTGGAGTAATAATTCAACTTTCTATTCAGATATGTCTAGGTATTTAGCAAAACAAAAATGTCTATTTGAATTAGCATTATATTGCAAGCTATCTTTTTTTTTTTTTTAGTGCAGGGTATAATATATCAGTCATGCAGTTTCTAAACATTGTATTCTGGCTTGGCAAATTTGATGCCATAGCATATAATTTCAATAAACCATAAAAGTGGTTAAAAACAAATAGAAAAGATGGCTCATACCACTCCTCAAGCTAAGCTGTTGTAAAAAGATCTGCATAACAAAATATGAATAAACTCTTGAAAAATCCCCATGGGACAGATTTGTTCACTTTGCTTATATGGCAATTCCTTCCTATAAATATAACTTGTAAGCCCTTTGTAAGACTAGAAGTAAAAAAATATGAAGTTTCCTGATACTGTTGGAGAAGAGAGCATTTGATTATCTAATGGTTGTTTTTAAGCCGGAAAACCCAACAAAAAGAATAATATGGTTTGCATTATATGCATCTTCAACCTCACCCTGAATTTTCTAATAGAAATGAATACAGTCTTTTGCCAAACAGATTACAAAATGCATCTGCATTTTTATATACCCATATCAATACACTTTAATTCTTTTTTATTGACTGTTATAACATTATGCTGTTTAAACCATATTGTATGTTTACTCAGCTTGAGTAAATTTGTGGGGGTCACTTTTCTGGAATAATAGAAAAAAGGAATTCAGAGCAATTTTTGAATACTGTTCTTTTCACTGTCTGGATTAGGATGTTGCTCTGCATAACAAAGAATGAGACTTCTTTTATATTAGTATTCTCAGCTTCTATAAAGGCTAGTGTTACTTCAGTTCATAAAAGAAAATATACAAAGTTAACTATATGGAGAAATTTAGAGTACAACATCATCTTGAGAAGACGGTGTCTAAAGAAAGGAATAAAAGTGTTGAAAACATTTTTTCTTTTAAAGAGGATGTATACTGATATACTAATGATGGTGTTGGGCATGTATTTTGCCATTGAATATTTTCAACTGACATCTCATGAGGTTGTGATTAAATAGGAAAATATTTGTTCCTCTCTCTTGAATTAATAAGTATATCTTTCTTGTACCTTAGTCCTAAGCCCATTAACATGGAAGTAACTACTATTGATTTCAGTAGAAGCTACTTCCAGGTAAGTTTACCTGTACTTGGGGCACTAGATAAGCTTTAAGAAAATGAAACACCGTACTTAATCTATTCTTTTTATAATGCTCAACTTTATGATGTTAAAAAAAACTTCTGGATTTATATCAGTGGTGTGCAATTCATATTTCTCTCAGTGCCATACTGGAAGCAAGTTTGATTCATTCATAACCATCCGGCTTAACTAATATCTCCTCAAAGGAATGTATCATATTTTGACTTATTTTTAATAGGAAGTGAAGCATAAAGAGCTTTCATGAAGCACAGACATATGCAAGTGAAAACAAAAGGGTCTGTTTTCTTTTGCAAAGAACAATGCAGAACGCTTGGAAGAAAAATGCCACAAAATAAAGATGAACTTTCTGACTTTTTTTCAAAATAAAATCACAGTGCTTGATTGTTGTTTACAATAACTTGTATAAACAGGTCCTATTTTAGTTTAGATAGCTTGTAATTTGCTGTTGAGCTTTGATTACTAAGCTGGAAACTATATGTTGAAACAGTACAGCAATGTAATTATTGTCAGTACCTGTGGTAACTTTGCAAAAGCTATCTGTAGTTGTCTGTAGTTATGCTATAGTGAGATGCCTTGACTCCTTGCAATACTGTACATTTGGAGTGTGTTCTGCTTTTCTACACATAGGCTGCGCCATTGAGCCACCAGTCAAATAAAATGTTTTCCTTCTTAACATTGTATAAGGAATGAAGTTGAAAATGCACTTAAGGGAACTGGCTATCAGCATCTTTTTGTGTTTGTTACCATAATGGAATTTGGAAGAAATGCCACATGTTTTAAGTACCTAATTGTAACTTTAGTGAGTGTATTATAAGTTTGACCCTATTAAGTTTTTCCCCCAGCTGTAAATATACTATTGTTACTTTTTACTACAATATAACACAGTTGTTCTTTTTGAAATGTATATCAATTTTGTATTAAACATTTATTCATATACTGGCGATATTAATAATACATTTTATAGAAAAAGTAGCATCTGGATTATTTGACAGAGTTACGAATAAAGTGGTTAATCTTACAAAATATAGTTTAAAGGTGGTATGATGAACAGGATTTAAACTTGATTAATTTAGAAAAAAAGTATCTGTAAATGTATTTAAAATAAGTTGCAGTATGTCAAGATTATTATTTTTCTTTTAAAGTGTGCTTTAATTTTGGTATTGAATTTTACTGTGCAGTAACAACCAATTAACCTTCTGTATCTGTGAAAGGGATTTGTCGAAGTCAAAGTGAATACTATTACTGTTCATCTAATGGAAGATATAAAATGTTCTATAAGTCTAGGGAAAAGCTCCTTCTGTTCCGATTAATGTGTGATACACATTAGTACAATATTTGCATAAACACTAGCTACATCTGATATCAGGGTCTCTAAATTAGTGGCTTTGTGGTATTCTGTATTTTGGTTTCTTTCTGATAAATGCTAGATAGTTTGACTCTGTCATGACTAGGTTATAATGCATGTAAAATAGCAGAATGTTCACATAAAGTTTTGGCTCATTTAGTGAACTGAAGAAATCAGGAACATGCTTTTTAATTTAACTGTTACTGGTTCGTGTGATGATGGGGCAGGTAGACAGCTTCCACACATTGTAATGTTTAATACAATGCATTCAGTCAATTACCATTCATGGAACAGACTTTAATGTTCTGGAATGTTCACATTTTACATGTGGATTACCAAGCTGTTTGTTACAGAGATTTACTTCTATTTTTGATTGTTTAAAATATTGGTTTTTTTTGCAAAAACTGTATAAAATATGAATGCCATTTCAGAAATAATACAAATGTGCTTTTTAGTGCAGTTTTTCTTTAAAAATGATCTTAGCATGTATAGTCCGTCTTACAAGTAACAACGTATTTAGTGATGCATCTACAAGGGCAAGAGTATGTTATATTTGAAATAGCCATCTCATTTGGACATTATAATAATACAAGAGAGTAAAATAGGCTGAGCACATTTAGCACAACATTTATTTACTTTATTATAGTACCAATGTACTATTGGGGCTGAATGCCGCCCCCCCCCCCCAGTAAACTGGTTGGAAATAAAGTTAATTTCAAATCACTAAATCACTCCTGTTTAACATAGCTTATGTATGATGAATGTAATACTAATAAAATCAAACACTAAAACTGTTGGCGTGCATTTGACCCCATAATATTAACTTTAATTTCTCAGATGCATATTTGGAAGCCCCAAGTGAGAAAAGAGAAGAAGAAAGCAAAACAAACTTAAAATGCCTGGTTGAAATACTGAATTTATAGCAGAAATTAGAAAGGACCCAATACTGTATATCCCAATAGTTTAATGAGGTTCCTCCCCCAAATAACATTTCAGATAAGACTACAATGTCACAGCTTTGGTATATGAGTGTGTTAACTCCTGTATTATGGTGCATCCAGCTTGGAGCAGAAAGCATGGGGGAAATGATGGATAAATAGCTCCTGGGTCCAACCGACCCCTGCATTCTATTGTAATGTTTTGGTGTTTTTGCACACAAAGGGGTATGCAAAAAATAATCAGGAAATCTAAGTTGTGTTACAAAACCTATTTTGAGAAGTTGCTGGGGATAATAACGGCTCAATTAATGTGGGTGTTTGGTAGTTTCACTTTCCCATTCATTGAACTCCTTATCAATAGCTTAGAAAGTTAAATGCCAGTTTTCCCAAAAAAAAAAGATTGAAAAAGGAAACATCACAGGGTAATTGCTGAGGGCTAAATGGAGTAGTGGTTCAGGTTTGTTTTTTAAAAGTGTAGTGAAACAGCTTCCCCCATTAGTTCAGAAAGGTTAAAATTCATTTCCAAAACAATATTTGCTTAATATGCCATAACAATGTAATGTAATTTATTTGAAACATTCAAGTAGGATCTTTGACCCTTAATACAAGTTGCTTTGTACTTGAGTTGGACTTCTTTATATAATAACATATTCTGGAAATGCACTGTCACTGAAATAACATATGTGCTTAGTTTGGGTAGGAGGCACGTGTCTTTGAAAAGCAGAAAAATAGAAATAAGAAAGTAAAGAGAATAATTTGTTCTCTTTGGAAAAGGCACTAGGAAATAATCAACCCGGCTACATTGAACGAGAGCACTGGTACACAATATACACATTAGGATGATCAGATTAGAATCTGTATCTTCCATGCACGTTTTTGTATTTAGGAAATTGTCAACAAGCCTGATACATGCACTGCCTAAAATCTGCAAGAGTAATGGAAGGTAATACTTCTCTAGTTTACTTGGCTCTGTGGTAATCTCATGGCATGATAGTGGACCAAGATGTGTTCCGAATAAGGCTGACAGCTATATTCACAATTAATAAAATATGTATACTTGATAAAAAGAATGATGGTGGTCAGATGGTATACAAAGTCATGTTCACTGTATGAATTTTTACAGTGCCTAGTTTTAACTTGTGTGAGGACCACTTACAGTTGGCCACATACTGTTGGTCAGTCACCACTGGAGAGATAAGGGGCTTAACCAATCAGCTTGTCCACCTTATAACAGTTGTGCTGCTGGGGTCTCTCTGCCTTCCCATTTTTATGGCCGATGGGTCTGCAGTTCTGCACCATAGAAAGAGGGAGCATGGTTAGCACAATGTACCACTCCTGAAGGAAGGATGGTTGGATAGATAAGCAGGATTAATGATCAGGGCAGGCCTCAGGCCTACAATGGTGCAGAAATTCATCCAGCCTAGAAATATTGAGGTTTCCAGAAACAGAGGCAAACCTAGTATATCTGCTGCTTTTATCTCAGTGTTTTATGGGGTTTTTAAAATTAGGGCTCTGATCATAATTTGTTGTTATAATGTGTACCTCCCAGGAATCAAGTGAGGTCAATATAAAAATAGTATCTCAGTGTTACCTATCTCACAAGATTGTTGTAAGGATAAAATGAGGAGGGGAAAACTGCTTATGCCACCAGAAGCCACTTGGAGGAAAAGTGAGGTATAAATGTAATGACTAAATGAAAATAATTCATTTAGATAAATCAATACAGCACAAAGAAGTAATGGTAAATTCACAGCATGTCTTAACTGAGTACCTACGTCAGTATTGGAAAAGCAATAAGAGGATATATTGTAGAGGTAGAAAGAGTAATCTGTAGGGCAGTGAAGAAGCTTCCAGCTGCAAGCTTAGTTTGGAAGTGTTCCCCACTCCCCTGAATCTTTGAAAAGTCTCATGTTGATTTCCCACATCATTGTGAAATCCTCCAAGATTCTCTAGATACTCCCTCAGGCACTGACAATGTAATGATGGTGCTTGTTTCAGATGGCTGAACTTGCACTTGGTGTTTCTGTTCTCTACTTACTGAATTCTCAAAGTGCTGTTCACTTGGAGAGAATCCTTTCAACAACCCTCACTGCTTGCGCTGAAATTTGTCATTGCAGGGTCTGTAACACATGAGGGACATAACCCAAGATTTTAAAAAACAAAACAAAGAACGTTGCTGTGTTTTCTGCCTTCACCCTTTGTCTGAAGCTTCTTGTTTAAACCTGATTGTTCACCTAGACCTGTTTTCCTGAACTTTTAGGTCTTGTCTTCTGTATTTCCCTGTGTTTTTCTTAGAGTAGCTAGGCCAAGGAGATACTGCCTACATAGCCTTCAGCTGGAATTTGGAAACATTTTCATTCCTGATCCATATACATATCCTCAAACATTACTTACAATTTATTCAAGGCCCAATTTCTGTCTTATTATAGGGCTATATTTATGATGCAATGTTAAGGGTGAGCTTGTAATGATGAAAGGGTTAGGCGCTGTGGCTTATAATTAACATCAATTTGATATTTGCCAGTGTATGAGAGGGAAGTTTTAGCATGATCCATGTTGAATTTGGGGTAGAAAGTATAAAAAATGTCTTTTCTATGGTAACCTTTTAAGGCCAGGTTTGCCAATTAATCTGAAAAGCCCCAACCTAAACTGTTCCTGCCCATTTAACTACAATTGGTTCAAAATAGGACTGCAAGTCTATTGAATAGGATTGAGCATTTTGATCATATTTTGCTTTACTGACTCCAGATCCATTTCCAGATCCGTCTTAAAGTGCTGGACTTCACATATAAAGTGCTGTGTTGCTGCTTTTAAAATGGAAAAGGTCTGAAGGACTTGGGCCCAGTCTGCCTGAAAGATCCCACACATGCCTACCTGAACCTTAAGACTCTGTAGAGGGATCTTGTTCTGAGTACCGCTGCCAAATGAAGTGACGTGAATAGGTACCAAGAAGAAAGGCTTTTTTTTGGTGGTGCCGTCCTTTGAAAAAGCCTCTCCAGAAAGCCTCACATGGTGCATTCTCTGTTATTTTTTGGCACCAAATGAAAGCCTTTTGATTCACTTAAACTTCTTAATTAAATTTTAACCTCACTTTGGGCTGTTGTGGCTTCGTTTGGTTTCAGTCTGATTTGTAAACCGCTTATGCTGCATCTGTTTGAATAAAAGTTTTGTTGCCTTTTATTGCTTAGTCTCGATTTTAAGTACTGGGGTCACCTGGGCCTCTAGTGACAAAGCTGGATCCAGGAGAGCCCTCAGGCTATGAACCTGTTCCCTCGAGGGAGTGCAATCTAATCCAGAACTATTCATCTGTCAGGATGATTGCAAGGATTGGAAGAAAAACAACAAGAAGTACACTGTGCATACTTTATATATATTACAAGTACATGTGACTACTTGTGAGTTTTGTTTTTTAGCACTGGGTTTTTTAAGGGTATTCCCTCCCCGCTCCCAAAGAAGCCAGTGTTGAAGGAAGTGCCAAAAGCTACCAACATACCTGATTTGACCTGCCTTCATTAAACCTGGATAGCTCGGTTGGTTAGATCATGGTGGTGATAACGCCAAGGTTGCAACCTTGGTGCATAGCTGGTATGAGACACCTACATATTCCTTCATTACAGACGGTTGGACTAGTCAGTGGTTCTCAACCTGTGGGTCCCCAGATGTTGTTGGACTACAACTCACATCATCCCTGAGCTCTGGCCTTGCTAGCTAGGGGTGATAGGAGTTGTAGTTCAACAACATCTGGGGACCCACAGGTTGAGAAAGGCTGGACTAGATGATCCACAAGGTCCCTTCAAACTCTACAATTCTACAATTTTAAGAACATTGACATGATCTGTAAATGTAGCTGTAGTCTTGGGAAAGATTGGCGTGCACTGTATTTACAACGGTTCGAGTTATTTTCTTCACAGTATCCAATCCTTCATAACGAAGGAAGAAAACTAGGCAAAGTTATGTGAGTAGCTTCCTCTTGTGAATAGTTTGAATTTCTCAGGTGATACACCCATATGTATTTTCCTTAAGCATTCTCATATTATTATTTAATGTGTTTGCATGTGTTCACTGTATTGGGAATGTGGTGCTATTCACTTTTGTTGTACTAAATGCTTTTGTTCATACTGCATTCCATGCAGTTCAGCCTTCATACCCATGTATTTACTAACCATTCAACGACTCACAGTATTCACACATAGATTATGTAAAAAAAATAAAATTATTTTTTTTTTAAAAAAAAACATTATTAAGGCTGCAGATGCTGTGAATGGATGATTACAATTTGCCTATCATGGTAATAGCACCTGTTAGAGGTGTGATACAAAAGGCAGTGACAGGCGGTGTAATTTAGTAATTGTAGCCATTGTACTGCATAGCTGGTCAGTTCACCAGGCAAGTACAAAGAAACTAGTGTTATGGCAGAGCAGGGGTGGGTAAGCTTAATAGAGAGAGCTAGTTGTGTACTGAAAGAGACTGTTGGTGGAGGCCTAAACTCCCAGGGGGCAACTTAGAATGAGTTGAAAAGAATGAACAAAAATGTGCAAAAAAGTACAGGTTTTCCTGTTTCACTTCTTAAAGGGACAGGCATCTTTTGCTGATGAGCCTTGCTGACATTTGTTTAACTTGCTGGGGGGAAATAAAGGATAATTGAGAGTTCCTTTATCACAGGGTACCCTTAGGAAATGTACGAAACATAGACGGTAGGTATAGCTTAGTGGCAATTAGGTATGGGCTTGGCAAGATGGTAATTTGTACAAAAAGAAAAGGGAGGAAAAGCAAAACTGAGCCGAAAAGAGAACAAAACTTGTAGGGGGAGCTAGGCGTGGTATTAAATGAAAAAAATAGGCTTTATATAGCAGGAAAGTGAAAGGCAATAAGTTAAAAAAAAATTGTCAGAAAATTTTTATTTTGGTTTTTACCACGTACTGGGGAATATAAGTATCCCCTTTCTCATTCTCCATGCATTTCAAGAATGTGTGGTGGGGGCTGCATGCATTAGCTACCCCACCTATACATTTCTTTCCCACCAACTGAATCCCCAGAATTTCTCATGTTGGGTGGAAGATGTGAAGGAGAAATATTTGCATGTTTTGGTTCCAAATCAAGGTTCCCAATCATGTGGAGGACCCTGCACGCATTCAGACAAACTCATATAGGTTCCCTCTTCAGCTGTTTCACCCAGCATCTGGCAATGCAGCTAGCTGTAGGTGGGACCAGTCAACGCAGCCCCTTCATGTGTTCATGGAATGCAAGGAGGCTTACATCTAAAGGGAGCTTTTAGTGTTAGGCTTCTACTCTCTTTTTGCTTCTATGTAGCAATGTTCACGATGCCATAGTGCTTGAAATGCAGATATAACAACTGCAACTTGAACATTTGAATTTTCTTTCTTAAGCGCCTCCTAAAACTATACCTTGAGTCCTTCAGTTTTTGAACTTGAAAGACAGTTTCATAAGTTGTTGTTGGGACCTGTCTGTCTCGAAAGACAATGGAGTGCACCTCCGGGGGTGAAGTCAAACTGCAGCCTACTGTGGCTGCAGAGACGGGTAGCTTGTAACTGCTGCCTCCCACATTGTTGTTGCTGCATTAGGGGCACGGAAGTGACCTCCCAGGGGCAGTGTGTATGGAAGTCCTGGGCTGCCCAGAAGACAAGGGCCCTTCTTGGCCTCACTGATGTGATCCAAAGGAAAGCAGAGCAATACATTTGGCGCCAGCTTGGCTCAGGAGTTGCCAGAAGGAGACATACAAGATGCCACACAGCCTTAGGGACTCCACTCCAGATTTGTGTAGGGTTTAAGGGTAAAGGGGACCCCTGACCATTAGGTCCAGTTGTGACCGACTCTGGGGTTGCAGCGCTCATCTTGCTTTATTGGCTGAGGGAGCCGGCGTACAGCTTCTGGGTCATGTGGCCAGCATGACTAAGCCGCTTCTGGCGAACCAGAGCAGCGCACGGAAACGCCATTTACCTTCCCGCCAGAGTGGTACCTATTTATCTACTTGCACTTTGGCATGCTTTCAAACTGATAGGTTGGCAGGAGCAGGGACTGAGCAACGGGAGCTCACCCCGTCGCGGGCATTCGAACCGCCGACCTTCTGATCAGCAAGTCCTAGGCTCTGTGGTTTAACCCACAGCGCCACCTGCGGCGCGTCCCTTGTAGGGTTTACTCGTTAGCTTTGGGTTCTCCCAAAGATGGCTCGCAAGGCAGCAGGTATGGATTTTTTCTCCGGGTTTACTCACAGAGCCTTTCTCAAGGCAGCGGAGATATAGGATCAGAGTTTTCCTATATAGGTTACCTTCCCATGTATAAGTAGTATGCAAATAACTCAATATATGCAGGGCTCGATTCTATCCCCCATGTTGTTTAAGATCTACATGAAACTGCTGGGTGGGGTTATCCGGAGGTTCGGAGTGCATTGTCATAAGTATGCTGATGATACTCGGCTCTATTTCTCCTTTACATCTGCAGGTGAGGCAGTGGAAATGCTGGACCAGTGTCTTGCCTCGGTAATGGACTGGATTGAGAGGCAATAAACTGAAGCTCAATCCAGATAAGACTGAGGCACTGTTAGTGGGTGGTTCCTCAGACCAGATGGCTGGGAGGTCACCTGCTCTTGATTGCTGCCCCTGAAGGAGCAGGTTCATAGTTTGGGGGTACTCCTGGATCCTTTGCTGTTGCTTGAGGCTCAGGTGGCCTCAGTGGCCCAGAGTGCCTTCCATCAGCTTCAGCTGGTGGCCCAGCTACACCCCTATCTGGACAGGGATAGCCTAACTACTGTTGTCTATGCTCTGGTAACCTCAAGGTTAGATTACTGCAATGCGTTATACGTAGGGCTGCCTCAGAAACTTCAGTTAGTGCATAATTCAGCGACCAGGTTGATCACTGGAGCAAGACGATTTGAGCATATTACACCAATCCTGGTCCATCTGCACTGGCTACCAATTAGTTTCCAGGCCCAATTCAAAGTGCTGGTTTTGACCCATAAAGACATCTTAAGGCAGCCCTGTTCAGGGAAGTTTTTAATGTGTGATATTTTACTGTATTTTTGGTTTTTATGGAAGCCGCCCAGAGTGGCTGGGGAGGCCCAGCCAGATGGGCGGTGTATAAATAATAAATTATTATTATTATTATTATTATTATTATTATTATTATTATTAAATGGCTCAGGACTGCAATACCTCAAGGACCGCCTCTTCCCATATTAACCTACCCGGATCCTGAGATCATCTTCTGAGGCCCTTCTTCATGTGGCTCCTCGAAAGGTCAGGATGGTGGCAACACGAGAACTAGCCTTCTCTGCAGTGGCTCCCCGTCTGTGGAATGCTCTCTCCAGGGATGTTCACCTTGTGCCTTCACTATACACCTTTAGGCGCCAGGCAAAAATGTTCCTTTTTAACCAGCCCTTTGCCTAACCTGATCTACATCCTATACCCTTTTTAAAATGCTGGCTGGCTCTTTTTAGGGGTTTTTTATTGGGTTGTTGTTTGTATTTTGATTTTATGTATGTGATCCAACTGCCCTGAGACCTTCGGGTATAGGGCGGTATAGAAATAAAAACACACACACACACACACACCTCCCCGTGTTCAAAAGTATTGCTTGCCCAGGTCATTTCATCTCCAGACCCTGCTCTGTTGATCTGATCTCCGTTTATTTGGAAATAAACGGTATAAAATACCTCTTTTCTCTTCCAGTCTTTAAAAAACTTATTTTAACTTTTTATCTTTCCCAAAGTCTCATCAGGACCAGAACAGTATCAGCAGCACACTTTGCTGATAGTTCGCCCCGTTACTTCTACTGTTAAATCAATCACTATATTTGCTTCCTCTCTGCTTCAGTTTATAATCCATCTTTATAAGTTCTTGTTGACAGTGTAACGCATTATTCATGCTAACTCTTAATGTTAATAGCCCAGGTGTTAAAGAAGCAAAAGTTGTCAAAACTATTACAACAAAGAAGTAATTGGTCCAGTACTATACTGTATTACATCTATCTTAGAAAGGCATGTGGTGATTTGGAATACTGCAGATAAAAGGGTTTGTTTCCCCCCTCAGATGGACAAGGAACTGGATCAAAGTTGACAACACCTTAGCTGGAGTTCAGCTTTCTTTGCCAAGGTTTCCTAAGGACTTGAAAGCAAGGATGTGGCTACAGACCTGCTTGTGGTCACACCAGGCCTTACTGGAGTCAGACTCAGTGTTTGTATACAGTATTTGAGGGGTAATAGAGTTAAATGCTGCCCTCAGAAACCACAGTAATTACTTCTATTGCGGAAATAGACCTAGGCCGTGAACAAAAATATCGTTGGGAAGCTATTTCTAACACTACGGCTGCCCTTTACGGCTAAGTGGCAGCCATCATTATTTTTTTCTAAATTATGTGTTCTTGTTTCAAGCATTTAGATGATGCAAAACAGATTTTTGTGGCAACGTGTTGCTCCAAGCCAAAAAAGTATTCAAGGAAGCACTGTGTTTCTCCTAAATTGCCTTTTTATTGAGAACCCTTTGAGTTGTTTATCTTCTTTTACTCTCCTCACAAATCAAGTAGCAGCTAGCTCCTTATTTTTTGGCGCAACCAGTCTTTTTTGTAGAAATACAAGCTTTATCATTCTATCAGTGCATTTTAAAATAATTAAATGGGTGGTGGTTGTTTATTTGTTTGACCAGTTGGTTTGGTTTGTTCCCAGATGAAATCCTTCAAAAATAAACTTTCCAAGCTAACTACAGAAATAGTGGGTGAGAAATCCCATGGCTCTGTTCTAATCCATGTCAGTATGTACTTGGATATTATGGGAGATAAACTGAGAATAAGTTTGTTCTTAAATATAAATAGTTCAAGATAGCCGGGCCACACTTCATATATGGATTGGCCACCCCACTCTTCCGTTTGCTTGTTTTTCAAAAAGCCTATTTGCAATTCAGTGTACCCAAATGTGAAGTGATGCATATTGGGGGTGGGGTCCTTTATTTCACATATATGCTCATGGTATCTAACCAGAAACAAGACCTGGGGATCATAGTAGATAACTTGATGAAAACGTCGACCAATTGTGTGGCTGCTGTGAAGAAGGGCAAGGAATGCTAGGAAAGGAATTGTAAATAATAGGAAATAAAACTGCCCATATCACGATGTTACTATACAAATCTATGGTGTGATTGTATTTGGAATTCTGGGTACAGTTCTGGTCACCTCACCTGTAAAAGGATAGTGTAGTGTTGGAAAAGGTTCAGGAAAGGACAACCAAAATGATCGAGGAGATGGAGCGCTTGTGACTTTTTAGTTTAGAAAAATTATGAGTAAGATGTGACATGATAGAACAAAATATTAATGGACTGGAGAAAGTGGCTAGAGAGAAGTTTTCTGTCTCCTAACGCTAGAACTTGTGAATATTCAGTGAAGCTGAATGATGGATGTTTCAGGACATGTAAAAAAGGAAGTGCTTCTTCACACAGAGCCTAATTCAGCTATGAAACCTGCTCACACAGGAGAGTTTAGATAGCCCTCTCCACTGTCAATTCAACTAATCCTCTTAAAACTATCAGTGGCTACTAGCCATTATGACTATGCACTGGTTCCATGGTTGGAGGCAGGGATGCTTCTGAATGCCAGTCGCTGGAAACCACAAGAGGGGAGAGTGCTATTGTACTCAGCGTCCCATAGGCATTTGGTTGGCCACTGTGAGAACAGGATGCAGTTTTGAAATGAAGCCATTCATTTGGTAACTGTTGTGCTGTAATGAGTTTGGGATTAAACACAATTAATTTTTGGGGTCCCCTCCAATTTGATTTTGTTTCAACCCCTCTGGAGATTTTATAGCTGTAGGATATGAGAGAGAGGCTGCTAAAACTTCCTTTAATTGAATTTCTAGCCCGATCCATTAAGTATCTGCTTTGTGGTGTAAGCTATGGCAGTGTGTTGTTTCATAAACTAATAGCTGGAGCCCCTTCTGAAAGGCAAGAGGAAGAGGGCAGACTCCCACACACAAGCTGGAGGTGGTTCAGAAAGTTGTCTGTGTTTGAAAAAGAACAAAGGACAGTTAGTTTTGGGACTGGAATTTGAAAAGAGTCGGGGCTGACTTGCTTTAAATTTAAAGGAATTTTGAGCCTTACAGTAACTATCAATCTCAAAATATGCAGGATTGCCATGCTCATGTTCATTTTTCCAAGACTAACTCTACATCAGAAGGTTGTTTTGAGGCTAAAAAGCTGCTCCAAAGATGGGCAGAATCTATCTTAATATCATCTGTTTATATCTACAACTATTTCGGTTTAGCCCATGGACCTAATCATACTATATTCCCACTCCTATATCATTTGTCATTCATCTGAGCAGAGGTGCTGCCAGGTTTAAGGAAGCTCAGAACCAGGTCCATTCTGGGGACCCCATAAGCCATTCTGCCTGCCCAGGCACTCTTCCCTTCCTCTGTTTTTACTTTGTATGTGAGGTGGCCAAAGGTTGCTCTGTAGCATGACTACCACTCTTCCTTTCCTCATTCCTATCTATCTATCTATCTATCTATCTATCTATCTATCTATCTGCTGATGTAGTGCCACAACTGTGCCACAGCATAATTTTAAAAAATATTTTCATGAACTTCCACAGCAGAACAGCACCAACACAGGCCCTCTCCTGGGCCACCTATCCCATGCCTTACTCTAAGGAAATGCCACCTTTCTCAGAGTGAGGGGACGGGAGTGGCAGTGTCCTTAATTTAATTTGATTTACCCCCCCCCCCTTACCTTCCTGGTTTTAAAGCAGTGCTCCAGGTGGGCATTCCCCACCTTCACCTCCACTTTTCTTAACCTTCAACTATGCCAACAGAAACAGTCTCTTATTGCCGTGTCAATAATATCTGGAACTTTGAACAGGGCTAGAACTGTCTGCGAAGTAAATTTAAATATATAAATGTTATGAACTGCTGTATGACCCCCTTGAGTTTTTAATTATTCCTTTCCAGGTTATTGTGATATAACATTTATGGGGTGTAGGATCACATTTATCAAATGCATCCATGTATCAAGGCAAACTTACTCCTTGATATCAGCTTCTAACTCTGCTTCCACTGAGTGAGACATAAAGTTGTCTCATCACTAGGATAATTCGTCCTGGATCCAGCAGAAGGAACACTCACAGGTGAAAATTGTGAAATCTTCCCCAATGTCTCAGCTGAACTATGAATGTCTTTACATGTTCTGAGAAGGGTAAATGTGTGTGTGTGTGTGTGTGTGTAAGTGAAACCACAATAAGAGGCTGACTATATATGTCACAGATTAGGAAAGCCACAAACTAATCTAAAAGGATGCCAGTGTGGTTAACGAGGAGAGTCAGGGATGCTCTAGAATAAAAGAACTCTTTCTTTCTCAATGAGGATTGTCATTGGGCTTCACATTTCAAACCTCCTGCTGCTTGAAGCAACAGCAGAATCGTTTGGGCTTTATTTTTGTTTGTTTCTTAAAGTAAAAATAAATGTGGACTAAATTGCTAGTCTCTATTGCCTTATATTTTCAGATAAGTCTCCTGAAATCTTGTCCCTTCACCCATAAGTATCCCTCCCCACACCCCAATGTTCTGTTACTTTGGTGGGAAATGAATGGCCCTGCGGAAGGGGAGAAATTTTTCAGCCCAGTCTTAAAATATGGTACGTTTGAAACCATTTGGGCTGACATAGCAACTGTTTTTCAGTTAGTCCTGGGTTGAACTTTTTCCCATCTTGTCTAATCAACTATAATAAAGCTAAATTATAATAAGCCAACTTCTATTTATCTTTCTCTGACCCATAATTGTGTCTGTTTGTGCATGTGCTTATTTATTAGGAAATAAGACAGAATTTGTTTTTATGGGAGCAGAGTGTGCTTCAAAAAGGATAATGATTCATGTTTTTCTTCCTTTTTATAGATTTAATGTGTACAGTGATTGAAGAGCAAAACCTTAATGTTGGTGTGCTATTTATGCATAGATTTATAGTATTTATTAAACAATATTTTTGCATGCAGGCAAGTGAGCTCAGTGGATGAAAATAATTTCTTAATCCCTGTTAGAACTGTTTAATACTGCAGCTATCTAGATGCTCAACTAAACCTGCTTCCTAAAACCTCAGCAGACCAAGGCTCAAGGAGCGATTAAGGGTCATTGCATGGTTGTATTGTTTGGGAAATGAGTCCAAGACATGTTTGTGTAATGAGAATGGCTCATAGTGCTTATCTAGAATGGCAAGCTCTGTAGAAAACATCCATCTTCTTTGACCTACCTTCTTTCACTCCAACCTCTTTTTTCAGTTGTACATTTAAATAGTACTGGGGTTTAAACCTGCCAGGCTGTGGGACCTTGACCTACCTAAAAGTAACTGCAGCATACCACCTTTTAAAATGCATCTAATTCCAGCAAGGATACAAAAGGAATATACCTGCTACTGAAATATTAGGCAAGCATATATTTCATTATAATGATCAAACTTTCAGTAAACATTGTTTGGGTGCTTTCTTATCCCATCCCCCCTTTCTTTTCAAATATAACTCTGGAAAAATTGAATTCTACTTGGCATTCTAGTTTAAAATATGCACAACCGTTAGCACAAGACTTGCGCAGCAAAGTATCTGGGACTGCTATATGCGAGGGGATTGTGCAGCTAAATGTATGTGCATAGTGTTTGTTCAGTTTGTCCTTACAATGCAGGCCCTAATGGCAGGGGTACAGTTATTAACTCAGTTGCCACATTGTGCAATTACACTAGCCTTCTCTGGACTAGCATCATTCTGTAAATACAATGTATGCCCATATGTAGGTACTATTTATGCTTGTGTGTTATTTTGTTGTTTTATGAATGGGTTTAATTTGGGTTTTGCTTTTATTCAGTATACGAGTTTGGTGCTGTGGCTTGTTAGCCACCTTGAGTTCTTTGGAAAATAGGTGGGCTATGCATGCATAAATATATAATACATTAAAAAAATACGTCCATAAATACATCTAAAATTCCTTGAAAAGTCAACAAAATAACTGGTGTAGTCTCTTTATCATGTAATAAATGTAATCATGTAATAAATGTAAATGGATTGTTGTTTTGCTTAAAATACTGTGAACTGTTATTTTTACCATGTTCATTCTTTTTATATTGTAAAGTTAATTTTTTTGAAATCCACTAAAATAGCACATGGATACTGCAGGAGAGGTTATCTTTGGGGTTCTACCTAATTAATTATGATATATTTTTCCTCCATGTGATTTGTCATTACCAGTCCTATAAGCTCACACATATGAGAGAAGGGGGGGGGACCACTTGTTTAATCTGACTGGGACCTTGTGGCATTTTAATTGTAAGCATAAGTGTGACAGAATAAATCCAAATGAATTTGGACAGTGATTAACAAGTAGCCCCTTGATATGGTAATGAGATTTTTTAATAAAAAAAAACCCTGATCCCTAAATGTTTCTAAGGGTTTCATTAACACTTGTACAACTAAACCATTTTACAGACCTAAGCAGTTAAGGGAAATCCTCCTGCACTAACAGAGCTTAGCCTATTTAGCAAGTAGGTGTCAAAACAGGCTAATGAGAGATATTGCTGTAACTCTTTGTATTTCTTCATCTCGGAGGCTTGCATGGTGGCAGCGACCATGAACTGAACTATCCATTGATGGAAATTTACCTAGAAGATACATTTCACATCACTTAGCCAGATTATTCATTTTTAGACACTGGAAGAGCTTTGTGGCCAAACCTGGTGTGATTTCAGCAGATGTGTGGGTCCAAATCAAGTTGACTTTGATGCCCTATAAAGCAAATATGGTCTGTGAGAGTTGTAGAACTGAGAGAGTTGTATTGCAGTTGTAGAACCTGTAGCTCTCCCACCATTGTTGGAGTCCAACTCCCCTCAGACTAGCCAGCATGGCCAATGGTCAGGGATGATGACAGTTGTTCTCCAGCAACATCTGGAGGGCTGGCATCCCCACCCTAAATTTAAAATAAAACATGAATGACCTGGAGAGGTGAGTCTAAACCCTTCTCAAACTAATACTTACTTAATTATTTTGATTTATTTACCTGTGCTTCACCTTAAGTCAACATTCACCAGAAACTGTATAGCAAAGTTGACAGACACACCTCTGTGTGGAGGGAGTTTACGACTTGGGGGCTGCCACAGAGAATGCACTCTCTTACTGCATCACCCTGAGCTTCTGAGGGAAAAGAAAATACCAAGAGGGCCCCGCCTACCAGACTTAACACCTGAAGGGTCTATAGCATGGGTAGGCAAACAAAGGCCTGGGGGCCAGATTTGGCCCCATCGCCTTCTAAATCCGGCCTGCGGACGATCCAGGAATCAGCATGTTTTTACATGAGTAGAATGTGTGCTTTTGTTTAAAATGCATCTCTGGGTTATTTGTCGTTCACCCCCCCCCCAAAAAAAATATAGTCCGGCCCACCACATGGTCTGAGGGACAGTGGACCAGCACCCTGCTGAAAAAGTTTGCTGACCCCTGGTCTGTAGGGAAGGTCTTTCAGATATTTGGGGCATAAGTTGTCTAAGGCTTTAAATACTAGCATGAGCACCTTAAATTGGGCATGGAAATGAACTGCCAACCAATGCAACTGTTTTAAAACAGGGGTTATGTGATCTTTATTTATTTCACACTTATATTCTGCTTGATTGTAATCAGACCTCAGAAGCAGGATTCAAATCCCCACTCAGACATGAAGCTCACTGAGTAATCTCTTCGCCTAACCTACCTCACAGGGTTGTTATGAGGATGAAATGGGGAGGAGGAAACCATGGACACCACCTTGAGATTCTTGAAACATAAAGGTGGTATATAAATGTAATAAACAAAATAAATAAAGGGAATCTTACACCAGTAATCTGGCTTCTGCGTTTTGGACCAACTTGAAGCCCGAGGCATCTTCAAGGGTAGCCCCACATAGAGCACATTGTAGTAATCCAGTGTGAAAGTTACCAGAATATGGAGTGCAGGAGCCAAGTAATTTCTGTGCAGACGGAGGTGTAGTTGCAGAACCAGGCGACTATTTTCCTCCCTGCGAAATTGCTTCCCCCAGCTATATTTTTTTCCTGTGGGGCTATATAACTGGAAGTAACTTGGAGTGAATCGAGGATGGAGAAGTTTCCTTTTCTCTCGCCTACCCTTGCTGCGCTTGTAAGTGTCCCCTTCACTTCCCAGCTTCAAAAGGAATCAGCAAGGGTGGGGTTCTACTCCCTTTCTTTGGTTGCACCCTGAGTTCTCACTGTGAGCCCTGTTAGAATGCCTGATACCTAAGCAGTATGTATCTTTGTCATCCTGGACGTGCTTCTGTGGAAGACATATTCAGATCTATTGTACAGTCACAGTTTGAGATTCAGTTTATAGTTTGTCCTGTAAGGTAATTTCACTCAAATAGATATTGACCAAAAATTCAATCGTTGGTATTTTTAGAAAACAAAATTTGCTGCATAAGTGGTATCAACTTGAGATGGGAGGGACACTGCAGTTCTGTATCTGTTAAAATGGGTATGGTTGAAAATCTAAATATTAGGTAAGGTGTGGGGCATATATAACACAACCTGTTTTATCAATTTTTATCCATATTTGGGGAGATGCAGAGTTTTCATCTGAAATTTGCATACACTCAGTATCCTATTGTGATCCACGTCCCCAAAATACGAAATGATGGCGGTCCAACAACATGTAGATACTCAAGCATGGGGAAGGCTATTCTATATGCAATTTTGGCTCTAGGCTCAATCTCTGAAACATAACTCCGGCATAAATTGTATGTGAAAGAGAATTTATTGTTATCTCTTTTGCTCTACCTCGCTCCTTTTTCGCATTACATATACTTTTATAAATTTCTATCATATTTTGCCTTTAGACAATGACTTTTTTTAACTAAAAAGTGTCCAGTGCTATAACATTAAAACTTTTCCACGTGGGGAAGGTGAGATGTGAGCCCCTTGATAATTTTAGTCACTCTACTCAGCTTTTTCCAGCTCTGCAATGGAATTTTTGAGATTTGGCAACCATAGCTACACACAATATTCTAACTGGGTCACATTATATATTTGTACAAGGGCATTATGATACTGGCAGATTTGTTTTTTATATAACTTTCTTTTAAAATCCCTAGCATGTATTTTGCCTTTTTTTCCTTTTTCTTTTTTGCTGCTGCACACTGGATCAACATTTTTATTGAGCAAACCTAGGATCTCTTTCCTAGTTGGTCTCTTGAGTTCAAACCCCATCCATCCATATGCAAAATAAGATTCACCCCAACCCAGTGTGCATCACTTTATGTTTATGTACATATGACCATATTGGCAGTTTTGTTGCCCCTTCGTCTTTTTTTTTAATAGCGATTCCTTCACAGTCTGCTTGAATTTCTCCATCCTGAGTACTTTGGTGTAACCTTCAGGGGACTCACAAAACATCTTCTTTAACTGTAGTGTTCATTGTATAGTTAGTTACACATTTCATTGGCATTTTAGCTGAGTAGTTGTTAAAAATCTGCAGAGAATGTGGGAGAGAGAATAAGTAAGTGAGATTAATTCACAAAGAATGGGGTTCTTTTGGGAACAGACTACTGCATGATGGACTTCAGAAGCTATGTTTCTGACAAATTTAGTTCCATGAAACAGTTGGGTAACTGTAAATCACTAGGCTCCTTTGTGCTCTTCTTTATTCACCTGACAATCATTGGCTCAGTTTTCCTTCATACTGTACAGTTTAATTTAAATGATGGAAATCTGGCACTTGTGCCCTGATTCATAAGGGAATGGGTCTTGTGCTCCTCTCACCAAAGACGACATTGAATGATAATGGACATCGAAATGAAACCTTTAACTTTCAGACTGAACTCTGCTGAAATTAGAGGTGAAACCGAAAGGTGAGCTTCACATCAATACCAGGAAAGGTCCTAGAACATATAATTAAACAGTTGGTCTATGAGCACTTAGAAAAGGATGCTGTGATTACTAAGAACCAGTATGTTTTTCTCAAAAACAAGTTATGCCAGACTAATCACATTTCTTTTTTATAGTTACAGTCTTGGTGGATCAGGGGAATGCTGTGGATGTAGTGTATCTTGATTGCAGCAAGGCTTTTGACAAAGTCCTTCATTGTATTCTTGCAGAGAGGCTGGTAAAATGTGGATTGGACGAGGTAACTGTTAGGTGTATTTGTAGCTGGTTTGCTGACCAACCCAGTGAGTGCTCACTAATGGTTCCTCATCATCCTGGAAAAAAGGGATAATTGGGGTGCCTCAGGGTTCTGTCCTGGCCTGTTGTTGTTCAATATCTTTATAAACAACTTTGATGAAAGAATGAAGAGCGTGCTCATCAAATTTGCAGATGACACTAAACTAGGAGTAGCCATTGCTGATGAAGGCAGAATTGTGATTCAAGATGATCTTAACAGATTAGAGAACTGGACTTCAGTAGGGACAAATGTAAGGTTCTACACTTAGGTAGGAAGAATCAGTTGCACAAATACAAGATGTGGGACATCTGGCTGCTAGTAGTACATGTGAAAAGAATCTAGGGGTCTTCATAGACCACAAGCTTAACATAAGTCAACAGTGTGATGCTGGAGCAAAAAAAGCTAATGTTCTTTTAGGTTGCTTCAGCAGAAGTATAGTGTCCCAGTCAAGGAATGAAAAAGTCCTTCTCTATTCTGTCTTGGTCAGATCACACCTGGATTACTGTGTCCTGTTTTGTGCAACACAGTTTAAGATAGGGGTCAGCAATCTAAGGCCCATGTGCTGGAAGTGGCCCATGGAGGTCATTGACCGGCCCCTGAGCCGCCCCCGAACTGAGCTGCCCACTCATGCGCTGCACTAAACTGGCGCAGCACGAGGACTCGCTTCCGCGGCGCTGAAAATTGTGTCTACGCATGCGCAATCCAGCCCATGGAGGGATCTCCGTGGGACCGATCCAGCCCGGGCAAAATAAACCTTTCTGACCCCTGGTTTAAGAAGTATATTGAGAAGCTGGAATTTGTGCCAATGAGGGCAACCAAAATGATCAAAGGTTTGGAAACCAAGCCCTATGAAGAATGGTTGAGGCAATTGGGTATGTTTAGCCTGGAAAAGGGGAGACTTGAAAGGAGGTTTGATAACCAACTTCAAATATCTAAAGGGCTGTCACATGGAAGATAGGGCGAGCTTGTTTTCTCCTGCTCTGAAGGCTAGGACCTGAACCAATGATTTCAAGTTACAAGAAAGGAGATTCTAACAAAGCATCAAAAAGAAATTTCTGACGCTAAGAGCGTCCAATTGATATTTCCCTACTTTAGCGATATCGGAACCAGAAGCATTGGAGAGTAAATCAGTCTGAATTACTGAATAGTTTAAACAAGTGAAAATACTGATCTTAACAGAACAGGGATGGAAGGGCATATGATTTTTTAAAAACATAGTTGACAAATTCCTCTTTTACTGGAAAAACAAGGTTTTTTTGGGGGGGAGTGTTGAAGAAATGTGGGTGACAGTTGTATTCTACCCCAGATGGCCAGTTCCTTTGACAAGCAGAATCTGGGTCCCAGAGCTAATTTCTAATAAGGGCAGGTAGGGGGAAAGATCCAAAAGAGTGAAGTGCTTAGCATATCCAAGGAAGCAGAATTAAAATACATTTAATTACACGTGGAAGCCACAGAACTAAGTGGGATGAGTGACGAGGGGCTGCTAGATCAGAAATCCGAAAATGATGTGAAGGAGATAATGATGCGGCATACAATAATTTGTTAAGGGAACCAGAATGCCAGGGAGTGGGCAGTATGAATTTTGATAACTTTTCTGTCTCTGAAGGTCTTGCTGTGTTTACCATTATGCTGAAGCTTTTTTCACATGGTAGCCTTAGCCGGCAAAAGGATAAACAACCTAATCACTTATTTTATTTCTCTTGTTTTATTTCCTAATCACTTTATTGTTGTTGTGACTTCTTTGTAACAGGTGAAGGGAAGCATGCATTATCTTGTGCTCTTTATACCTATTATTTCAGTAGCTTCCCTAAAACAGAATTTGATACTTTTCAAAGCATAGTTTGTTTTTTACAAAACAAGAAACGATATGGACATGCCAATCTTTATTATCACCAAGAGTTAGACTAGGTTGCTAGGTTAGACATATTCTTGCACTACCACTGCCAGAACATTCTGTGAGTGGTGAGTCTTCTTTGCCGTTGTTGTTAGTGATCTGCTAGGTTTTTTTTGACATTGACAGAATTTTATTTTAGGTGACTTAATTGTATGTTCTTGGTGAGAGCAGGAATAACAACAGAATGTGGTCTATGACCTTGTCCTGTCAGTGCTGATAAGCCAAACTATACAATCAGATTTAAAACAAATGAAAGTTTCTGTCAATAGTTCTGGGGATGGTTTTCTAAAACTTCCTTGACATGAATACCAAGAATCTTTCTCAAAACCTCTCTTTTAAGAATACTGAAATGGAAGGCTGTCTTTACCCTAGCTATTTGTAACGCATGGGCCTCAGCTCGGAAACAATGACAGGTGCTTGCCCTGAACAGAAAACAATGGTAGAAGAATGTCAGAGTGGTTTACCACAAGTCGAGTAGAGTCAGCAATGGCCCGTGAAAATGAATTCCATGTGCTGAGCTAGTCAGGAATTGTTAGATTTGTGTAAAATGTTTATTTGCTAAGCTTTGTGGCCAACATCATTACTCTTCATTTTATTCATTATTATGTCACTGAGCAGTAACTTGTTAAAGATTAAAGGTTCCAATTGGTTGCTCATGCCTAAGGTATGTAAATGTCTTGGAATCCTGACAGTAAATTACTGGCTGGTTCTGCCAGCTAGCATGGAAATAGCGATATTAGAAACCATGAAGTATAATATCCGGTGCTTAAAATGACTGATCCTGCACATACAAATCCTATTGATGTCAATAACATTTGCCTGCTAAAAAAAAAAAATTAACAACAACAACTTTACAATGGGTCATAAGAGAGAAAACTGACCTGAACCTTAAAAACATAGCAGTGACCTTACAGATTCTAGTAAACCCTGAGGAGGCACTCTGAGCTAAACAGATTTAAGGCAATGTAAATAAAGTCCTGTTCTGATAATACTTTCTCAGTGCAAATCTCAACCTTATAAGAAATTCAAGCTTCCATGTGCCAGTCCCTTCCAATGCCATGTTACAGTGCAAGGAAAGTTGTGAGCAAATTGTACATCCTTGGATGACAAAGATTATTTAGATCCATTCCAGTCCGAGTTCACACCTGGCTATAGGATTATGTTGCCCTTGGTCACCCTGATGGAAGATCTTTATAGAGAGTGTAACAAGGGAGTGAAGCCTTGCTCCTGCTTCCTTGTCCCGCTGCAGTTTTCTGTCCCATTGACTATGGTATTCTAATCAGCAGTTGCATGGCTTCATGGAAAGGGATTTGGAAGCACTATGTTAAAGTGGCTCTTTCTGGTCCTACCTTTGGGGCTGAGATCAGAGAATAGCACTGGGAGAATGTGTTTTCTGTCCCCTGGCAGTTACATGGTGGATGCAACAAGGCACCATCCTGTCCACAATGCTACACTTAAGAGCTCAGAGCTAGTTTACTTGTGGGATTGCCTTACCGCATATATATCCACTCGACCACATTTTACGGCTTATATATCCAGCACTTGTAAAAAAAGTGATATTTTAGTTCAGCAGCACCTACAGTTTGGATTTCCCTGCCTATTGACCTTAGACCTTAGTTATATTATATTTGTGTCTGCTTAAAAGATTTCTATTTCGGCACCGAGGCAGATTTCGGGCAACACAACCGGTTGAGCTGAACTAGGCGCTGAGCTTAGGGGGTGCCACAGGGTGCCACATTCATGATATAGTGGATTGAGTGGAACAGAAGACAAGAGGCAGAGGGTCACCAAATTTTGGCCTCACACAGGGCACCACTGAAATTTGAAAGAGCAAAGTCTGCCCCTGTTTGGCAAGCCCCTCCAAACATGTAGAAGTTAATGTGTTTTATCTCTTTTTAGCTACTGGTAATTTTTTAAAAAATGTTTGTAAATGCCTGTTTCTAACTGTTTTCATAATCTTAATATTTTGTTTTATTTTTGTAAGCCATTCAGATGTTTTCTTACAATTAATTTATTTAAGGGTTTCGTTTAATAAGTAAATATGCTGCATTTCTATTTCCCTTTTAGTATCTATCCATCTTGAAATATAAAGACAATACAGCACAAGTTGTTTGCTACTTTCTCTTTACAGAAAGATGAGAATGCTGGGAGGGTGGAGACTCTGGACAGAAAGTGCCATCTGGACATTGTTTGAATTTGGAGTTTTGCTCTACCTTTTCATATTAATATTTCCATAATTATAAACAATACTAGCTTTCTGTTTGAGCTTTATAGTAGCTCCTAATAAACATTCCTTGTTCATTAGCTCACTGCAAGCTTCCATATCACAGGACTGCTATGAAGTCTGCCAACTCCAAGAAGTGAGTTTGCAAGTGCTAAATTTGGAAATTCCATCTTAGAAGCCAAGATCAGGTGTCGAACATTTATAGTATGTTACCCATCTCCTTAGAGATTAGATATTTCCTCCTTCAGGCCTGTGAAACTGTAACAAACTACATGAATTGAGTTAATGTGGGGCATGTAGGAAATCAGACTATTCCCCGTAAGTTGAAATCACAGACCTGCCATAGAAGCAGATTTTTGGAACTAATAAAATGAGTTTATGCCATTTGTTTTTCCTTTATATTGGCTGCAGGTGTTCACCTCTTCCTCCCAAGTTACAAAAAAGACATTCTGGACCATTTTTAAACTAAGTAAACTAAGACCTGGGGCCACATCTATTAAGCATTTATAGAGATTACAAAAATATACAGCAATTTCCACTCCCTAATGCAAGGGTTAAAACTGTTAAATGTATTCCCTGCAGAGTTGCTTGCAAGCAAGGTGAGTTAACATTTTCTTTTTAAAGAGGTACACACAAATACCTATTCATGCAGCTAGCCGAATACAAAAACACATGCTTGAAATTAAATCTATGGTTATTATAAGTGAAAAGTCTCCTACTCTTCTCCCCCTGCGAGCCCTCTAAATCTGTTCTGGGGGTTCAACAATTGCAATATCAGAAATTACAATATTGACTTAACACACAGGGTTATTGTGCGGATTACAACTTGATAACGCATGTGAATCACTTTGAATACTTGAAAGCACATTACAAATGTTAATAATAATAAAATAATAATAGTATGGCATAATGTTAAAGACCAGAGTAGCTGGTACTACTACTTATTCGTGCTGAAGTATAAAATAAAAAATCCTAAAAGCATTTAACATTTATTCTCTATATTCATGCCTGTATTACTTTATATTAGTACTTAAAAAACATCCCAGATAAGCTGAAGTCACACAAAAAGGAGCTGAATATTTTATCATGTCAAGTAATTGCATTTACAATGAAGCCATCTAAGTTAAAATTTGGACAAGAATAAGAAGTTGTGGTAAAGGGTGCTTCATTTTTATTTTGTTCTGTTTGTGATTATTATATTAATAGCACAGAATTAAACTGGTGGGGTCCTGGACTCTTAGAATCTGAAGTAGAGCAAATTGACGGGCTAGATCAGGCATAGGCAAACTCGGCCCTCCAGATGTTTTGGGACTACAATTCCCATCATCCCTGACCGCTGGTGCTGTTAGCTAGGGATGATAAGAATTGTAGTCCCAAAACATCTGGAAGGCCAAGTTTGCCTATGCCTGGGCTAGATCATAAATGGCTAATATCTTTAGCAGGGAGGCTGAATTCTTCCCAGGCAAGCTTAGAGTCTAGTGACAACGGCCTTTGCCTCAACTCAATATTCTTTATGACTCCCAGAAATTAAACCTACTAGTGAAAAGAAAGTGGTGGAACAGATTTTCTCTGACCAGCCAGAATTCCCCAATGTAAGGGGGGGAGGGCTTATTACCTGATTAAAAACATGACCCTAGGCTTCGCTTTTCAGCTAAATTGTCCTAAAGATGGTGATGGGCACTTGCCAGCAAGCTACGTTGGCCATTTCTCAGCAAGATACTGAAAACCGTCCACCTATCAACTGTTCAGTAATCTTTGCACATATGTTAATGTTTCAGTAATGTTTTTACTCCGAAAGTGAAATTCATTGAGGAAATTTGATGGGCAGTGTGGGAAACCTGGCATTGCTCTTGCTCTGAATTTCTTTTGTGGTTTGATGATAAATGTCTGGAACACAGTCTTCTTTTCATCAAAGTGTGTTTTTATTCATTTATATTGCCCACTCCCTTGAAGAGAGAGATGGGCATTTTAGCACTTCTTACAATTATGATTAATTGTACACACATTTTTCCTTACTCCTTCATAGCTTTTGAGTTTCTTTCTCTCACAGAATTCTGGGCACTGTAGTTTTACCCTCAGAGTGTTACAATTCTCAGCTATCTCTAACAAACTGCAGTACCCAGAATTCTTTGAAGGAATGAATGTGATTCAAATATGCTTTAAAGGTATAGTGTGTACATAGCCTTTCTCTATTATTTTGTGAAATAAATTCTTATTCTGTAATGAAAATTTAATTGCAGGACTGCCCTGAGATCTTTTGATGAAGGGTGGTATATAAATCCAATAAATAAATAAATAAACTCTACCTAAACAGTAGTTGTAGATATTTGTAAACTGTTAAGAAATACTTCCCCTCTTAATACCTAGTTAAGTACATTTCCACCGTATTTCCCCCATACAATAAAGTTGTCTCTATTGCAGTGTAACCCTAGTTTATGTGAGAGAAGAAATGTGAATTGTTCCAAGGTTAAATTTTGTGGATTTGGCTTTCAGCATTCTGGTGAAACAGTTAAAAGATTTTGGTCAGATAAAGTTTCCATATGTAATTTTAATCTTCAATGGAGATAAGTATGTATATGCATGAATCAGGGTCTCAAAAATAATGTCAGGTAAATTGCATGGCATGAACCTTTTCCCCTGAAATCAAGGCTCTTCCCTACATAATGTTGATAGATGTCTTTCTTTAGCTGACTTTTATTCTCCCTTGTTTCTTTGCAATTAATAAATGAATAGCGCTATGAATTTCTTAACTATAGTTGGTTAATTCTCTATTCTGGGCTCTCCCCCCACCCCCAGTGCCTCACATTGTTCTCCTCTAACACATGCATACCCACAGAGCTACCAGCTTTTAGTTGTCTAACTTTAAATTGATTAGAACACATTAATTTTTAAATAAGTGTCACATATCCTTAACCAAGCACTACAAGGTTGAGAAGGCTTCATGGTGTTAAAGTCTGAACCAAAACTAAGTGAGGAGAATTTTAAAAATATGGGCTGCCCTTCATTAGCCCTTATGATATCTCCTGACAGGCAGTGTGCGCTGATGTTGCCATGCCAGGCCAGGGCAAGACCGACTGCCATGCACCATTTACCCTCTGTCAGCAGCTTCAGTCAGTGCCTGGGCAATACCGTACACACGAGTCTGTCATGCGTCAGCCTCAATTAGGCTCAGTTTGCTGCGCTTGGGAAAAGCAACAGCCCTACTGTTAACCATTTTTGTTCTCTCTGTCACTCTCATTTTCTTATTTCATTCAACTGTCTTTGCAAACTGTTTTGGATTTGACAGTAGTATTCCTGTGGTAATTCCTGCAATATAGTCATAGCAATATAGTGTGTAGTAAAATGAAGTATCTGTAAAATCCCACTATGCTCTGTGGTACTTCCTTCCTTCAGTGGAAACATTTCTTTATGACTTTGCCACATGGCAAAGACTGGCTGTCATCTGAGTGGATCAATGTATCCTGCAGCTTTAGAGTATTCCAAACCTTTAATCTGCCAATACCTGGGAATGAATGGAACAGAATATTAGTCTATTTTATTGATTGTCATTTGGATTGATTTTCTTACCTTATTTTTACTGCTGTTTTGTTCAATGCTTTGAATATACTTTATGCAGAAAAGCAGCCTGCACCTTTTCGTAAGTACAGTGGTACCTCGGGTTAAGTACTTAATTCGTTCTGGAGGTCCGTACTTAACCTGAAACTGTTCTTAACCTGAAGCACCACTTTAGCTAATGGGGCCTCCCGCTGCTGCTGCTGCCGCACCGCCGGAGGACGATTTCTGTTCTCATCCTGAAGCAAAGTTCTTAACCCGAGGTACTATTTCTGGGTTAGCGGAGTCTGTAACCTGAAGCGTATGTAACCTGAGGTACCACTGTAAATAAAGGGCTCTGAGCAAGTGAAAGTAAACTTCTTCCAAATAACCACAGAATCAGCAATGGGGGCAGGCAGGTGGGGGATAAGCTGGGATCAGGTAACTTAAAATAATTCATGGCTCAAAAATCAATTTTAAGCGGTTTTTATTTCATATTGAGGAATTCTGTTCACTTCAGTGGGTCTACCTGTACGGTGGCCTGTAAATTTCTCCTAGGTTTACTGTTGCTTAGTCAATGTGCTCATTGAACATTATAGAATCCGGGAACTGGAAGGAGCAACCTGCTGTTCAGTGCTTGAAATCCAGGGCTAGAGCATTTTAAAGTGAAAACTGTCCAGCCTCTATCTCAATAATAATTCCAGCAAGGAAGAACCTTGGTTCCCTTGTCAAAATGCTCTTACTTTCCATAGGTTCCTATTAATGTTCCTTTGAAATCTACTACCCTGTAGCTGCAGCCCATTAGATCTTGTTTTACCCTCAGGGACAGCAGAGAATAAATCTTATTCCTCTTCTACATGACAGCAGATTGATTGATTGATTGATTGAATTTATATACCGCCCTATACCCGGAGGTCTCAGGGCGGTTCACAGAATAAAATCAAAATATAAAACCACAAAATATATAAAATAAAAACAACAACCCAATAGTGCCCCCCTTCCACCCAAAACCACCCCACATTGTAAAAGGGCATAGGATGTCAGTCAAATCAACCAAAGGCCTAGTTAAAAAGGAACATTTTTGCCTGGTGCCTAAAGATGTATAATGAAGGTGCCAGGCGAACTTCTCTAGGGAAAGCATTCCACAGATGAAGAGCCACTGCAGAGAAGGCCTGTTTTCGTGTTGCCACCCTCCGGACCTCTCGAAGAAGGGCCTCAGAAGATGATCTCAGGGTCTGGGTAGGTTCATATGGAAAGAGGCGGTCCTTGAGGTACTGCGGTCCTGGGCCATTTAATGCTTTTTAGGTTAAAACCAGTACTTTTAATTGGGCCCGGAAACTAATGGGTAACCAGTGCAGTTGGACCAGGATCAGTATAATATGCTCAAACCACCTTGCTGAAGTTTCCGAACCGTCTTCAGAGGCAGCCCTATGTATAACTCATTGCAGTAATCTATCCTTGAGGTTACCAGAGCATAGACAACAGTAGTTAGGCTATCCCTGTCCAGATAGGGGCATAGCTGGGCCACCAGCTGAAGCTGAGGGAAGGTACTCTGGGCCACCTGAGCCTCGAGAGACAGCAAAGGATCCAGGAGTATGCCCAAGCTCCGAGCCTGCTCCTTCAAAGGAAGTGTAACCCTATCAAGAGCAGGTGATCTCCCACCCATCCGGTCTGGGGAACCATCCACTAACCACCCATTATGTTCAATCTTTCCATATAGTTTTTATTTCCCATATTGCTCTTCTCAGAACTCATTCCATTTTGTTTGCATTGCTCTTAAAGTGTGATGCACAGAAGTAGACCATATGATATCTGATTAGTGTTAAGTGGGACTGTTACTTCTCATGACTTGGACATTATGGTTCTTCTAGCGTAGGTTAAAATTGCATTTGCCATTTTTGCACCTGCATCACCCATCTGACTTATGTCCAGCTTCTGATCAGTAACAACCCCCAAATCGTTTTTGCATGCACTGCTGCCAAGCCAGATGTCCCCCATCTTGTACCTGGATTTCATTTTGTTCATTTGCTTTAGGCCAGTTTTCCATTCTCTAAAGTCATTTTTAAGTTTATTCTCCTGAGATGTTAACTGTATGCCAGCTGTAGATTTGATAAGGATTCTCTCTATCCCTACATCATTGACAGAAGACAGTGAAGCATACTGGGCTCAAACCAGAGTCCCATCGTACTTCACTGGAAACCTCCTTCCAGTTTGATGAGGAATTGTTGGTTTTAAATGTCTCTTTTCTTTAAGCACAAGTAAAGGTTACTAAATCATATAGGAAAATTTACAGTTGTGGTCAGTATAGCAAACTCCTCATTGTGAGGTCTTCCCATATGTGACAGTAGTCGGGAATAATAAGACCACCACCATGGCTTCTCTAAACTAGGTTACACAGTGACCAAGCAAGATTTGCTGATATGAAAAGTTCATTAAAAGTAGTAGAAGCTTTTTCAGCCTCCCCAAGCTCCAAATGTGGAACACACATGACTATTTATGTAATAAAAAGGGGGCTACTGTGCAATTTAATGGACAGTGAGACATTTTTACAGCTCTCTATCCATGAGGGATTTATAGAGCCTTATGGACCTGGTCAGTGTGTAAAATCACGCCAGCCCAAGAGACTGTTGTCAGATGTTGGTAACAAGTCAGTGTTTGAAAGGAATCAAAACAATATAAATCCTGTGAGATGTGTGGCAGCAGGAAGTGTTTTAATGGGGAGGAAGACGGGGTCGACCACCACACAAGAGAACAAGGAGAAGAAAGTGTTTTCTCCCCTTTCATGCATACAGCGCCAGCAGGGGTAAGCAGGTTTCTATAAAGAATCTCCTCAGCGGATCAATCCAGCAGAACAGATGGAGTGCGTCGATATTGTACATCAGATTTCCATAGCATGTGGCAAAACAATACAGGATGGCAACTGTTTAACTGCACAACTTTTTAAAGCACCCATAATTATCAGGAGTTAAAAAGATTTGTGGGAGTAATGATTTCCTAGTAATAACTGTGTATTTGGTGAATAGTACCTTCCCCTAGGAATACATTAGCAGGAACTGTACAGTTGTTCAACATCTTGGAACATAACTTTTAACTACTGTACTAATAAATGCTTGGCACAATTAATTTTTATAAAGAACGGGTTTAATTCCCCCAAATTTAAAACCCGGTATAGTTCTGTTTTTAAGTCAGTGTCATAGGTACAACTTATATCAGTGGCAGGTCTGGCTGTGCAGATACGGTAGATGGTGTGGGGACAAAATGGAAATTTTTCCTAAGATCATTCAACTGTCCAGCTGCATCTTAATCACATCCTTCTGCTGGATGTAATATTCTAAAACATTTGGTTGCCTGCTGTTTCTATGAAAATTCAGTTTCTATGGGAATGAGTTGCACCTAATTCAGACTTTCCCCTTTATTAAAATGGGGGCAATACAAATGGTTGACCAGGTGGTAGCTTTAGGAATATGATAAACATTGTCTAGAGCTATCATCCTGAGTGTCACAATGTTTGTTGAATTTTTAAGGGAGTAGAAGTACATAGCTAATGGATTTGCTTTTAGAAGGTCAGAGGCTTTTGTTCACTTAGGAAAAAAAGCATTTGGGCAGATGGGAATTGTTTATCTATTATTGGAAGTTGTTGAGAAATAATTATTCTCTGGCTTGGCTAAGTCTAGGAGCATGAGGCACTTGGATCAGTTTTTAAGGATAATTCTGCTATGATACGGAAGTAACAGGAGCCCCGTTGTCATAGAATCGTAGAATTGCAGAGTTGGGAGGGACCCAAGGGTCATCTAGTCCAACCCCTGCAGTGCAGAAATCGCAACTAGATTGTACATGACAGGTGGCCATCTAACCTCTGCTTAAAAACTTCCAAGGAAGGAGAGTCTACCACTACCCTGTCAGGCACAGGGATTTAAAAAAAAAAAATTGTGGCAGATGCCGAGGGGACCTCAAGTAAGCATCCTGAATGCTAAAGTAATTAAAGATTCCCATACTTAAGGACATACGGTGAGCTTCCGATGTCATCGTCATCATGCATAAAGCCTTTGCAGAAAGCCTGCCATTTTTAATTAACTACCCACATTTAAAATAAGTTATTTAATTTTCTCTAAAGCACTTTTTATTTAGTTGCCATTGCAGATGAGAGAGCTGGCCTAAGGAGAATGAGCTATGACTCAGGAAGTCTTCAGTTAAAATTGCACTTCCACAATGAACTCACTGGATGGCCTTTCTCTTAGCCTCTCGTCCTCCCACTCTGCAGTGATAGAATAATAATCCTGACTTAGTTTACCTTACTCTGATTAAAAGTAAGTTGAGATACCCCCTCAGTAACTTGGAACAGTCATTTCAGCTTGGGAAATGGTACCTGCAGTGGAAATGTGGGGAGGAGGCTCAACATCCTCAGTTCATCCCCTAATCCATGGATACATTTAGGGGTTTTAAAAATGGTACATCTAATCATGCATATGCCACATCATACCTGTTTTGAAAAAGTCGGATATACATACAGTCATTAAAGAGATACAGTTTGTGGTGTTTTGAAGCAATTGTAATAGAATCTTATATAAAATGTACGAAACTGAAACACTGCTGCTCATGGCATTTTAGTTACACCTTAGCACTTCAGAGAAATCTCAGTTAATATTGCAGCACCAGCTAATGTTGAATATCTCCAAGCTGCCAGCAACTAACTGGAGGCCCATGGGTGGGGCATAATGCAAAGAGTTTTAGATTAAAATGGGGAGGTGTCTCTGTATTCTAATGAAGCAAAGTCTAACTAGAGCACTGCTTATGAGAAGCTCAGGTACAAAGTAACGTTCATCTATGAAGCTCACAGTGGGTTTAGACAGCTATTTATCTCTCTGCCATACCCAACATAGGGATGTGGTAAGGCTAAAATGCCACTTGAATCTCTTAGAAGGAAGGACAGGATAAAAATAAAATAAATAATGGATCTGTATGATCTGTTAGCCCTTCACCTGTCAGTGCATGATTATGTACCACAGATTGCCAAAACCAACTAAATTATGTGATAGTTGCACAACATAAACAGAGATGCAAAATGTCTAAATGCTGGATATAGATTTAATTTCCCAGACAGTGGTTTGTAGCCCATAGAGGACCTAATGTTGTACACAGTGTTTTGTGGATTTATATTTTGCATATCCCCAAAAGAAAACAAAGTATATTGTGAAACAACTTTGAGAGGTGGCACCATGATATTAAATACATGTTGTTGTTTGGTCTCTGTGGATCATTGGTTTTGGAGTTCTTGGAGGAAAGGGTTCTTTCCTGCAGAACCTTTTACATCCCGTAGCTGCAACATATATTCAAGATACTGAGTTTAAATTCTTAGACTGCAATCCTAAGGATACTTAATTGGGAATAAGCTTCATTGAATTCACAGGAACTTTTTGGTTTAGGATTGATGCCTTAGTGAACACAAAGTTAAAGAAAACACCCAGTAAGCCATCAGCTTTCCATCTTTCGTTGAGTGGATAGGGAATGCGGAGGGACTAGAGATACTTAGCAAAAATGTAGTTAGGTAATTTGTAGCATTATGAACAAAGAAGAACAATGTACGATAAAAAGCATAGGCAGTGAGTAGGTACAGGTCCTGTGTACAAATCTACTGAGAGTGTTTAATATCACTTTAAGATTTGTATGACAAGACAATTTGTCTCCAGTGCAGAACTATACTGTAGAGGCCATATGGATTGAAGGCCAGGAGGATCATGGGTGACAATCTGTTCCAAGCCACTGACACTACATGACCCCGGGCAAGTCACTTGACTTTCTTGTGCCTCTCTCAATCCAGCTGGAAAATTGGGTAACAAAAGCAGGACCTCCCTGAAAACCAGATGCTGCCTTAGAGTTGAACATGTCCGGGATAAACAAATTATAAAAGCACTGATAACTGCTGCCCTAGAACAAAAGCCAGTTTGCTGACTCAGTATGAAACTAATGAAAGATCAACCTGTAGCTCAGGGATCTTGAAGTGGTAATTTGTCTTGGATTCAGCTGCAAATTCTGGGGAAGAGATACACTATCTGTCATTATGGAAGAGGCTTGAGAGTGTCAGTCTTGGAAAAGAGTCAGATTAATAGAAAACATGGAGTTGGAAGGTACCACAGTGATTTCAGTGTTGAAGCAGAAGGTGTAATATGCCCAAATCAAAAGAGTGAAAAGTATAAAGTATAGGTTCAGCCATCTTCCACAAGAGCCAAACAAACGGTATTTCTTAGTGCATATCCAAACATCTAACAATATATATTAAACTAAATCCCCTAAATATTACAGTGTTTTTTGGAGGGTATATCTAGCAGGTCACTTGAAGAATGATAACATATTAAGCAACTGTTTGCATTGATATTTTAAGGCAACATGTTTGAGACAGGTTTTGTTGCAGGTGGGGCAGATGAAGGCGTCTAGTTTTGCTGCTACAGGTGCACCATGGTGTTTCTGCTCTCTGTGCTCCTCCCAGCGGTCATTCCTTCTCTGGTCACTGCTGGGAATACACAACCTGACTGGCTGTCTCCAGGCACTGTGGTCGTCTGCAGGGGATTCCCACATGGCAGGCTTGATGTATACCCAGCAGTTCACTTGAAGAATGATAAAATATTAAGCTTCTGAATTATTATCTCATGTGTGTGTATCTCGTGTGTGTGTGTGTGTGTGTGTACCCCAGTCTCTGATAGGTGTGAGGTTTCAGCGATTCAAGGACATACCTTTGGTTAGGTTTTCTTGGAATGAAGGTCACTGCAGACTCACAGCAGCAACATTCTGTCAGATTCTAGCTTTGGATTCTTACAAGCAAGTCAGGCCTCTGTGTTTCTTTCAGCCCCAGTTTGATGCCTGAATTGCTTCACACACACACACACACACAGAGAGAGAGAGAGAGAGAGAGAGAGAGAGAGAGAGAGAGACCTTGATGACATCACTTCCGTTGGGTGAGACATGTCCCCTTCTGCTCACTTTTCACTGTCTGCTGTTTAGAATGCAGAGAAATCTTTTATCTTCCATCTTAGCACTAATCACCACAGTGCTAAGACCAGAAATAAAGACTATCTGCTCCTTAAGAATAACATACAGCGTTTTCACCCACTCCCACCTCAATACTGGAGTGGGAGTGAGGAGAAATCCTATCTTTTACTGTCAAAGAGTAGGCAGAGGGGTAGTCTCCAATCAGAGAGTGCTCTTCTGCCCTTTTCTCTTAAAGAGAGATTCTTTCCAGTCATAGCATTAGAACAACCATAACTGTCCCTTGCCGGGTGTTAGGTGAATGGCAGGTGGACATAGTCTGATCACAGTGTCTTCTCAGGCCAAATGCAGAGGCCTTGTAGACCTGGACTGGAGGTTTCGCACCACTACTCTACCTCATGTTGCAAAATAAATCCTTAACAGACCCGGCAGGGGCTATTTACTTAACTAAAGAACTGGTTTGACCATTTTAGCAGCCTCCTTATTCTTCAGAATCCCGTAGATACTCATCACAGTTCAGAGATTGTAGGCAGTGCAAAATGCAGCTGCTAAGTTGTTGACTGGTGTAACATATAACACTGGTCTTTCAAGATCTGCACTGGTTATCTATTGGCTACCAGGCTCATTTCAAGGTGCTGGTTTTGATGTATAAAGCTCTTCGTGACTTAGGGCTGAGCCAAATGACGGAGCTCCTGTTTGTGTCCTGTTCTGCTCCTGATTTGGTTTACTTTGATTTGCCTTCTTCATATGTATCTGAACCTACGTTTAACTCTGTTCTACTCCTGACAAAAACCAGTGATTCAAATATATTTGGTCAAAATGCCTTTGCTTTTTGTTATACACCACTCCTTACTATGTATCAGCATTTGTTTATGTTGCCTATACTCCATGTGTCAAGGCATTTGTTTCTAAATAATTATGCTTACAACGTTTGAAATATTTAGCTCTTTAGGGGTTTGTTTGGATTTTTGGTTTTTAAGGTTGAGCTATATACATCTTTCTTGGTTTTGGCTTTGTTCCCATTTAGTTTACACAATTGCCAAGCATAATCCTGTGTTGTGAAAGCCGAAATAAGTCTTGTTCAGAGGCACACTTCAGACTCTCCCCCATCAGGCTGGCACTTTTTAGTTTTCTATGCCGGTTTTTGCTAGGCCTTCTGAGTTAGCAAGCAGCAGCCATTCAGCAGTCTGTAACAGACAGAGGCATCTGTAGATTTAATTGCTGTTTGTAACTGTAGATTTTTAATTGATTGGTGTTATGCATATTTTCTGTCTTATAACCTACAATAAGATTGCTTTTTTGTAATGAAGGGAAGAATATAAATTTTATAAATAAAAATAAGATTGGGAGTCTTCTTGGTAGGAGAAGATAGAGCAGTCTCTAGTTTCTCTTCCAGAATTTCATATAATCTAAAATTGCTGTTTGTGCATGCTAGTATGGTGAACAAGAAGTCTTGGATTAAGTCCTGGGTGAAGAAATGTACCATATTTTTCCGTGTATAAGACGCCGCCTTTTGGGGGGACTCCAAATTACGAAAACACCCCTCAGCACTACCTGCATATAAGACAAGTCCCAATTTTAAACCTAATTTTTTGGTGAAGAAAAAACACCTAGTCTTATACATGGAAAAATACGGTAAGTGGCATGCATCAGCAAGACCTGGGTAGATGGTGGACAAAAGGCTGAGATACAAATATTTTAAATAAATTAATCCTTTTTGTGAGATGGCAATTACATGAAGAAAGCCCTCTGAGCATTTCAAGCATTGTCTTTTCTAACAAGAGGGTTAATTGTTGGGGGAAAGAAAAGAAACCCCACACATTTATTTAATGTATGGAAAGACGTCACAAGTGTGTGCTGAGCTGGGGATCCACTTGCCAAGCAGTCGGTGCACATGGCAGCCTCCCACACTTTGTGCTCACCAAGGAAAACATTTGCCACTTCCTTCATATGTAACAACATGCATAATTCTTCTGTCACAACTTTTCCACCATGGAAACTAATTTAAGTATAAAGTGGTCCTAAATACTTTGTCTAATTAGACAGTGTGAGGTGATTTAAGGAAATGGTATGGCTCCTTGTTTCTGAGACAGTTTTGTTCTGTTGTTGTCTGGCATTCATGACCCTAAATACATACTATTAATGTTGTTTTAGCACAGCTCGTTTTATTTATAGCTATTATAAAGGAAGGTGGTCATAGACTGAACGTGGGGCTGGTTATAAACACACCAGACAACATTTTTTTAAAAAAGTAAATGGGACAAATTAGGGAATATTTATGAAACAGAGATGAAGAAAGATCACATAAGATTTCAGGCTGGAATGGCTGGTTACCGAGGGGAAGAAGAAACATAATCACTAGCTTAACTTGATGGGATAATGATAAAGTATTTGGTCTGATTGTTACCTTTATATCTAATTCCATCTTTTGCCTTTCATCTCTGTGCTCTTAGCAGCAAGTTAGGATATCAACTGTTTTGAAATACTTTTTGGGAGGCTATATAAAAATGTTGTTCAAACGTTGGATCTATTTTTGGTTGGAGAAAATCACTGTTTTCTAGCATGAAAAGCAAAACTGATTAAAAGTACTAAGTAAATGCTGTTATTAGAAGCTGGTTATGGATCATGTACAGCAAAGGAATAAGTGAGAATTATAACTAAGATCTCTTAAAAAGCCGGTTGTAACAATTTAATGTATATAGTGATGCTGAGCTAATAGCTCTTAAGAGTTTATAGGCAATTTAATAAAGAGCTGTATAGCTCTTTAAAAAGACATGATAAATTGCTACTAATGGCATTATGTATATACACAGAGGCTGTTTCTTCACTTCATTTAGGTCTAGCAAATGGGTGGTACACCTGGAAAGACTTGCATTTTAAATGGACCTTTTTTAGCACTTCTTTGCTTCATATGTATATAAGATTATATAAGATTGATGACTTGAAACACAGTGGTATGGAACACATTGAGGTCTTAATGCTTTTAAACCATTTGCTTCCCAGTTTGTGTAAAAAGATCTTTGTGTTTGGGGGTCACTGTTTATCCTTCTCAAGTAAACACACTCGTAGTTCCGGGGGTTTGCCTATTAACTGTGTAAATCCAGTACGCTTTCAGGAGAGAGTGTCAAGTGTGGGTTTTTTTAAGCACTCATAATAAACATGTACTGTTTAGACCTTGGACAGGCTTAATCTTTGTTCACACACTACATCTTCAGTGGTATTTCACAAATAGTCCAGCAGCACTTGATGGAGAAAGTCAATTTTAAACATCTATGAAATGTGTTCTGTGAATAAGGTTCTCTTTTTTTCTAATTTACATACATACAACATATCTACAACATACCTACACTCAATCCCACAGATAATTCCCATCACCATCCACCACCCCTCACCCTTTGTGTTAGACCTTTGTGTTCTGTGAATAAGGTTCTCAAAGTATTAAGGATCTGGCCCTTTGCCTAATTGCAGAATCTATATATTTCTCTATATTTTATATAGTCAATGATGAATAACATCTTACTATGTAATCTGTCATCCTTGAAAATGAGAAGTAGCATGACCTGGACAGCCACACATAAAAGTATGTAAAATGCTAAACTGCCCAGTTATTCCCTTTCATTTCTTTTTAATGTTTCCCATGTTTTTGAAGGTAGAAAGTTCAACCTTGCCTAAGATGGATTGTTGCAACAATTCAGCCACCATGCCAACATTAAAAATGAGTTCCCACCCTATGTTTGTGTCAAAGATGGAGTCCTTATTTTGTAATTCATACATTTTCCAAAATAAACATCCTTGCTAACTGGTTCTTAAAACAATCCATTCAGTACTTTAGATACAAAGCATGTTCTATTCTCACACCAAGGATCGTTTAAGCAGGTATTATGGAAGCAGCTCAGTCATGGTTTGCTTTGGAAGAACTGATAAATACTTTTGGCAAGCCACCTTTCCATCTATTGAACAATTGTGGCATTGGGGGAGACTTGTGTGCCCTCAGTATTCTCCACTGCATTCAGAATTTAATATGAAGCCTCTTATGTAGGATACTGTGCCTTTGGTGATCTCCAGAAGTCAATGTGTAAGAAGCAGGAATTGTATTCACTCTATAAGTGAAAGTATGCACTTGTCTCAGACTTCAGACCAGCTCTGTTCTTTCCTCACCAAGGCATTTTGTCCAGATTACTCTGTCTGAATCCTTTCTATAAAATGGACCAATGCTGATCATCCTTACAGAGTGGTTGTGAGGATGCATCAGAGAGGAATAATAAATCATATTACATGAACAAAGTTTACAATAACAGGTAAGGATGACAGATGTATTAAGGGCTTATCTTCTGAGCCACATATTTTGAACATATTCTCGTTTTATTATGCTGCTGGGTCAGGTGATGCTATGCCATACGTTTTCAATGCCCAATTAGCAATTGGAATCAGATACTTCATTTAATTTTAGACTCAAGATTTGTGTTCTGAACTTTCCCTTTCTGAGATACTATTTGTCCCTGCTGAATCTGTATTTTCCATCCTGAGCCATGTGAGGTTAAAACTGTAAAAAAAAAAGAATCTATTTTATCCACGTACCAGGGAGAGAGGCCTCTGTGTAATAAAGAAGCAACTTTATTTTTTTGCTTAAAGGGTGTTTCAGGTTGTTTTTTTTAAAAATTCCCACTTAGCTCCCTATTGATCAAAGCATAGAGGTTTAGTCAGCATGATGGCTTAGAGGGATAAGATCTTAAAACGGTGAGATAGAATCTTGCTTCTTACTGCTTTTACTGCACAGGCTGTGGGGGATTCCTTCTAGTGATTTTTTAAAACTTTATTTTTAGATATATAATTTGTGAGAAGCGATAGCAAAGAATACAGTTTTAGAGAGATACAAAACTGAGCAGGGAGGACAGTTCTTGGGAAAACTTTTGCATGTATCAGTGCATACGCCTCAGTATTGACCAACAGCCGCATACCTTTTGAATATGGAATGAAAACATTTGACTCTCTTGTGGGTGTGAACAACTGTCAGGAGTGAGCCAGCAATAAATCACACAGAGTAAGTAAAGTTAACTCTTAGGAAGAAGAAACAGGATCTGCTCAGGAGTGCCAGATCCACAGCAACTCTTCTTCTGTAGGTCTTGCCCCTATGAGGCAGTTGTGGAGACTGAAGGTCCTTGCCTTCCCACAGCTACCCAAGTCCCAGGTCTTTCCCAAGCAATCTGAGACTATGCTGGTGTGCCTGCCTTTGCTCCTCCTGCTTCATGCCTCTCCTGGTCCTGGTCCTGGTCCAGTGGGGGTGAGCTTGTCGCAGCGTGAGGGGGAAGACACCTTTGCTTCTTTGCCAGCCTGACTCATCTCTGCCTCTTGGCCTCCAAATATTTCTGTACAGCTTTCTGCTAAACTATTTCCAGGGAGCTTCTGGCCATTGAAGATTGGCCTGAAAATGGAAATTATGGAGGCCCATGCCTCAGAAGGACTTTATTAACAGATACATTTGGGGTGACAGGAGAGAAGGAAATACCCTTGGAATAAGAAATGCATTGGCTACTGGTATTTATCATATATATAACATGGACACAACTTCACTTCATCTAATAAGAGGATGTGATATTTATATTTTATCCAGTATGCCTCTTTTTGTTTCTAAGATTTAGTAGTTTAGCAGAAAAACAGGAACTTGATGTCTCTATCTTCTCTACGGTGCTTTAGTACGTAAATTTCCTTTGGCTCCCCTGTCCTAGACAGGCACCATAACAACTGCAGCACATTGGCTCTCATCACAGTATTTGCTACACTGGTTCCATATTTTATTTTTGAACCCACTATGCGAGTTCCTTTGCTTTGCATCCTTGTCTCCTCTACCCCCAACCCACTGGGTATGATTACCTTCTAAATTAGTTTGCCTCCTTCCTGAAACTGGGATTGTTAATTAAGTCTCTCTTTCCCTGTAATGTGTAAATAAATAAATAAATAAATAAATACCGTGTGATATTGCATGCAAGGCAAAAGCAGCCAATGAAGTGGATTGGATATGGTAAAACTCCAAGCACAATTATTATAACTTTAACGCACTTTGCAAAGGAGAGGGGTGCTCAGAGGAGGAAGGTGCTGTTTTTTGGTTGTAGCCACTTGCATTCAATAATGCTTGGCTTTGACTTTTGTATATACACTAGAGCTCCAGCAACTCCTGATACCACCATGTGTGTACTGTCTCCATTTTAAAAGCATTATGAAATGCACCAGACCAAACACAAAGCTGTGCTGTGACTGTTTCTGCTGAACTATGCAAAGAACTGCTCTCAGTAGCTGCCATGAGGCTTTATATTAACAAGGTCCACCCTCCAAAAACAAGTGCACTAAATTTATTGTGGTTCTTTGAAAACATTCTTACAATCCTGGTATGTCATCAGAGTAAGGCCTCTCTCTCACACACACATGCATGCACATACACCAAACAATGGGAGAGCCATTTATGCATAGTAAACCTCTGGAGACACTGGGCGGTTTCCAACTACCACAAGAAGTTTCACTTGTGCAATAGAACTTGTGCTTCTCTCCTCTCCCCATGTGCCTCCCATCCACTTCCCAAATCTGCTCTGGAGGGTTAAGGGGAAACCCAGAGCAGATACAGGGGGTTCCCAGGGAGATGACAGGGAAGGAAAGTACAATTACACAGTTGAAAGTCATTGTGCTAGTGGAAGCACTTTGCCACACGGTCAGTATTCCAACCATGTGGCTGACCACATGATTATTTTCCATCCAATTGTTTTCCTCGCACTTGGGAGCATGCCATTCAGCAGTAAAGGCCCTTGCAATTTGACCTTACCCATGCGTAAAGGTAAAGGGACCCCTGACCATTAGGTCCAGTTGTGAGCGACTTTGGGGTTGCGGCGCTCTTCTCGCTTTATTGGCCGAGGGAGCCGGCGTACAGCTTCCAGTTCATGTGGCCAGCATGACTAAGCCGCTTCTGGCGAACCAGAGCAGCACACAGAAACACCGTTTACCTTCCCGCCGGAGTGGTACCTATTTATCTACTTGCACTTTGACGGGCTTTTGAACTGCTAGGTTGGCAGGAGCAGGGACCGAGCAATGGGAGCTCACCCTGTTGCGGGGATTCGAACTGCCGACCTTCTGATCAGCAAGTCCTAGACTCTGTGGTTTAACCCACAGCGCCACCCGCGTCCCTTTACCCATGCATATGACATTCTAAATTGCAACCACACTCACACACGTGCATTGAAGAATGACCCACCCACCCGCATATGAAAGCAGATGCATGCAAGAAGGGAGCCTGTATAGCATAATTTAGTCGTCTTTCTGAAATCTGCCCCACTTGTTCTGCAGATGTGCAATACAGCTTCCTGTTTGTCTTCCTAACTCCTCTCATCCATTAGCTTGAGCCTTTTTTGAACCAGGACTGTCAAATCTCTTTTCAATCATTATGCTATGGCATGCTTCTACACAATGTCTGTTTCTTTTTACTGATTCTTTCCTCGTAGATTTTCTTATCCTATGCCTACCTGCACTGAATAACTTTTCAACAGCCAGTTATCTCAATTAATGGTGAACTGAAAACCACAACTAAAAGATTTGTCCTTACATTTTTGCTCCACATTTCGGAATGCAGGAAACACAACAGAAAAAGGAGCATTTAGAAAATAAGTTTTGTCAATAGCAGCTTTGTGTGTGTTTAGAACCTCAAAACCATCTTAAATTCTTTGTGCTTCAATCTCCCCCCCCCCCCGCCAAATCAGGCTAAGAATAGCATTAGTTTCCTTGTAGCAGGATGCCACCACTCACTGCATTTCTTCACAAGTGGGGGAAATTCCTGTGATTCAATTTATATTAAGGATAAAATGTAATAGGAAATTAAGATAATCCTACATCCTAGGGGAGGCCAGTCAACATCTTTCAATGGCTACACCCAGTCAGTTTGGTTTAAAACATTTAGCATAAATGTTAATGTGTAGCTATTTTCTGAAATCATCGTTAACACCACATGCAATTTCTTCTGAATGACTTTCCAAAAGAAGACAACACAAGAGTGGGCTGTTCACAAGATTTTGCAGGAGACATTTATTTCGGAAACTCTATTTACTTTTATGATGTTTATCCATCGCCCACTGAGGGGTGTGAACCGTACTGGTTTTACATAGTTACCTATTTTTATGTTGAGCATTTCTTTTTCAGACTACACAAAGCTTTCCTTTAAGTAATCCCAAGAAACATACAAACAATGAAGCTCAATTCAGTGCTACCCAGAATTATATATCTATAGCAACCATCTTGGAATTAAACATTAACCAAGACCACAGTCCATACTATTAGAGAGAAAATGTGGGTAAATGAAAGGTTTTACATACATATGACATACATGCTTATCACAGACAGATGCTTTTAGCTGCCATATATCAGGAAATCAAATTCCAGTACTGATCAGTTGTAATTCAGCACTGTACCTTTGAATGGGGGACTAGTGGTCTTCATTCTTACTACTTGCTTTGTGCCCTAGTTAATGTATTTTTGGCTCTTCCAATACAGTTACCATCTTTTTTCCCCTCCTTTCATTTGCACCAGCACTTAGCAAATGTAGACCTTAGTCTTAGTGCATTTTTTCTGCACTTTGCAATTCACACACTGCATTCATTGACAGTGTTGGCTGGGGCTGATGGAAGTTGGAGTCTCAGGAGCATCAGGAAGGCAGAACATTGGCTATCCCTTACAGTAAAGTCTGGTAAAAATTAAACAAGACCTGTAGCTTGCAGATGGCACAAATGCATTTGCTGGCGGAAGTCAGAGCCATGTTCAGCAGTCTTCTGGTTAACACAAACACACACACACTTACTTTATCCCTGTTTCTCAGATCAACCTTTTGATCAATTTATTTGTATTTAATCACAAGGACTAATGTGTTGGTGCTTTGCATCATATGTTTATGGTTTCATATTGTGTGTAATGACCAAGGTCTCCAAGTAGACACCACTTTGACACACACACACACACACACACACACACACGTTTTTGCTTCCTGAAAAAAATAGCAAAGTTGGGAAGAGAGGAAGAATTTTTGATATCTAGGTCTCCAGGGATTGTATTCAATTCAGGGGGAATCTTCCACTGGTGGAAGGGTGTTTCCTTGCATAACAGAAAAGTCTCAGATGACGAACGGATCTCTTAGAATAGTATGCGTAGCTAATTTCTCATTGGCAACATTGAGTGCCATTGTGAAGATGATGCTTCTTCAGTAGTGGGGGGCACAGAATCTGGTCATAAGTTATCTGGTCATAAAGGCACTGTCGCTTGGGAATGTCCTGGTGAATTGTACTCACAGCTTTTTTATGTACATCACTTGATTACACTTGATAGTGCCCCGCTTTCCATGAGAACAGAATCCAGGCAAAACATTTGTGTTTGAGTTGATGTGACATTTGATCTGTGTTGGCTCATTCTGAGGTTTGTGTGTGATGAATGTACAGGAATGACTCAAACCCATAGTACACTGTATTTTACCTTGTTTTTGTTTTTTAAATCACTAGCTTCATAAACAAACAGGGAAACTCTTTAATCTCTTCTAAAAGACCCATAGTTTGCAAGATATCAAACTATACAGTTGTTATATTCTTTCATGCAGAAGATGTATGGATGGTATAAAATTACCTTCTAATCTTCCTTGTTGAAATAAGAATTGAGTTTTCTCTTTGAAGAAGTATTAGCAGTAGTATTGAGGTTGCAAGAGATGTTGCTACTGGAGGGACAGTTCTCTGTGTTCTGTGCTGTTTACCTGAGGTTATATTCCAGATGCTCTCAGAACAGCTGGGCTGATTATTAAAAATGCCTCATAGTAACTTCCAGCCAAAGTTGATCGATACTTAGTGCAAAGCTTTACATGTGAGAGAGTTATTTAAACATTGAGTGCCCCCGGGATAACAGGGAATGAAAAAATAATGCAGAACAAATATGTTGAAGGGTTCAAAAGAGCAGAAGAATATCTTTTTTTCTGTATGTGTCTGGGGGAGGGGAGTTGTTAAACTATAAGGCACTTCAGATATTTATATAGATTTTTGTTTTCAAATGTGCAAATCTTCAGTTGCAAAACTAATACAGTGTAGGCATGTATTTCCAACTTAAGCATATGTACATAAGAGCAGCCCTGTTATACCAGACCAAAGGCATGTCTAGTCCAGCATCCTGTTTTCACAGTGGCCAACTAGATGCCTATGGAAATCGTGCCTGGGTCCAGCTTGTGGAACATGACTCTCCACACTTACGATCTGCAGCAAATGGTATTCGGAGACATGCTATCTCTGACAGAAAGCAGTACAAAGCCTTTGGTCGCAAATTCACTTTGGTGATTTATTTGACATGAATTGTTGTTGCATTGTTGAGTATATGCAGGGCTGGCCCTTCCATAAAGCAGGGTGAGGCAGCTGCCTTGAGGTGGAAGCCCTCCACCTACTGCCTCCAGAATTAGTGTTGATTTCCAGAAGGATCTTGCAAGATCTCACCAAAATCTCATGACGTCTCATGGAAACTTTGTGAGGTTTTTGGCAAGGACTTGGTGAAAATCAGTACTGGTGCTGCTTCTCTGGCAACAACAGAGGTGGCACAAGTGGCAGCAATGCCAGTGGAGATGGGTGGCATGGTGGCTGAGGAAAACGGTGCAGCAGTGTGGGACAGCACTTCCTGTTGCACCTCAAGCAGCGAAATGGGACGCATCACCCCTGAGTATAAACATAGTATTCGACATACTATGACTGGTATGATCTACCCATCCTTACAACATCCCTATTAAATGTTGGGAGTTGGATGGGGCTAGAAGATAGAAACTTGCCTAAGACCACCCAAAGTTTTTGGCTGAGATTTTGCATAGAACCCTGCTCTCTTACACTACTCTACTTACACTACTCTACCTCTTGGATGTGTTTGTTCTTGTTATAGATGGCTCTTCACTCAGTACTTACACTTCACTTCTCAGGTATGCCTGTCAAAACTCTACATACCTGTAACTATGACTCTGAAATGAAGAGCATTGTATACAGACGGTGCTTTTTTCTGGGGGAGGCAGGGGTAGGCATACATTTTGTGAATCCAACAGAAGAAGAAACTAAAAATATATATTAATTGTCAGTTCTGCTGCTACCCCCGATGGCAGCCTCATTTCCTGTTACAGTGTTTCCTGAGTCTCAGACGGAAGCGAGCGTTTAATGTGTGAAGTAGGAGTTGGAATCTAGCGCAGTGATTTGTTGTTACTACCTCCGATGGCTCCATTTCCTTTCCCAGTGATTTTCTTGAGTCAAAATGAGAGTACTATCCACCAACAGCATACAAATCAATATGGCTAACCTGATCCAAAACACCCACCCACCTCACTCACACACGAAAACAAAGATCACCACAGCCAATCACAAACAAACAATCACACCCTAGGCCAACCCCAACCTCTCTCACCACCAAAGGAACACAAGTGAACAACACAAGCACGCTGACACCAAACTCTACATACATTAAGCATAATAGAAACACTGCTACCCGACCCCACCCCCATCCATCTCCCCTCCCTCCACCCCCTTTCTTTCTTTCTTTCTTTTTTCTTTCTTTTTTCTTCTCTCCCTAATGCCTCAACAAATGAAACGGATTTGTAAAAATGTTACATGGAAGAAAAAAATACGAGGCATTACACTTACACTGTAAAACAAGAAAACCCTTAATAAAATATATTTTTTTAAAAAAATGAGAGTACTAAACATTTTTTTAGGAAAAAAAGCACTGTATACAGGCAATGACCATTTTACGTGTGTTCAATATGTGTGTGATTGCACAAGCATGCATTGCCACAAACCAAGATGTTAATAGAAGAAGGGCAAAAACAGTCCTAAAATAGCACAGAAAGAGCAAAAACAGTGCCTAGCAATCCCACGAGCCTTTGCAAGTTCAAACCCATGAGCCCTTGCCCTGACCTTTGAGGCATGTGGAAACTTGGCATTTGAGCAAGGAGGTTTGGAGGGAGCAGTTGTGGTGGAGTTTGTTTTTTTTAACGCTTTTTCAGGGGTTTCCAGAGGTTTAGCGGGTATTTGCCAACTTTTTCAATGGTGTGCCCAATATACACGATTTCACTTAAATGTGTGGTGCCTCTGAACGCTACCCCTGCGTAAATGAGGAGTTGCCTGTACATTTGAAAATCTTGTCATACACCATGCTATGTGAAACAAAAATGTGCAGTGTTGCACCAAGATTTAATTTCCATTTAGATGGATACCGCCCATAGTATTTAACTCCTTTGACTTCATTGTTGTGAAATACCAATGTGAACCTAAGATTTTAATTTGCCTCATTGTCTGGAAAAACATTTCCCCTCTTAGATTGTATTGTAAACTGGGCAGATAAGCTGGCATTTGAAGCTCCTGACTTTTGGTTAAAAATGATGCTTTATATGATAGTTCAGCATTTCAGCTTAGCATCACACCACATGGAATCAGTCACCACATTAGGCAGTGTGTATGTAGGGGTTCAGCCATTTTGAAACATCTCAGTATATGTAAAATGATTTATCCCAATGTAAATTTCTTAACAGTTTTCTATGCTGATTGGTTGCATTTTCGTTCTTCAGTCATTATAGGAAGGCCCTTCTCGTGTTCTTCATGGTATGCTTGTGCTTTTGTTGTTCTTATTGTTGTTTTTATTATGTATTTTGTGTTATTATCTTGTATTTTTATGTTGTGAACTGCCCTGAGATCTACAGGTGAAGGGTAGTACTGTATACAAATAATAATAATAATAATAATAATAAGCTGAAATACTACAATATTTTTGTAAATATCCCAGTTTTATGAATTTAGTATGATGTAATTTTGCAAGTAATTGTTTTATATGGCTCTGATTTGCACTTTTATGCAAGACTACTCTGAAGCAAGTAGACTACAGAAATGTTTAATTAATTGTGGGCATTTTGTTGTTTTTAGATAATACATAACCTACAGGTAAAATTCTGGTATACTCACAGCAGTCTTTTTGTACCCAGAATGCTTCTAATTCAGATATTCAAAGCGTAAATCCTCTGTGGGCATGCAAGCTATTGAGCAAACGGTTGATCGATATGAACACAGTGAAAGATTCTGTTAATTAAAGCATCTCCCATTAATTTCTAAGGCAGGAAGAATTGAAAGAAATTTCAGTTACATCTTCCCTTTCTCACCAAAACTGTTTGCAGATCCTAGCAAGCATCTATTCATAAACTGTGGAGAGCAGGTGTGGGGAACTTTTCTCTTCCAGAGCTTGCTGAACTATAACTCCCATCAGCACCAACAAGCATGGGAAATGGCCAAGGTTGTTGGGAGTTGCAGTTCAGCAACCTCTGAAGACCCAAAAGTTCCCCCCACCCTGTGTAGAGTATAATATAACAATATAGATTTAAGGTTTAAATTGTCACATAGAATTAAACTGCCTGATATAAATGATGTGCTATATTGTTGGTTGGATCTTAGACACCGTTTCCACAATGACACCATTTCTAAATACGGCAATTTCACCAATATTTTCACTTTGAAACTAACCCATCCAACTAACCCAAGAAGAAATAGGACTGGGACCATGCTGGCTCTGGTTGGGCCACTGATTGTGAATATTTTAAAGTTGTTATAGTTAACTCTTTGTACTTTCTTAAACTTCCCCACTGATAGCAACGTCATGTGTTGCTGCTAAGCTAATGTTGGTCTTCACACTTCATTAATAGTATTTGAGGAGACTAGTGTATATGATTCTGTGATTCTATGTCTTCAAAATAGGGCAGATCTTTCTTCACTGTATATTGTCAATCAAATAGGCATAGAATGGAGAGATATTTTTCCCCTAAGACCTAGCTTCTCTCCCTTCCAGTGCTTGAAACTTATTATATGGACTGCAATTTATACCACTTTCAAGTTACCAGTGCTGGCCCTCAGAATCAGTATATGCCCCTCAGTTAATTTAGAGATGTCATGACGGTGACAGAATTCTACTTGGTATGTTTTAAACTACAGTGGTATCTCGGGTTAAGAACTTAATTCATTCTGGAGGTCCATTCTTAACCTGAAACTGTTCTTAACCCAAGGTACCACTTTAGCTAATGGGGCCTCCCGCTGCCGCGGCCACGCGATTTCTGTTCTCATCCTGAAGCAAAGTTCTTAACCTGAGGTAATATTCCTGGGTTAGTGGAGACTGTAACCTGAAGCGTCTGTAACCTGAAGCGTCTGTAACCTGAGGTATCACTGTATTCAAATCAAATATTTTCTCTGCCACCCAGATTTATTTTCACGCAGCTTTAATGATAGTCACAGTGGATTTCAAACATAAGTGAATAACAATTCAAAAGGCGCTGGCAGCATCAGCATCTATTGTAATGAAGCTGTTTGACAATGGGCAAAGCCAAATGCGTCACAGGCATTCCTGTGGCAATGTTTCTTACAGACCACTCCCTCTGGGGAATTGAAGCAATAACATACTTGTGAAATGAAGGGGAATTTCAGGAGCGGATGAACCTGAGACGTGACTCAGAGTGGACATCAGGGATCAAAAGTGAACATAGAGGATAGGCTATGCTCTGTTCCACACGGGGTTGCTCAAAATCCATAGTTCCTGGCATCCATCTAACTGGGGAGCCAATGGAGTGTGCCTCTGGGGGTGAAGTCAAACTGCTTTGGACATCAGTCCTTTACAGTAATGTGTTTGGTGATTAGATCACAATCCCGTATTTATGAGATTTTGAAAGGATGGATTATTTCATTCTTCAAATTTAAAACTATAGATACTGAACAAAATCTCCTTTTCATGAGAAATGTTAAAATTCATGGTCTAGCTTCAGCTACTTCTGGAAAAAGTATAATATCATTTTCATTCTGTAGTTCTCAAAAGTGAGGTGATTGCTTTGAAATCTGACCCATATTTCTTCCCATATAATGTACTATACATATAATGTATCTAGAATTAACAAATAAGCATGCATTTTTTAATATATCCATTTTTTAAAAATGATCTATAGAACTCCAGCTGCTGCTCTTCTGCTTCTAGGAACTCTCCTGGTCTAATTGTGACTATCAAATCATTACATTGTACAATGGAGAATTTCTGACTAAATCAACAGATGATATTTTAATGAAGGAAGAATTGGAATTGATGCATTCTTTCTGTTTGTCTGGGGCAAGCTGATCTCTCTAACTGCAGGGCTTGATTAAGTTTAGAAAAAGGCAGGAGTCAGTATCTGCTTATTATATTGATATCATAGTTTGCTTAAGTATTAAGAATACCTTTTAAAATATGTTTTTTTATCGTACCCATGATTAAAAATTTCCTTTTGGCTTATTTATTTTCTTTCACGTATTTTCTTTTTCCACCATGGAACCCAATGTGGTTCTCAGGAGGCCTCCGATCAAGGACACTAACCACACTCCCAACTTGCTTAGCTTCTGCAAGGTGGAGGTCTCGCATGGCTTCAGACCCATAGCACAGCTATATCTCAAGACTTTCCTCTCACATCCTTCGTGTTGACAGCTACTGCTAAGAAGATCACATTTTTAGCATTGCCTCAGGAACAGCTGAATTGCTATAAGGGTTGGCTGGTTGTTACACAATCTGTAAAGGCATTGTTAACCAGCAGTGGGTAACCACCAGCCCATGGGCCAAATTAGGCCCAACACATTCCTAATTTAGCCCACGAGGCCGTTTCCCCAAACCCTGTCCATGTACCCCACACCTGACATTGTGTGTGACATCAGGTGTAGGGCAGTGGAACTGTCAGGATCCTTAACGTGCACTCCTGATTGTTCCTTGGCAAGCAATCAGCACTTACAATAAACCCTGCAGGGAAACATTTCCTTCGCTTACATAGTTTGAGGTCAACCACTGCAATTCTCACTCTCACTATTGTTGTTGGCGTTGCTTAAAATATTGCCTAAAATCACAGATCTCTTAAACAATTGACAACAGAATGAAATATAGATTAGCATGCATCCTTAAAAGTGATCAGATGAAATTAATATTTTGGAAGTGCTTGCTGGGGGGAGAAAGGGTTTTCATGTCAACACCATGCAATGCTGGCATATGCCTCATCTCTGCTTGGATGTGTTCCATAATGCAGGGACTATTGCACTGATGGCTCTCTTCTGAGCATAGAGACGTTTGATTTCTGAGACATGAGGTACCTCCGAAAGCTCAGTCTCTGACGATCTGTGATCTAGTCTGATGATATGGATTGCATACATGTATAAAATACCAGATATTATATACTCTTAGAAAGCCCTTTCCAGGGCATATTTTAGACATGTGCACCTAAGAAATCATTGCCATGAGATTTCTAAATACAAGTTGTTTCCTTATTAAATTGTTTAAAGATAGTTTGGAACATATCCTTCATATCCTTAATGGCGCAGAGTTCAATCCTATAGTGACAACAGAGTACAGTGGTACCTCAGGTTAAGTACTTCATTTGTTCCGGAGGTCCGTTCTTAACCTGAAACTGTTCTTAACCTGAAGCACCACTTTAGCTAAAGGGGCCTCCTGCTGCTGCCGCACCGCCAGAGCCCGATTTCTGTTCTCGTCCTGAAGCAAAGTTCTTAACCTGAAGCACTATTTCTGGGTTAGCGGAGTCTGTAACCTGAAGCGTATGTAACCTGAAGCGTATGTAACCTGAGGTACCACTGGATACAACTGAATTCATGTCCCTGATGTAGCACAATGTGATTTCCTTGGTCCAATGCCAGCCATGTTCTCTGTGGTGTAGAAGAAATAGTAGCTAGTTTGGTGCGCTGCTGGTGGCAGGCATCCGGAAAATCAGTCAGACAACTGAAGAGCCTTCTGCGAGAGTGGCCCTTTCCTGGTGCATAGCTGTATCTTCAAGAGGCTATGCAAAAAAGGGACTTTGAGAGGCAAGTGTCTAACCTGCCATCACTGACTAACCTGCCCCACATAGGACTCCACTGTAGGAGTTGCAGGTCAAGATTAAGGCTAGGACAGAGGCCTCCCTTGTATGCTTATATAAAGCACCACTGATGGTGTACATTGATGGCAATTTATAAATAAAAATAATTCTGATGAAAAATGGCTGTGCTGTATGCATTCGTAGGATCAGGCTGTCCCACCCAGCTACGACATCAGAACCTTAAAAAGTGGCATACAGACTGTGGCATTAATCAATGTATCTATGTGCATCTACTGTCAGCGGGGATTCTGTAGGCTCTCATTTGTATCAGGTAGACTTCAAATGGTAAAGAATAGGTGTCAGCAAAGTACAGAATTGATACGTGAATTGTTTTTTGTATCTCCTTCCTAGGATGGAAACCATGGTTGACTTTGTTTGACAAAAACGGCAAACAATTTCATTTTCCATAATTATTAGTAATAAAACTTATTTAATAAATTATTTACCTGTGACAGCAGGATTTATTATTTGTTGATGAGCTTCCAGGGGATAGTACTTGCTCATAAAAAGGCAAAAATGTGACACTAATACAGTCATACAGTAAATATGTATGATTATATACATACTGCACCTATGCTGTGTTAATAAGCATAGCAACGTTAAGTAATTTGTGTTTCTTATGACATCTTATCACTGTTTCAAAAGTAATATAGCAGTACTCTTGCGCCTATTTGCCTATCACTGCTTATCATCATCGTCATCATTTATTCCATGCATAAATTTTTAAACAACAGCATGGTTTTTTTTAAACCATGCCTAATACCGAGATATATTCAATATTCTCAGAAGAATTCCTGCTCTCATCATTCATCCAAAAGTAAATCAATATCTTAGATGATAACAAATTGTTTTTTAAACATTCTTTGGACAAAAAAATATATTGGCTGTGAGTCCTGCTTCCTGCCTTGCAGACCTTTTTCCACATGGCCTGGGAGGGCATGGCCCTGACTGACTCCAGCTAAGCATTGAAACTCTTCTGTCTCTCTGGAAATTATGGCAATCTCTTACAGGGATCTGTCAGCATTCCAGCATAATGGGGTTTGTGTGAATATTGGATTTTGGTAGCATCCCTATGCTGAGTGTGGCATGAATTGAGATTATCTGGAGACATGTCAGGAGCTTCTGGGTTGCTGAGTCAAAAGATTCCTAGTGACCAGTGCCTATTACGGTTTCTCTCAAACATTCTGGTACAGGCAGCAGCCTGCAAGTTTGACCAGTTGTTTGCCAGTCTGCCTTTTTTTCTAGAATAGACGTCACCAGTCTTATTAGACCAATGGGCACATGTGAAATTTTGAGAAAGTTCTTTGGGGTCCTATCACAAAATGACTATGGGGGGGGGTGATTAATGCACAATGGCTGCAACATATAAATAAACAGAAAACAAAACAAAAAAATGTTGTGGGCATATTCCTTTATCAGCTGCCACTGCACTTGTTCATGGAGAAATGCCCTTTTTCACCTCTCCTCTTCTTAGAATAAGAGGGAGGGAGGCTGTCCAGTCTTGGCATACAATGAAATGTGAGCATGCTTAATGTAGGAAACTCTGAGCCAATGCAAACATGAACTGAGCAGGAAGACTGAGCTTGTCTTCTCGCCACTAGCATCTGGGCTGAGGTCCAGTCTGAGCACTAGAACAGAAACTCTAATTATGGCCTATGCTTACTCAGCAGCTTACAGGATCAGACTTCTAAATATGTGCATTTTGTTTTGCTAAAGGGAAGAAAACTCGTTATTTTAAACTGATGCATGAGATTCTTCCCCACTTTTCTCGGATAATCAAAGATTATTTAATGATATGTAAAATATTCATAACACAAGGAGATTGTTACTCCTGAGACCATTATACAAAGCAGTAATATGTGTTAGACAAATGACAGAAACCTCTTCATTTCTTTTTTAAAAAAATGAGTGTATGAAAGCAAGTAATTGTTGTTGTGCCAGTTGCAGTCCAGACCGTCTTACTGCATATCATGGATTAATCTGATCCCTGATGGTGTAATATGAAATGAGTTGAATAGTGCATAAATATTGCATTTTGTTGGTGTGTGTATGAATCACACCAGTACATTCTTATTTTATGTTATTATCGTAATTTATTGTAGACTCCTTTTTGCCTCCCAGTTAATTTTAAGAATTTGTGTTTTACACCTTAATGTGGCAAAAATTTTGCCATAATCCTAAGTAAATACTACTTTGGTTATTCATTCTTTTATGAAGTGTTTGATAATTCCTATACAAACATTTTACAAGGCACTGTTTTCACTAGTCATTAATTTTGCTAATTGCTAAAGAAAACCTGAAACCTGGGATGTGCGGCCTTTATCTGCTGCTCATCATGTGTCTGCAATTATGAACATAGATGCATATGTATTTGTGTAGACTTTCAAAAAAATAACTAGCCTGGCATTGTAATCTTGACTTAAGCTATTGTTACTGCCCGCAGGAGCCATACCAGCAACTGAATGTGGCAGTAATATAAAATACAAGTAAGAATGTCTAGAGTCTTGATGGTTGTCATTTGATTAAATATATGTGAATTCCGTTTGATCTTGTCTTTTTATAATTCAGAGGGGCTTCGTTGTATATGTCTCACCTTTCTATAAAGTGTTTCTGGCAATCAAGCCTTAATTTCTCTTCTTATCTACATGCTTGCTATAGGCACGTAGCGCCTATGTTTTTTGTTCAAATGTTATGGTTGTAAACTGTTCTTAATTTCTGCCATTTGTTCTGTAGATGTAAAAAAAAAATCCATCTTAAGGTGGGGGGAAGAAAAATCCATTATATTTGAAGGAATTTGATAATTTTGTTGTAGTTCATTGCATGGCAGGTGGTAATAATGTCTATGCCAGCGCTGTCAAAATATGAAAATTAAAATGACGATGGGTTTTAATGAAATCCATTTGACAAATATAATTAAGGTGTTTTAATATGAAGGCCTGTAATAAAGACTACCGGTGGACTCCCTGAGGTCCTGACTAATTGTGTAGATTGCTTTTAAGCTTTGAATAGTTTTATTGGATAATGAACTGTTAAGAAGTGTTAGATCTTTCTTAAGCAGAATTTGGTTTGAAAAAGAAGAGGCGAGACAGGCCTGAGGTGTGGCATTTTAAACATAATTAGAAGAGAGTTTTAAGTTAACATCTTTGATCTTGCTGTCAGGTTTTGATTAGAGCTGTAAATGCTTTAATCAAGTGCAGTGTAGTCATTACATTTCTAACTGTTTTAAAACTGTGAAATTACTGAGATGCTGACATCAGTTTAACACATTTTGAACATTTGCAGCAAAGTTGTGTTGGTAAACTCTTAGTTTATATTAATATGTCAGAGTGTGGTGATTTTCCAGTGTATAGTGTACGTGCATAATTATAATATGATGAACACATAATTTTGTGTTTTAAAAATACATATAAACAATAAAGGAAGGTTCATTGTATTTGATGAGAATACCATTCACTAAATTTTGTAAGATTTGCAGTTGGACTGTATATAAAGGCTTGCTGATTCTAAAATTGTTTGTGTGTGTGAAGCACAGCCATGCACAAGGTTTTGTATGTGTGATGTACAGGGTGAAAGCTTACATTTTGAATCATCCCTTCATAAGGAAAAATGAAGGAAAAACGAAGGACAGATTGTTAGTGTAAGAGCTATTACAATACAGGCTATGTTTTCTTGAAGACTGGCTGTATAGATTCTGCCATTATGCCCCATAGGTGCAGTTGGTACTGGGTACAGAAATTAAGTATGACGAGAACTTTGACTTTATTTTCTGTTTCAGAAAACAAGCTTCAGGCTTGGAAATGTGTGAATGATCTAGAGAAATCTCTGGACCTTGAGGGTGCAGATGGAAGAATGGATGGGAAATGAAGTGATCAGGGCATATAATAATAGTATAAGAGTACTACTTCAATTATTTGCAAAGTTCTTTGCCTGATGATTAGCAGAAACAAAAGACATTATGGGGTATATACCGGTATGTGTGTAAATACACATCCATTTCTGCTAAGACTTTTGTATGTACACAAAATTAAGATGTTGTAAAATCAGAATTCTGATTCTGCATCTGCAATCGCGCAATAAAAAGGAAACACTTACTTTAACAAATCAACAACAACAACAAACCTATGGTTACATGAAACATAATAAACACACAAGACGTAACCGGCTGTACTTTTGAATAAATAAGTTATACTATTCATTGTATCGAATTGTAGATTTCAACAGAAGTCTCATAAAGTTCAACAAAAAAGCAGAAGATCCAGTGGATCAGTTCATTCTCTAGTCAGTTCATGCATAAGGTCCATACATGTAAAAGTATCTATTCCACCTGTCGGTTCAAAGAGTCCAATAATCCACATGAAGGGTTGTTACAGTTCCACAGAATCCTTTCACAGAGTCTAAGACAAGGATTTCCGGAATATTAGCCTTGTTTCGCCATCCTAGGCTTCATCAGTAGAACAGGCTCATATGTAATATTACAGGATAGTGGATCTTATAGCATAGTAGTGGTTGAACTGATCCACTGGATCTTCTGCTTTTTTCGTTGAACTTTATGAAACTTCCGTTGAAATCTGCAATTCGATACAGTGAATAGTATACCTTATTTATTCAAAAGTACAGCCGGTTACGTCTTGTGTGTTTATTGAGTACTTTAACAAATCAGCAAAAACTGAAGGCAACATTGCACTGTCATGTTCATTTTTATATGCCACGTTTTTCTGCCAACAGAATGGCACCCAAAGGTAGTTTGATTTTGCTGTTGTCAGTGTCATTTGATAGGTTGTTACTAAAAGCTGTAAGTAATAGTTTCTATTGATGTAGTAGCTGCTTTTGCAATTGTAATCTGCCACATCCGTTACGCTACCAGGAAAGTCCTTGCATGCATACTTGTTGGAGAAAACTCTTTCTTGCTAGGTATTTTGAAGATCTATTCTGTACTTACACTTAATGTAAAGCAGTCTGAAAGGAATTTGCCGAGGGGCAACTGTATTGGTCCGTACAGCATAAACAACAGAGCCTTGTGCCACCTTGAATTTATTATGCACTGCAGTCTCATGAACTGGACTGTAGGCCATGAAAGCTCATGCCACAATAAAGTTGTTTGTCTGGCAGGTTTTTGCTGTTTTGCTGAGAAGAACTGATGGGGTTCTCTATCACAGTGAAAAAGGCAAATTGTATGCTACAGAAAGAAACTGAAAAATAAAACTGCCAATATCATAATGCTGTTATACAAAGCTATGGTGAAACCACATTTGGAATACTGTGTAGAGTTCTGACCACCTTGCCTCAAAAATGTTTTTTGTAGAGTTGGAAAAGGTTCAGAAAGGGGGAACCAAAATGATCAAGGGGATGGATCAACTACCCTATGAGGAAAGGCTGCAACATTAGGGGTGTTTAGTTTAGAGAAAATGTAAGTAAGAGATGAAATGATAGAGAAAAGCTTACCTCCCTCTCTCATGACACTCAAACAGCCAATAAGGTTGAATGTTGGAAGATTCAGGACAGATAAAATAGGGCTGCCATACGTCAAGGTTTTCAGCTGGAAAACGGCATCCAGACAGATTTTTGGCAAATCAGCAAAAATGTCTGAGGAAACCCAGATGTATGGCAAGGGGGTTTAAAAATCAAAATTCAGAAAAGGCCCAAATCTTAGATTTTTGGAGGGAGAAGAAGAAGGAGGAGGAGGAGAAGCAGCAGCAGCAGAAAGCTCTACAACTTTGTCTGGATTTTCACTTTGGGGAATATGGCAACCCTAGATAAAAGAAAATACTTTTAAAATGTGGCTTATGGTTAAAGTGTGAAATTTGCTCTCACAGGAGGCAGTGGTAGCCACCATCTTAGAAAGCACTAAAAGAGGATTGAACAAATACATGGAGGATGAGGTTATCAATGCGTACGATTCCACAATGGCTATTCTTTGCCTCTGTGGTCAAGGGCTTCTGAATATCAATAAGTCTGATCATTTTCAGTGCTGCCTAATTAAACTGTAGGAATGGTATTGTTGCTGAAGTGATAAACATACAAATATTTGTCAAAGGTAGTCAAAATATGAATGGAAGAGTCATCATAATAATAACTTTATTTTTTTATACCCTGGTTTCCCCAGCCTCCCTGGGCAGCTTACAGTATATCTAAAAACAAAATAAAAACAAGCATTTAAAAAAACCTCCCAATACAGGGCAGCCTTCAGATGTCTTCTAAATGTTATGTTTATCTCCTTGACATCTGAAGGGAGGATGTTCCATAGGGAGGGCACCACTACCAAGAAGGCCCTCTGCCTGGTTCCCTGTAACTTTGCTTCTTGCAGTGAGGGAATCAGCAGAAGACCCTCGGAGGAGGACCTTAGTCTCCAGGCTAAGCATTGGGGGTGGAGACACTCCTTCAGGTATACTGAATAATTCAGGTAGAAGCATAATTAAAAATCATGATCAGGTCTAAATATTAATCCTGATTATCAAAAAAACTTTCCCCTGTTTTACTGTAAATTTACTTCTGAAATAAACAACATCCTGTTGATTTTTTTTTTTTGACACAAAGTACTTTTTTAGGAAGAAGTATTACATTTTCATACAGTGCTGAAGGCTCATGAATAATTTTGAATTCATTTTCATTCTTTTATGTTTCCACTTTTAAGACATCTTTTTTATGTGTGCTAAGAACCTTGAACAATCTCTTTACTCAGCAGTCTTCCGCATTTTGTTTTCTCTCTTTTTTTAACCTTAGAACTCTGTGTCTCCAACTTTGCAATACATTTTTTATACGTGACATTTTGTTTTCAAGCAAGAGTTCATTCTGGAAGGAAGAAATCGAAGCTAGTGAAAGGATTGGCTAATTATCATTTTTCTCAGGACAACAGAAACATGCTGTTCTGTTGACTTGCAGTGTTTGTAATTTATACCCATTAAATTGATGTTTTATCATCTATTACTGATTCCTAGACTTCTGTTTGCACTTATTGGTTGTAACAAGCATTTTGTTTTTGTACAGGAGAAAAATGGTCTCAGTCACTTCTACTGTATCCGAAAAGGAGAATGGGATTTGTAAATGATAAATGGGGAAGTTGACTAGCTAACTAATAAAGATTTGTCTTAATCAAGTATGATTTGTCAGAACAGGAGCGCGTTGAGGTCAGGGCACATGCAATGAATAATACAGCATTCACAGGAGAGGAGGACCAGGCAAAAGGCCTCATAAATATGCTGTGATTACCCAGTGCTAATTCATATTCAAAGAATGAGTGGCATTGAAGCCAGCTCCTAGGTTTCTGAGCAGTTAACCTGTGCTGTGGTGTGTTTTTTCCCCGGGTCCTCTGGTCTTAAGAAAACTTTAGCATATTTTCTATAAGTATCATGTTCAATGCAGCTCTTATTGTATTGGATAAATGTCGTTTGTGGTTGCTGATTTGAAGCCCCAATTATTATACTTTCCCCCCTCTTTATTGCTCCCAATTTCAATAAGTTTTGTTTATTGTTATTTAGTATGACTATTGGTGCAACAGTGAATGTGCTGCCCTTTCCCATTTTGCATGTATTTCTAAAGCATGAATGCTTTGTCCTCTTTACTACCTTGAAAGAATGTAGAATAAAACAGAAATACAGTGGTACCTATAGTTAAGAACTTAATTCATTCCGGAGGTCCATTCTTAACCTGAAACTGTTCTTAACCTGAGGTACCACTTTAGCTAATGGGGCCTCCTGCTGCCGCCGCGCCACCACCGCACAATTTCTGTTCTCATCCTAAAGCAAAGTTCTTAACCCGAGGTACTACTTCCGGGTTAGCGGAGTCTGTAACCTGAAGCGTTTGTAACCCGAAGCGTTTGTAACCCAAGGTACCACTGTAGTACTTACCTATCTTTCCCCACATTTTTGACTATCTAATCAGACACCTAAGTGTAGTTTCCTAAAGTTAAAACTTTGTGCAGTTTGGATTGTTGGGTACTTGAATACACCCGGTGGTGGTCCAGTCCCTTTGGAAGTATGTGGACTTTGGGGGTTAGTGCTGCTTAGAGTAGGGCACAAAGGAGCTCCAGGTTTTGTAGGTCCTTGGGCAAGATCACCTCCATGAGCTTCCCCCTGGCTCTTATGAGTCCTCTCTTGTCACTGAGCCATTATTGCCAACTGCTGCTACTCCTTTTCAAATTCCCACTCTTTTTGGGCCTCTGAATAGAGAGCAGAGAGATGATAACTGCAGAATTGTAAAGGTTTCTCAAGATGATCAGCCTTATGTATTTATTTACAAATTTTATTAGTAGACTTCCAATTGTCTGTCCAAGCTGGTTCTCATTCATATATATATATATATATATATATATATATATATATATATATATAATCAAGAGAGAGAGAGAGAGAGAGACGCATAGCCAAAATACCCTATTTTGAGTTATGCCCTAACACAAATGTGTTGGCATCATCTGGAGCAGAAAAACATGTGGGAAAGACATAATAACTGTTACCATATTTATATTTGTATAGAGGAAATTGAGATTGAAAAGGAATGAATAGTTCATATGTGACTGACATGGAATACATTTTAGCCAATTTTAGTGACTGATAGCCTACTGATAAACATCCAAATAAGTTTACATATTGTTCAAACTTCCTTAGCTTGTTTCCCCATAGCCTCTGAAATAGCTTTCCTTATATTGTTGTCAGTGGGCCTACTCCAGGAGTGAACAGTCGAAGAACATCAACTGAATACTTTAATGTTCATCTTCCTGCACTGGTTTTAGACTGAGAGCAACAGTTTCTGATTCTTCTGCCTGGTTAAATCGGGGTGGGGAACAGTTGATCCTCTACACAGTATGGATGGCAAATAGAAAGGGATAATGGGAGTTGTAGTCCAGTAACATCTGGAGAGCCACATGCTCCCTACTCCTGGGTTAATAGATTCACCACAATTGCCCCACCATGAAGCTTGGACATAGCCTTGGGATTATCTACAAATTTCCAGGATAAAGGTAAAGGTAAAGGTACCCCTGCCCGTATGGGCCAGTCTTGCCAGACTCTAGGGTTGTGCGCTCATCTCACTCTATAGGCCGGGAGCCAGCGCTGTCCGCAGACACTTCCGGGTCACGTGGCCAGTGTGACAAGCTGCATGTGGCGAGCCAGCGCAGCACACGGAACGCCGTTTACCTTCCCGCTGGTAAGCGGTCCCTATTTATCTACTTGCACCCGAAGGTGCTTTCGAACTGCTAGGTTGGCAGGCGCTGGGACTGAGCGACAGGAGCGCACCCCGCCGCGGGGATTCGAACCGCCGACCTTTCGATCGGCAAGTCCTAGGCGCTGAGGCTTTTACCCACAGCGCCACCCGCGTCCCTGTTTTTCAGTGTAACAGCTATAATGGTTAGCACATGTGCTGTACTTGTTTTTGTTGTTGTTAATTGTTTAGTCGTGTCCGACTCTTCGTGACCCCATGGACCAGAGCACAATAGGCACTCCTGTCTTCCACTGGCTCCCGCAGTTTGGTCAAACTCATGCTGGTAGCTTCAAGAACACTGTCCAACCATCTCATCCTCTGTCGTCCCCTTCTCCTTGTTGTATTGTACTGTGTAGCTCTAATTTGAACATTCCTGTTGGTAGCTGGTGCTGAGTGTCCTTATAGTTTGAAGTATCCACATGATTGGCTGTGGTCAAGATTGGAGCATGACAATGGTTACTAAATAATGTGGGTGTGGAGGGGGGGACACAGGTGTATCGCTCAGTATGCATTGCTCATTCGGTAGAGCCTGAGACTCTTAATCTCATTATTGTTTGGCAAAAGATTTCTGTACTTCAGGGGTTAGACTAAGTGATCCTTGGAGTCCCTTCCAACTCTACAATTCTATGATTTATTGATACATTTCTATCCCACCTTTCCCCCAAAGAGCTCAAGGTGACATACGTGGCTTTTCAGCTCCCCAGTTTATCCTCACAATAATCTAGGCCAGGGCTAGGCAACCTAAGGCCCGTGTGCCGGATGCGGCCCAATCGCCTTCTCAATCCAGCCCGCGGATGGTCCGGGAATCAGCGTGTTTTTACATGAGTAGAATGTGTGCTTTTATTTAAAAAGCATCTCTGGGTTATTTGTGGGGCATAGGAATTCGTTCATCCCCCCCCCCCCAGTATATATATACTGCTCACCAAATGGTCTGAGGGACGGTGGACCGGCCCACAACTGAAAAATGTTGCTGACCCCTGACCTAGGCTTAAAGTCTGTGACTGGCCCAAGGTCACCCAGTGGGCTTCATGGTTGAGTGAGAATTTGATTCCTGGTTTCCGAAATCCTAGTCCAACACCACACGGGATTTCTTCATTTTTGTAATTTAAGATAAAAGCATTAGCTTCTTTCAGTCCTACATTTTAACCTATTATTTAATTGAAGCTTTTAGCACAGCCATGTGATTCATTTTGCGTTGAATGTTGTTAAGCTGTCATTTTCTGTGCAGTGAATGGTGGATAATATGCTCCTTTTTGGAAACCCATTCCATATCTGTTTTATTTTGTGCAGTTTCTCAACTGCTTCTTTATTGCACAAGCTCGATAGTAAAGTTTGTGAGTTATGATAACAACTATTTTACTCAACATTCTACAGTTTTCTGTGTATTGGCATGTAGTCATTAACTATTATTCTTTTTAGCCATATAACCACCCCTTGTCATCTAAGAACCTTATGATCTAAATACTTCTATCTGTTAGCACTAGTTTCCATATCTAAATATGTCAACTGAAAAGCTATAAATTACAGCAGTTTCACTTGTGCCCCAACACTTAAGATATGTCAGCACTTCCTTTCATTAACTTGCTGTTGTCAGAAACCTAATAATTTGGCTCAAACCTGAACTTTTTTGCTTCACACTGTGTATTCCCAAGCCTATAAATCCAAGTTGTCACTTCAGTAATACTTTACATTCAGTCCTTTCCTAAAAGCACCACTCCCTCTTTTACCCCCACCCTTCTAATCTCTCACTGATGTGATCAGCTTTTTTAAAAAATTCATCTGTTACCAAATTTAGTCCCCTACAATAGAGTAGTTTAACTTCAGGTGAAAGACAAAATCTCATTGACAAAAAAATCCTTTACTTAACTTTCAAGCATAAGTCGCTCAAATGTTTTAACTCATTTCTTATTAATTTGTCACCTGAATAGATAGATCTTACAAAACATCTGTTTCTATCCTTTGCTGTCTTATTCTTATTGCAAATAAAGTTATAATACCCAGTGACAAAGGTTCAATCAGACTAAAGAAAGTTACTAGAGAGAAAAAGACCTTCTGTGAGACTGACTTTTATTTATTTCATAAAATGCATATACCACTTAATTTTTTTTCATTTTAAAAACCCTCAAAGCTTAACCATGTTGCATTACTTCTTCGAATCTTTGAATTGTTGAGTTGGAAGGGACCACAAGGGTCATCTAGTCCAACTTCCTGCAATGCAGGAATCTTTTGGCTAACGTGGAACTCGAACCAATGACTCAGAGATTAAGAGTCTCATTCTCTGCCAATTGAGCTATCCCTGAGACTCTTAAATCCCAATTCTATACATTTGAGCAGACATTTCATTTGCTTGTGATGTTGATGTAGCATAGCTATAAAACCGTACTCTGCCATGTTTTGGGACACTGGTTTAGTAACAAAGCATCCGTTACTCTGACAGAGGAGAAGGGGTGTCCTCTGATGTAAGAACTCCTTCTGCTGAACAAAGGCAACCTCTGGATCCAGTCCAGTAATTTCATGTCAGAAATTATATAGAAGAAATCTAAGAATTTGTTTCTCATCCACCTAACCATTCTTTGAAAATAAAATTGTTTAATCCCGGAGTAGTATTCAACTCAGAGTATAAATGTAGTAAATTGTGCAATGTAGGATTGTGGAGAGGATACTCAGGCTCTATCTCAGTAAATTTTCTATATTGTGGATGTACCAAAGGTGCAAACAGTCAGCTACAAATTCACTCTGGAAACGATGCCTTATGAGGAACGGCTGAGGGAGCTGGGCATGTTTAGCCTGGAGAAGAGGAGGTTAAGGGGTGATATGATAGCCATGTTCAAATATATAAAAGGATGTCACATAGAGGAGGAGAAAGGTTGTTTTCTGCTGCTCCAGAGAAGAGGACACGGAGCAATGGATCCAAACTACAAGAAAGAAGATTCCACCTAAACATTAGGAAGAACTTCCTGACAGTAAGAGCTGTTCGACAGTGGAATTTGCTGCCAAGGAGTGTGGTGGAGTCTCCTTCTTTGGAGGTCTTTAAGCAGAGGCTTGACAACCATATGTCAGGAGTGCTCTGATGGTGTTTCCTGCTTGGCAGGGGGTTGGACTCGATGGCCCTTGTGGTCTCTTCCAACTCTATGATTCTATGATTCTTAAATTTTTAGGATTGGGCAGCAACCATGCCACTATAAATGGTAAATGTAGAAGGGCCTCAAGCTCTAGTTAATCTAATGTGAAAGCTTCCAATATCCACAACAGGAAAAAAATGAGAAGGGGAAGGCATGTGAGCCTATGTCTTTCTAGGGCTCATTCTTATAACCCTAAACCATTTCATTATTACATTTAGTATGGTACTCTTCTTTGCTTGGCTGTTCAACTTCCCAAGTTATCTAACGATATGAAGACAAGACAATTCTGGATTTTAAGAAGCTTGATTCATTGTCCCTCTAAGGCTTGTACTAGATGATAAATTTACACTTGCTGATGTGTTATCATTTCATTGCAGCGTAACTCAAGAATGAGATAATTTGTCTGTTGAATGTTCATGCTTTTTTCAGGCAGCACATAAATTATACTGGTAGCTGTGAAAGTATTTGAACTTTGCAATTCTGGATATTTTGTGTATCTTATTACAATAAAATCTTAGTCCCCTTTTGGAATTCTGCACAGCAATGTTTAATTATATCATTGTTTAATCGTAGTGAAGTAATAGATGGATGGAGCCTTTCTGTATTAGGACTCGTTATGATAAACAAATGCTTTCATTTGTTTCTAAATGCCCCTAGAGTTTACAAGATAAGTCTGGATTTTGTAAAGGGTTTGGTATGCCCAGTGTGTCTTCTTTGTTTTTCTTTTGTTTGTTTTTTTACGGTAAGTCACCATGCTGCATTGAAAATGGTGTGTGATCTTGTGGTGGGGAGAGGATATAGCTGTTCAACTACTTTAATCATAAGCACTATTCTGTTCTACAGCTCTCTGAATTATGGCCTGAACTCTTAAATGTGGAGTTCACCATGCATTTTGTAAACCTGCTCCAAAGTTCCCAACCACCAATATTGTTTACTATTTATGGGGATAAATTATTTCAAATTCTTTAGAGAATCTAAGCTTAATCCTTGGATGCAAATAAATATACCAGAGTGCACATTTTAAATAAAAATGAGTTTTAGGCATTGCACCTTTTGCCAAATGGAATAATTGAGGCCAAGGGTTCTAGACTAGAACATTACAGTTTATCTCCCAAATGCTGTTTGAATGATTAGAAGGATCATTGCTGAAGTTCTGGAAGATGGCTGTTTACTGCCAGGCATTTATTCAAATTCGACTGCAGGTAGCAATTCAGGGTTAGCCAACATGATGCCCTCCAGATGCTGTTGGATTACAGCTCCCATAGGATGCTCTGAAGGCATAGGAGACTGCCACCTGCTAAAGCTAAGCAGGTCTACCTCTGTTCAGTGCCTGGATGGATGACTGATTAGGGATCAAGTGTATGTTTCCTGGGGTTCCACGATAGAAGAAAGGTGGGATATAAATGTAAGAAAATAAATTCCCATCAGTTCCTGCCAAAATAGCCAATGATCAGGAATTATAAGAATCTCAGTCCAGTGTTTGGAGGGCTTCATGTTGGTGATTCCTGTGCTGCTTCATCATTTTGGACCTGATGACCCTGGATTCCTGCATAAATATATTTTAAGCAGTTGTATACATTGTCGTACATAGTACAAAACTAGAAGTCTCAATGTAAGCAACCATGTAAACAGTGGTTGATTGATAAAATTTGAGAGATTATGATTATGTACAAACTAATTCAGCAAGTACAGCAAGCAAATGATGTTATGGCATCCTGGTTTCCTTTTATTTCCTGTGGGAAAGCCCTTGAGGCTTCTCATCAAATTCCAATCAAGGACAGATGTCTATATTCCCCCCCCCCCGACTATAATCTCTCTTTCTCGTTTATACGAAACATAGATCCCATCTTTCAATAGTTAGTGAGCTTCTCCTTAGGCTGTTTTACTGTAGTTGCCCCATAGGCATATACAGGATAGTCTAAGGATTGTAATCAGTGAGTTTCTTTATTCCTTTAATTGTGTTTTAGTATTTTATGAGTGTTGCTTTTTGTAGTTTTAATTTTTTCTAAAATGAAATTCCATGAAACTGTGACTGAAAGGGATTTGCTGTGAGAAGAGAGTCGTTGATTTTTACTGAATCCCATCCACCCTCCATCTTTGGCTGCAGCCTCCTGCACCAAAGTGCTACTATATCAGAATAACCCTCAGGAGTGGATTTTCAAAGAACTGCAGAAGGAAGGAGACCTCCAAACCTCTATTGCCCAAACTCTTTGGATTTAAGCCTGTGTTTCAAGTGCTGTATAATTAACACTGTTAATTTAACTTTGGTTTACTTTGGTGGCATCTCTGAAATTATTTTTTGATGAGAATATAGCTAGTAGTAACCATTTCAGCCCAAAGGTGTTTAAAGCTCTTAACACCTTTGGGCTGAAATGGTTACTACTTGCTATATTCTCTTCATAAAATACTGAGCCTTCCCTTTAGTTGTATATGTTTGCTAGGAGGCAATGCAGCTATTTCAGTTCTTTGAGTTTTTTGCCGGGTTGAAATTCATGGCTGAAAGTATTGGCCCTAAGTGACATATCAGCAATTCATTTTCTGGTATTCCAACTGACATGGTCTCCATCCTTTATTTATTGATATCTTCAGTCATTGGCAATAAGAGGAAAATACACTATTTGTCAAAGCTGACAGCGTTCTACTCTTGGTTGATGACACTGTTGTCTTGATCAGTGGACAATAAACTTGATGCCAATTGGCAAAGTATATTTATTTTCAAAAATGTGATATAAAGTGATTTTTTATCTCTGTTTGCAAAACATCATACTTCAGCATTTTTATTTACTTTTTAAAAGGAAAGGGTTTCTTTTTCCTGTTTTAAGGATTGGTTTGAGTTGTATACAAGTGAGATTTCATAGTGTGGTACTCAACTGAGTTTTGTTCAGAGAAGACCTATTGAAATCAATAGACCTAATTTAGTCATGTTCATTCATTTCAGTGAATCTACTCTAAGTAAACCTTAGTTGAACCACCCATTGCTTTGAATCTGGGTAGGTTGAAGAATAATATTTATTAGATGTATAGCCTTGAAAGCTTATGGCAAGTGCAAACAACAACAAAACCAGAAGGAAATTGAATTGACTCATATTCACTGAAATTTCTCTCCTTTTTTCAGCTTAATCATGAGCTTCAAATGATTCAGTATTGGTTTATGTCATATAAGACGTTGAAAGAGGATGAGGAATAGATATGTCTTCAAATATTAATGCTCATTTGCACAAACAATAGACTAACACAATAATGGTACAAAAGATTAAAGAGTTTCAGAAATATTTATACTGTTCTTCCATCTATATACTATAATCTGTCCTTGTAACATATATTGTACCACCTTTCACCTCTGGGAGGCATTATATATGCAGCTAAAAATTAAGAGCATCAAGCCAGAAAGAAACTGAGAACACTATGGCTGTATAAATTCATAGTTAGCTATCTGAGGAAGTATTCATATTTATATTATTCTATCAGGGACTGCTACCAAAATATAAACTTCAGTAACTTATAAAATATATACCATATTAAGGTGAAATATGTCAATTTAACTAATAATAGCTAAAATAACAAGCTTGGCAATATGCATCTATGCACACCTCATCATTTCCTTTGTGGGGCTGGATTACCAAAACTATCTTAGAGTTTTGATGTATAAGTTCAGTAGATTTAAATCGCTGTAGTATGCTGTTACTGGAATAATCTTGTCTCCCATCAAATGGGTGTGGTCCATAGTGGCCCGTAAGTGATCATGTGAGACAATGGATATTTTGTTTTTTACTGGATATCAGCTCTCACACCTTGGAGGGTGCTACTTCTGTGGGGAAGCTCCAGCTTCATGGATGCTTTCCATGTGTGGCACCTGTTGCCAGAAGGGGGAGCTAAACAAAAAACAAAAAACGCCTATGTTTATACAGAATTTCATCCATGACACCTGGGATCCTGACTACTGTGATATGTGTTTTGCCCAATACAGTATATCAGTTCTGCATCAATTTTCAATGGTATATGGAGTGCATGTTTTTAATTTCTGTGGCTTAAGATTGTTCTTAGGATTTTATTCAACTAACATACCCAGAGAAGACCCGTTGAAATGAACAACACTGACTAATGTTAATGAGTCTACTCTGAGTAAAGGTTGGTTGAATACAACCATGATTATCACATTTGGAGACTTACGTTTCGTAAAGTATTTGCTAGATTTTCTTGCTGTTTAAAGTGATATTCTCTATTTTTCATGGTTTGTGACGTTTCCACCCACTTTTTAATTTCTCCATGCAGAACAGATTGGCCAGGACATATTGGAAAATCTCAGCAGTGACAGAGAGAAGATTCAGCGTGCTCGAGAAAGAGTAAGTTTGATAATGAGAAACAATTTGCAGCTCCAGATGTACTTAGGATTATCACCAGAATAAGTTTATTATGAATATTTTGAGGAAGGGAGTGAGTATTACTGCTCCTTCTACAAAGCTGGATAAAGATGGAAGTTCTCAAATGCTTCATGCCTCCCTTATCAGACCATGCTGTGTTCAACTATATAAATCCAAGTTTTCAGGTAGTGTTCTTTCCCAGCCATGCTACATGAGATCCTTTCAACTTGAGAAGCTCTTGGTTTACCTGGGATCTTCTGAATCCATAGTGTTTGTTCTGCTGTAGCTTCTCTTCTTACATTTTTTAAAAATTCTATTTATTGATAAAGTCCCACTGTAGGTTCCTGGTTCACCAGACAGGCGTGAGAAGGATTCAGGTGTGAAGCCCCAGAGAGCATCTTCCAGCCACTGTTGACAATACAGAGCTAGATGGTCTGACTAGATATAAATTAGATTCCTCCATTTTCTATCATATTAGAGAAAGATGGAAAGGATTTGCTGAAACAATTAATAGAAGTGGAATACAAAAAGGGAGGTGAGAGGAAGTCGAGGAAACAAGGGAATGAAAGACAGAGTATGGGAAAGGTGTGATGTATGTTTTTAAATGGATTTTGTTTTGTTTTGTTTAGGGTTAGGGTGGGTTAGGGTTTTGTTTAGTTTAGTTTAATGTGTTTAGTTTAATGTGTTTAGGTTGTGTTTTGTATTGTTTATATATTGTATTGTATTGTTTTCTTTTCTTTTTTGTTTTTTTTCTCTTGTTTTTTTTCTTTTCCTTTTCCTTTTCTGTAATCTTTAAAAGTAATAAATATTATTTTTAAAAAAATAGATTCCTACATTTACCTAAAAGTTTACCAAGTCATTTTATAGTTTCACCATATTAAAAGCAAACCAGCAAGAATTGGGGGTTCCCAATGCATAATCTGTGGGCACCACTGTGCCCACCAATACTCGTATGTTATTTGTGAAAAGTCTCAGTAAATATTCCTTCATCCACAATGGATAAGAGACTGCTTACTCTTCCTGCTCAGTTCCTGTTTGCACTATCTCAGCCTGTGCTTCTTTGAACATGTTCCCTTAAACATGACCGTATTTGATTGGATGCTACAAACAGGCAGCCTCCCATCCTTCTGTTCTGAACAGAGAAGCGGTGGAAATAACTTCTCTCAGTAAGCAAGCAAGCATAGCTGTTACTATAGTTCCCTTTTTCCCGTTGATAGGGAAAGGCACGCTGGCACCATTTTGTGGTCCTGTCCCATGTTCTGTTCTTTGAGATGTGGCAGCCTATTTGTGTTATGTCACACACCCCATGGCAGCCATTTTGTGACTGACATCCACAGCACTTACTCAAATGTGCCCACTGGCTCAGAAAGATTTTATTTTTAAAATTTTTAAATTTCTATACCACCCTGCATCTGAAGATCAGAGGGCAGTTTACAATATAAAAACACAAAAATGCATACCACAGTAAGAAGCAAAAACAATACCCCCCCCACTACTCTCTTGAAACTCCATTGTTTTTGAAAAATGTGAAGTTTGAAGCACCAGCATATTTCATTAACATGTAAATAGATTGCTTCCTTTTTAAAAAGACAAACAAACCACAAAGGTCTCTCTACCTATTGGATTATATACAATCTTTCAACATTTTCCCTCACAGCTCAGAGAAACAGATGCAAACTTGGGCAAGAGTTCAAGGATCCTTACAGGAATGTTACGAAGGTAAGGGCAAGGTAGGGACCCTCTCTCTTTTTCTTGCTTCCTTCATATAAATTGCAAGTTAGATAAAATCTATTGACGCTTGTCATAATTTTGAATCGTTTGGAAATCAGCCAGCTTGGTGTAGTTTTGCTAAGGGCAGTTCCTCTGACAATTAAAACTATTTTGGTTGCTGTAGATTTCTTTTTCTCTCACACACACACCAGGCTGAGATATAGGCCTATAGTTGAAACTTTTTTTTACTGCTGCTTGTTTATATGGATGGCCAACCTTCTTCGCAACACATGCAATCTGTATTCAAGAAACCATTAAAACAATTCATTGACTATATTAATATATGCTCTTTCCATATATATATATATCACTCTCGCCCATGCTGGCACAGTTCCTGTAGACATATGGAGCACCAACAAATTGCTCAGTTTCTCTCACCAGAACATGTGCAGCTAGATGCACTAGCCTGGGCACGTCCAACTCCCAAGATACTGTGATCTACTCCCAGTATAAAAAAGGCAGTGATCTACCCATTGAGAGGGTTTAACAGAGCTGCTGAGCTTTTTTTAGGGGTGGTTTCAAAAACTACGCTCAGCCAGTACTACAGCGCTGATAATAGCACGCAGCACAACAGCCACCTGTACACGAACGACCACCCACCATCTTTTCCCTCTCTGCCATCAACGGGGAGGAAATAAATGTCAGCGCGCCACGCCCCCTTATATAGAGTCCGCAATCAACCGCAATGAATAGCGAGCACCCCGGCGATCTACCTGTAGATTGCGGTCGACAGGTTGGACATGTCTGCACTAGCCCACCACATGAATTAGGACGTCTGTGCCCACCTCTCTAGCTGTCCCCATTCCACTAGATCAGGGAAACAGGCTTCAAGCTCCCATGCCCTGACTGAGCAATGAATAGCAGACTTGATTGGGAGATTTCCTATTCACCTTAATGACCTGAGATACTGCCTGCAACTCTGCACATATATACACGTGCAGGGCTCTGTTATGTCATATGGAGATGCCACTATATATGTGTATGACATGTGTGAGGAAAATCAAATACACACGTTTCTTCCATTAGCTAGAATGACCCACCCCTCCAAAATGCAGGGACCTAAATAATTATTTCGTCCAATTCCAAGGATAACTTTTAGCAGGGTTCTTATCAGCTGGATCTGTCAGATCTTTATTTAGTATGATTACATGAAAAACCACACAAGAGGAAGCATTTTCAACTTCTCTTTTTTGACATGAATCAAGCTTTTATGAAGGAGAGGCTGGATAGACAATATGTTTGACACTGAGAAATGGTTGACATCGTACGTGCAAACGTTTTGTACCGTGAAAGATGGCCAGTGGTCAAAGATTAAGGGAGCTGTAGTCCACAACAAGTGGAGGGCACCAGGTTGGGGAAGGTTGCTAAAAGTTATTTGTGTGCAGCTGCTTGCCATGCAGATCAGACGGTTGTTTTCATGCTCCCACAAATGGACAAAGGTCTGCTGTGACATGGAGAAAAATTGCCTGATCCATATGGCAAATTACTGCACATGAGCAACTTCCCATGTGGAAATGGCTGCACGTGAAGTGATTTAAACTATACACCAGTCCTTAATCTCCTCATGAAAATAGCTTGGGTTTGTTTTGCTTTCCCCCCTTCCTTGTATATCCAGCTGACAAAGGGTAAGATAACGGCACCTCTTGCTTCCATTTCACAAACTTCTCACAATTCAGACTCTGAACCGTAGCATACAAAATTTTCTGATTAAGAGTAATATGTAAATGACACCAGCTAAATTCAAAATCCATAGAGAAAGGAGGCAGCAATTGAAAGAGATGGTTCAGCGCCTGTAGACAATCAAAATAATAATAATAAAAACTCCATGACCAAACCTATATCCTCCCCAGGAAGGGCCCTGCGACATGAGCTGTAACGAATATTCTGCATATGTCTCCATTTTGTCAAATCTCATTAAAGGGTTTCCTTGCTTTATGTCAATTGAGCTGTCCAAAAATCATTCATCATTTTTAGTGTAAAAAAAAGTCATGCAGTTATTTAAATAATATCATATTAATGTTAAAGTTCAGCTGTCATTTAATAGTATGGCTTAATCAGACATAGCATTTAAGAAAAATAGTTTTTTCAGGCTTTACTTCGCTTTCAGGTTGGCAGATTCAAATAAGGATTTATGGGTTTCTAAACCAATGTATTTCTTCCCCATGTTTATGCTTGATGTACCTCAGTTTTTATTTCAGGCGAGTGCAGTCTGTTATTTTCAGTAAAATAAAATATCATATTGTGTTTGAATACATTTGCAAGTAATTTACTGAGGGTGAAACAGAAACACAGTATAACCTTTGACATTGCTGTGTGCTTTGGAGTAACAGTTAGACTTCCTAGTTTATAAGTGTTCTGTAAGCCAAATAAAAAAGTGACCTTTGTGAAATAATCATTTGTTCTCAGACAAATGAATTATGTAGTCATATGTTTAAAAGGACATGTATTGTGTGTGTGTTTTTGTATTTGAAAAGGGCATTGCTTTTCTTTTTCTTATACATCCCTCTTCCAAACACACACTTAGGAAGATTTACCCATCAGGATATAGAGAAATTAATGTTTCAATTCAGCAAATGAATGATTGGTGCGAAGTCCTATAGATTTGCATGTTTCTGTCCTTAGGTTCGCATGTTTTATATTAAAAGTGGAGTGCTTGGTGACATTCCAGAAAAATAATTCCCTGTCCCAGACAGGTAAATTCAGGGAGTAATTTACATTTGTTTTACATATGTAAGGAAAAAGTTGATTAGCAATTTTCAAGAGTCAGCAGTTTCAAATGAGAATTGTTCAGAAAGCAAGCCAGAAGGGATAAAAATAACTTTCAGCAAAGATCTAGATCAAGTACAATTTCTGGAAAACAATAATTATCAAGAGAGTTTGGTTTTCTTGATATTGCTCATTTCCAGATACCATGCAAATAAGCATTTAATTGCTGAATAGAGTGGCTTTATTCCATCTAATTACTATGTGAAAATAATGTCACTAGGTTAAAGTGGAGAACACTTCCTTGCCGCATATTGAATCTGCTGATTTTTTTTAAAGGCATATGCCGTATTTACCATCTTGGTTAAGGCATGATATTCTGCAGTGATTTTCCATTCTAATTACTGAAAAGATTGAGCAAAAGCATGTTGCCTTTGTTTGGGGTTTACCTTCTGTCCTGAAATTCCATATCTCAGCAATTACTTCTTTCCCTCTGTCCGCAAAACCCGCTGTGAAACGGACAAGAATAAGTTTTTTAAAGGAGCTTGCTTAAAAACAGACTTGGGGTTTTGGGGAAGATGGTGTTATAAAGCTTTGTATGATAACTTTGCCTTATTATTTTTTCCATGTTTATGTGTGTGATGCATCAATATGCACTAGATAAAATAGTTGTGGGCAATCATCACCTAATCTACGCACACCAATTGCTAATATAGCCATCCAGTTTAGGACACAACCTCAGTCTCCTTGTGACCCTTCCTGAAGTCACAACACATCATTTGGTAATCATTTAGGTATTTGGAGAAAAGGCTAAGTCTATCCTGTTGAGTTTGAGCAATAATATGTACCTATACATATTTGGCATAGCATCATTTTAAACAATATAATTTTCTTTCCATTCTTATTCCTTAAGATCAAAATGTGGTCTAGAGAGTCCTGATCTTGTTTCTGTAGTTACATGGAAGGGAAGTCTGCTGCCATATCACATAAGGATCTCTATACTCCATGGGTTACAAAACCTATCAATTATTATTATATGACCATTTTCATTATTAGCTTTGTTGTCATAGCTTCCTACCAAGGCCAACTGGTAGAATAAAGTCAACTCTTCAGGGCTTTGGAAACTATAATTTTTTTCCCACCCACTGTTACTGTTACATAATGAGAATTTTGACATCTTTCCAAAATGTAATACAATAAAATACAAAGTAGTTAATGTAAGGCTCAGCAACATTTACAAATGTCTCCCACTCAAGTTACTAAAATTCTACCTGGTAAGAAATTCTGAAAGCATCACATTTAAATTTATTTCCTCAATCTCCAACCCTCATTTACAGTTATGAAAGACCATCAGAAAATATAATATCGGATTAAATCCATATTTTGTGGGAACCCATCAAATTTCCATTCAGTAATCATAAAAAGAACTTAATATGTTCAGTTAGTTTTTAAGGAATAGATAATAAAAGAAAACAAAGATTTATGTTTGTTAGGTGTATATCATTATACCCCTTAATATGCCCAATGGCTTATGTTCTCAACTAACTTTATTTGGGAGAATTTGCAGAGTCCAAGAAGCAAGATGAAAACCAACTCTCAGCTAAATGATGTTTCCCCATAGCAGAGCATCCCACTTTGGAAATACCCCTAGCTTTTGAAAAAATTAATCTTGAAAATTGTTACACATGAGGTGTTAGGAGACTGATGAATGCATTTGCCTGTATAAAAAGACCCCTTTTCAAATTTAATTTTAAACAGGATAGGGCTTGGAGCTCTGGCTGATGAAAATAGGGCAATGTACATTCAACACTCTGGTGATAAATTGGGTGATTTGCCAACACCTTCATAACAACCACTAATATATGCAAGAATAAAGCCTGCTTTATCCAGCAGTCTAGTTGGTTAAAATCCTTATTGCCAGTGATTGGAATGAGTTCCATTCCTGTCTAGGCTTCCAACCATTTTTTTTTATTTTTACATATACTTAGCTTTTCTCCTTCACTGTTATTTTTACTTTTCTTTACACACACACACACATACACACACACACACGGCAGAGACAGAGTGATTGAGGTTACAAATAAACACAGAAAACATGGTATTCTATAAAAAGTTTTGACGAAACAGGAACATTTCTGTTGGAAATTATTTAGGAAGAGGCATCAAAAACAATATATTAACAATCTAAAGATAAGAAGTTTTTCAGAATAAAAAGTTGAATATTTGTTCTATAATTAGAAAAAATAGAAAATTTATGCTGCAGTTAGGAAAAATATTGTATTTCCTTTTTCTGAAGTGATGGACAAAACATCTGGAAAACTTAAATGCAATGTCAGTACAATTCCTAAGGGTAAAACATATTTCATTATTGGTCATTCCAACAAGTAAACCTTTGATAAAGTTCAAATAAAAGAATATAGTTATCTTGGGGATAAAGGAATATATCAATTGCATTTAAGAGGATGAATTTCTTTTAAAATGCATCTCATATACTGGATCTCACATTTCCTCTTTTAAAGACATGAAATTATTTTAAAAATATTAAAGAAAATACTATTTTGTAAAACATAAAGTAGTTTTGTAAAGTGGAACAAATAACTTTGCCTCCTTTTTATATACAGAACAGACAAGATTGTTTTAATATAACTGAACACAATACCTTACATTTTATGGTTGCACATCCAGGTTTGAGACTGTTTTTTTATACACTTAACTGGCTTTCACCATCAGGTCCCAGGGCAGATTACGACAACTAAAGATTTAATATTAAAAATATCTTAAGACAAATTGCAGTCACAGGGATGGGGTGGGTCCTGAAAACTTACATTTCAGGTGGCAAAGGCCAGAGAAAAGGTGTGCATCTTCGGCATATGATGAAAATGTATAGTGACAGTGCCACACTGTATTGTGTGTTGTGACTGGATTTGGGACTGGGGTGGCAGTTGCTGAAGGATGAGGAAGAGGAGGAGCACACAGAGACCACCATCAGTGGGGAGAAGCCCCAGAGGGAGGGAAGGGTCTGGCTCCCTATCCTGCTCCATTCATGGGGAGAGCATTGACCAACCAGGAAGGAAGGCTGGACATCTAGATGAGAAGGACCCAGAAGAGCTGACCACCCACCCCTTGGCCAAGAACTCATTCATACCCTTCAGAGAAACATTCACCTCCAAGGGCACCTATCTTGCAGGGCAAAACAGTGAACATGCATAGTCTTGCCTTTAAAAACCAGTGTGAGGGGCATGATTGTTTGCTGAGACATATTTAGTAGCTTTCATCTGGTCTCAGACGCCCAATGATGTTCTCAGATTCTCTAGCTATGCCTTTGGCGATCTGTACCCATAGCCTGAGGGACGCGGGTGGCGCTGTGGGTTAAACCACAGAGCCTAGGGCTTGCCGATCAGAAGGTCGGTGGTTCGAATCCCCGCGACAGGGTGAGCTCCCGTTACTCGGTCCCTGCTCCTGCCAACCTAGCAATTCGAAAGCACGTCAAAGTGCAAGTAGGTACCACTCCGGCGGGAAGGTAAATGGCATTTCCATGCACTGCTCTAGTTCGCCAGAAGCGGCTTAGTCATGCTGGCCACATGACCCGAAGCTGTACGCCGGCTCCCTCAGCCAGTAGAGCGAGCCACGACTGGACCTAATGGTCAGGGGTCCCTTTACCTTTACCCATAGCCTGACCATACCACCGTAAGCCTTGAATAAAGCTTTATTTTTTAAACATAAGAGCCATTTGGGATGGGAGCCTTGACATAGTGAAGGTGCCAGGTGTCTGTATGTTTGTTCCAAATAGCGTTCATTCATCAATTACAATTTTTGGTGCATAATTCAAGACCCTTAGGTGCAGGCTTTAAAAACAGCAACACAAATATGTGTGAAATAGCAGTGCTGGCTTTATCTGCAGATTTTGCAGATTTCTGGGCATTGATAGTGGACCTCAGGTAGGATCTTAGCATTGGACTGTGTTAGGCTGTCATGTTCATACAGTAATAATTGCAACTTGAGGGATAGTTCCAAAGGTGCCTTCCTTGCAGGAATAAAAAGGAACTTACGGTCATATAAGATGACCCCTGTGAATTCTGCTGATTCCTCTTCCCTCTGTTGTGCCCCTTGCAGCCTATCATTTGCTGTTCTCAACTGTATATTTCTGATAGAGAGAGGACGGAATGTCCCATAACATTCAATCACACTTCTTTCTATTCAAACCTTATAAGTGCTTTCAAATAAATAAACCCGTAGTGTTATATTTTTTAAAAAATAAGGTATATGTGAATATCTATTTAGTGATTCTGCTGAATTCATATTACATTTATAACAAGGTGTGAAACCTGATGTTTGTTTGGACAGCATGCTTGGTTTATTTCTGAAGTTTTGTTTTTCTGTGCACACATGTTTATGATCTAAGTACATCTCTTTGTCTGTTTTTACATTGTTCTAAGAGTGTACAATATACTTGTTTTCATTATTTTTCCTTTCTATATCGTCTGGAATTATTTGCCCTCCTCCATCAACCTTGACCATCTGTACAGCTGGAAATACCATTATCCAAATCACAGTTATTCTCCTACAAAAAGAGTAGGGTCCCAGTGGATACTTCCCTGTGCTAGTTCATTCAGACAACATGTAGAAAGAATGTGATACATCACACTGGGTTAAGTATCCTCTAACCCCTGTGGTTGCACTGTTCATTGAGACATGCTTACTATCATTAAAAGGTTAGAGCCTTCAAGAAGATTGCAGTTTGCAGCCTCAACATAGCAAAATGCACAGCAATATGCCAAAGTAGAAATGAACATCCTAAAGCACATCTGCATGCTTCATAAAAATGTGGAAATAGGTGCTAAAAAATTGTTTGCAAGTTGAAGAAGGAATTTCAGCATAGCAGGATTTGTCCAATAGTGCTTTACATGGTGATAGTAAACTGAGCTGAAGAGCAATCAATTGCAGTGTCTTCATTAAGTTTTGCCAAACCAAATCAACCAGGAATTATATGTAATGTCTTGCTAAATGTCTTGGAAGAAGGGCTGCAATATATCTAACTTTAGCTGGATATGATTAGAACAGTAATCTATGTCTCTGTAGACATAGTCTACCATTTCAGAACTTGCATTTTGATCTGGATAAGGACGCATGTGGACAGATGACTAATTTAAGACTAATCGAGCACTGGACTGAAAGTTACATTAAAAACAAACAAACTTGTGATCACATTCGGGCAAGGCTTCAAGGATGAAAGGCAAAGTGAACTCTCTTTTTTTTTTTTTTTTTTTTTTTTGCTGCTATGCCAGGCGAGGAGTACGGCCTTGGCAGAGAGAGCCCGACCTGGGGGGAGATCTGAGGGCCAGATGATGGACCTTGAAGACCACATGTGGCTCCCAGGCTTGAGGTTCCCTGTCCCTGATTTAAACGTTAAGGACCGGATTCAACTAACCAGCCACTCTAGTAGAAGCCGGAGCAAGGTCTCTCACTAGTACAACAGAGCTGTCTCCATCTCCTGCCCCCATATGCCCCCCATGTCATCCCCAAATCCACTCCGTAGTGTCAGAAAAAAACCTAGAACACTGCACAGTACTTGTCCATGCAAAGTGAGCTTTTTTGTGAAAGTACTCGCCCATATGGAGTACCGTTGCCTCTCCTTTTGCTGCCAATGGCAGCCATTTTGTGCTGTCATTCACAGCACTTTTATCAAAACATGAGTCCTGGCATCCTGATCCTGAGAGAATCCTATTTATTTCTTAATGCATTATATTTTCTGTATGCATTATACTTAACTTTTCCTTACTGTTTTTTTCAGTACAGCTTTAAAAACTAAATGTCATATATGTTTGGGTATTTATAAAGTTAGATCATTTGTACGTAGCCTTAAGCAAACGAGTCCTGCAATAAGTGGCCTTTCAGAGTGAATACTTTAAGAACAATTTAAAATACCAATCCTCCCGTTGTACCACATGATTATTCACGTCAGACCTTTTTAGCACAAACTATTACACCTTATGCAGGAGGGTGAAGACCTTTGGCCATCTTTTCTATTTAATGATATAATCAGTAAACAAAATATACATGTTACATGCTTGACTATTAAAGGAGCCTATATTTTTGATTGAACGTTTGCTCTGTAAATTGGTGCATTCACATATCAACTTGTTTCTTGTTTAAAATGCCTGCTGTGTTCATAAGATGGTACAAAGCAAGCTCAGTAACAGCTCGTATCTCATGCAGGTGGTCGAGCTAGTTGCCTCACAGATCAAAAGTCAAACTACTGTGAATCTTCCTTTGAAATGGCAGTTAGTGAGACAAGGCTGATCTTATCTCCACAACAAAAAGAGTTATAGATATCCATCATGAATTTCTGAGAACAAAGGGCTGTTTCATAATCGTACAGCATCAGTACTGCAGGCATTTCTGAACACATCCTTGGAATATGCACACTGTCCTATTACATGGGGTCGAGCTAAATAAATATTTGTTATTACATATGAGATAGCATCTCTATCACTGAAAGAATCAGTGATATAAAGTCCTTGATTAGACAGGAAGTTGTTTCCCATCATAGTGAAATCACTGGGCAGGAAGAGGGGACGATTCCACTCTAAATTGTACTATAGCCCCATTATCTGACACTGTGAGTTATATGACTTCATAATGGGGAAGGGCTGAACTAGTAAACCTTTTCTTCCCGAAGCTTGTATTAGTACCCTTGCCCAGAAACAGGTTTGTAAAGGATGGAAGCAACATGACCAAGTGTCAACATGCCTTGCTTTTACTGCATATGGTCCACTACCCAGCTAATTGCAACCCACTTAACCATGTGCCAGCAACAACAAAAAGTCTACTTATTTTAAAATGAGGTTGCTAGAGGTTGGAAATGGTAATTAGTTTTGCAGGGCCAGGAATGTAGAGAAAGGTTAGGGGTGGGGTGTACCTGCTGCTGCTAAATATTAATAATAATAATAATAATAATAATAATAATAATAATAATAATAATAATATCATCATGATCATAATGTTTGCATGACACATATTATAAGAGATGGCTGCTCGACTTAGGAATAACCTACCCGAGGATCTTCACCTGTAGACTTCATTACAAACATTTAGGTGCCATGCTAAAACATTTCTGTTTTCCTAGGCTTTAAAGGACTGTAAGCATTTTTAACTTAAAACACTTTGATTTTACCGTATTTGATTAGGCTGTTGCTACTTTACTTAGTTTTAATTTGCTGTACAGGTGATGACCAATTTACACACATCTGATTGATGCAGAACTGTGCACACATGCATCAAACACGCTTCCTCTCAACATGCCAGGAAGCCAATGGGCCTGAGTTTGAAGGTCTGGAAAGCCACGTTAGCTGGTCTTTGAGAGTGACTGGGAGGCCTCCCTACCTTCTCCCCTAAACTGCCTTACCTGGGTGCTGTAAGGGAAGAAGCAAGGGCACTTTTGCCACTCGGCCGCAGTCCACAGCCCTTGAAGGGCGCCCTCCACTTATTTTAACAGAGCACAGCTGGGACTGCAGTAACTTTCTATTCCCCGGCAAATCTGTGCATCAAATCCCATGCCTGCTATCAATATTTACTTTATGTTGAGCTTTATGAAAAGGGAGAAAAGCAGTTTCTCAAAGTAAAAGTTTCCAAGAAAACCCTCCTCTGAGATAAGCTGTTCTGTTTCGAGCAAACACTTTAAATAAGACAGGAGGCAAAAGCTATATTGAAGGCAAATAGGTTAAAAGGTTGGAATTGTTGCCTTGCTCGTCCTTATTGTATTTTTATTGACTGACCTGCACAATCAAGGCAACATTTACTATAATTCTCATTTGTGCCTGCTTTTGGAGGCTGAAAAGGTTGGAACCTGCAAAAAGCATTTGTTTTGATACATTGCTTGCATTATGTATGTGTGAGGCACTCAGTGGTGTTATGAATGGTTGATGAATTGGTGTATAGCTGTTGAAGCAATTAAAAGGTCCAGTACTGGAAATTCTTGGGTTGATTCCATTAATACTCGAATAACTAGTAAGAAATTTATTGAACAAGGCCACAAACAAGTTGAATGAGGCCACAAACATTATTGCCTGTAAATGCTGCATAATGCTTTCCCACCCACCCAAGCCTGTAGGAAAACCCTTGTCGAGTGATAAAAAGCTTTGTTCGGTTAGTAGTGTCACTTTGTTTTTTCACCCCTGTAATAGCTGGGGTTGTTTTGCTCATAAAGTTAGCGATGCCATTTGAAGAGGTAATTGCTCAGTACAGTTTCAAGATATTGTGAAAGTTCTCATGTTCGTTTAAAGAAAAGGAGGAAAGGCCTAGCTCAGTACTTCAGAACTGTTTTTCTTTTCTTCTTTTCTTTTTTTTTAATGCTTACTGTCTCTTCCGTCATTTGACACAATTGGCAATCTTAAGAGCCCTAGTCTGAGTGAACATTGGGAGCTTGCACAACTTGGGTTTACATTTTGGGGAGAATCACACACTATATCCTGAGCAGAAGGGGCCGATCTACTGCAGTATGTTGCCGTATTGTAGAAGTGCAGAAAAAATGTAATTGAAATAGCTCAAGCAAATGGTATGCTTAAATATCCCTTTTCATGAGGTAAAATCTGCTGATCTAACTGCTGTGAGCCGTGTGAGAAGACAAGGATTCCTATTGAGACCAAAACTTGAAGTCTTCAAGCTGAAGGAGTTAGGCCAATCATTCCATGAAGTGATATATAAGAGAGTCCATAACCAAAGGATTAGTTCACTGAAAATTAATAGGAATCCATGGATAATCTTAGATACAAGGCTGTTCAGCCTGAATCATCGCTGAAGTTGTGCAAGTTTGACAGAGGAATATTCTTGTCTTGCCTTATAGAAACAGAATGATTTTGTCATTGTCAATCCACTGCTGAGTGTTGTAAACAAGGATACATGCTCTGAACATGTGTCTCATCTCCTGCTGTGGTATAACCCAGAAAAGTGGCAACGTGAATCTTGGGTCTGGAACAGGCAACTGACATATTTAAAAGGCTTTCAGCAACAGGGGTAGTAGAGAGGCACTGAGCATTCTAGCTTCTTCCTTCCCGTTCATCTCCTCCATAAATTAGAAGATAAGTTCATTTAGTGCTGTAATCCATTTAACTTTTGTCCTACCGTTGTGATTTCAGTCATGTTTCATAATTTTTATTTAAAGCTGTATTATATTTTCTGGTCTGGTCTCACACAGCAGTCTGAGAATTCTTCTATTCAGTTTCCATTCCTTCTCACTCTCCCCCACTATGCATAGCACTAGGTCTGGACCAGGGCTGTAACTCTCAAGCCATGATTTCTCAAGAATCACTTCAAAATGAACAAGTTTTCTGTGTAGATATCGACTCCACAGTAATGGTTTGTCACCATATTTGAAAGAAGGAAGGAACCTCTGGGCATATATTTTCACCTTCTAAATTGGCATGTGACTTTGGCAAATTTAGACCTTTTTCTACAAGTTGTAACATGCTTTTCATGATCAAACCTGAGCATGGCATATTGCTTGTTCTGTTGCAGCCAGGTGCATTTTGTTCTCTCCTCTTTTCTGTTAACCATTTGAGTTTTCTTCTCTTTTCTTATATGGGCAGATCTCATGGGATATTTATGGAAGATCATGCCTTAGTACAGATGTGCTTCGTTCCTCCATCATGGGAAATCTCACAAAAACTGATTAGCAGGGGAAAAAATAAGCAACTATGAAGGTTTTAAAATTAATGTGTGATTGAGAATATTATTTTTAAAACTAGCCAACATTTGGACCTTATTTTCCCCCTGGTTACTCTCTAGAGATAAGTACTCAAAAGTATCATGGGTCAGAAGTAAAAATAACATAGTGGTCATGGTATGTTAATGCCTTGTTTACATGAGCTTCTTATAGATGTTATAGAAATGTCTTCTTCATGAACTGATCGTGTTGCTGACAAATACTCAGTGAATTCTCTCTGAGTTGGAAAAGTATTTTTGTTTAAGTTGCACAATTTAAAATATGCCTCTAATTAAAAGCATAAGGAGCTAATTTTCAAATCTTATTTTGAGTTACTATAACTGTATAGCAGCCCTGACAGAACTGCAAGCTTTCTTGGATGTAAGTCCCAAGTCAGCATGTACAGGATTGCAACAGTACAGTACAATCCTACGTAGGTTTACCGAGAAGCAAATCCTACTGAATTTAATAGTGCTTAATCCAAGGGATGCACCATCTTACTGTCTGCCTCAAGGCACTGTGGCACAACCAGATCCCTTCATCTGCCCCAGCTGCAACAAAACATGTCTCTCCCATATCAGCCTTTACAGCCAATGCAGGCACTGCAGCCTTCCAACTGTTTGACTTCACCCAAGAAGTCACTCTCCTCTAGTCAACAAAATGCAAATGCAATGCACAAAATATGGCAGTGTGCTATCGCTCCAACGGTTTTAAAGAGTTAAAATAATAGCTGTCCCAGTATGGTAAGAAAGATGCCCATTGTTCAAACAGATCACTTTGCTTAGCTGCAGTTACAAGAGAAGATCCATTGTCTTCAATTAGTTTTGAACATTGGCTTTGAGTTAAACATGTAGAACAGGGATAGCCAACATGGTGTCTTCCAGATATGTTGGACTACAACCACTGTTAGCCACAGTGAAAATAGGAATTGTAGCAAATAACATTTAGAGATTGTATTGCTGATTAAATACTATCTCTCATATGCTTTTTCTGTGGGACATGATAGCATTTCACTAGTTACCACTGGTCTATGATTCCAGTTCACTAGGCTGTTGATAGATTATATGGGCTGTTTAACAAAGTAGTTAGTATTATATACGAGTCATCTCTTGGTTCTACAGACTGTGTTAATTTAAAATAAAATAAAACAAGGCATCACCCTTTCCTAAAGAGTTTTTCAGAGTTCAGATAAATGATCCCAGTAATGATCTTTATCAATGGCCTTTAATTGAACTATGATACTGGACACCATCTCAGCATTAATCATTTAAGTTCATCAAAAATTATATTCAAGTTGACATTGCTACTAATCCTGCCTAATGATGTTTCACTTACATTTGACAAAAAGATAGTAGAGTCACCTACTTGGGAATAATTTACTGGATTTTTACTTAGTTGGGGTGGGGAAAAACTTACTAAATTTGTCGATGAAATATTATTATTTATCTATCTATCTATCTGTTACATTTATATCTCACCCTTCCTCCCAAAGAAGCCCAGCAAGCCAACAAGTGATAAAACAATAAAAACATATTTAAAATAATTCCAGTACAGATGCAGGCAAAAGTTATTCAAGATGTGCAGTCTAGATCATTTCCAATTAGTGCTGAGGTCTTGAAGGTCCAGTCTTGGCTTTTTATTAATATGTTCAGTTTATTAATGTATTTTTGATATATGCAGAATGTGACTGCCTGGTACATCTCATGATGTAACATAATTACAGTCCTTTTAATTTGCTTAAAGCAGGCCTGCTTTTGTTGCTTAAAATTCAGAAATATTTCACAGGTTAATAACATAATAACTCATTAGAAAGCCATGGCATGTACTTGAGGTTATCTCAAAGGCTATCCATATTTAACAATAAACTTGAGATAATTCCTTGACTATTTGACTGTCATTGACCAGTTTAAATATTTAAGCTTTTAATTTGACCCCTTTGCCTACATTTTAACCATGTATAGAAATTGAAATGAGTGCATAGAAATGGAATACCTTTTAAATCAAGTTTTAATTTTTAAATAGCCTACAATTTAAATTTCTTTTGTGGATTAATAACATAGTGTAGAACCACAGTGCCCTAATTATAAACTTAAATAATTGAATGACTTTAATTTCATAATTAACTAAAGCCAAACCTTTCCTTCTACTTTATATCTGATTTATTTTACCTCTTCCTCAATTTCTCCATTGATCCAAGCCATTTCCCAATCAGCTTCCAGAACTTCTACTGGGTGCTTGTATTGCAATCTTCCCATTACCTGGGTCAAATGGTGACACCACTATCTAAAGATCTGGTAGAGTTCAAAAGTACTTACCAAAAAGTTTTAGAAACTTGATTTAGACATTTGGATTATTGAAAGCTGAACACTAGCCAACCAAAGCTAATTTACAAGATTTCTGAAAGATGCTTAGTTTCATACTGTAGAAAGTATCCAAGGACTACGAAGTTCAGGTCAGTAGTGCCCTTGCCAAGTAGATTTGGTGTACAAAGGAAAGGAGCAGGGTGTGAACCTTTTGCCCATAAGCAAGTGACAAGCATGTTAAGTCTGCTTAAATACTCTTGAAGCCAGTGTTAGAGAGATATTTTCCTTTCACAATATTAATGGTTTTTAATTCATAATGGCCTTTATCTCATTTTGTTTAGGGTACAGAAGAACAAAACTGCTAATCAGCAGATAGGATTCTCTTTTTTTCTTTATTCAGTTCTTAAATTCAGACACTTCTTTTTTCTTTTATTTTTTCCTGCTTTTTCTGTAAAAAAACCACCTCCCTTACTGTGAAAGGGTGTACTTTTAATCGAGCCATTCCTATCACTTTCTGCGCTGTTATTTCTCTTCCAAAATCAGAAGCATCATTATATTCCTGTTAATGCTGAATGCAAAGAAAAGAAATGAAAAGTTTGCTGAAATATTATAGTCTTTCTCTTCCCATGCAGTATCTATGGCCTTTGGAGAGGATGTAACATGAATGCTCCAGAGAGGAAGCTGTGAAACCACTTACAGTCTTAGAGCCCTTGGTAGTTGAAATGCTTACAGCTGCTCTTGAATATTTGTTTCAGATACTATCCTTTCTTTTGCAAAGGGTTATATGTCGCATATAATCAGGATCAGTATGCATCTTGAAGGGCTATTAGAGGCCTAGTTATGGTATGCATTTGCACACTCTTACAATAGTGAAATATGAGATACCTCCAAGGAAAGCTTTAGGACCTCTTCATTCCCTCCGTATAAGTTTCACTAAACCCTTTGTGTACCCAAGTTAGTGTGTTCAGCTTTAAATGGTTTTTTCCCCCTCAACTTCTTCAGTTACATATGAACATAAGAAGAGCCCTGTGGATCAGGCTGAGGGTTCATCTATTCTAAATTTGTTTCTTTGTTTTGTTTGTGTGTGCAGTATTTATACCCTACCTGCTAACCAAAGTTCTCGAGACAGCATACAGAGCAAGACAGACAAGAGTTGCCAGGATAGGGCAATGGTTTAAATAAGTTTCCCACTCAGATCTTCTGCTACCATTTTACTGCTAGCACTTTTTGCACTAACTTTATGTTGAATGTCCCAAAAATGTGCACAAAATGGCTGAAGGGTTGCATGCCTGCACACCACCAGCTTTCCAAAATACTGCTGAATCCAGATTGTAGCTTATTTTTCAGTTAAATGGTGTTCTGAGCTGAGGGAAGAGACGGAAACAGTCAACAGGACCAAAAAAAATTCAACAATGATTTTTTTTTTTAAGTGTGAATTAATATTTTCTGCCCAATATGTAATATTTAAAATTCCCTTCTTGAAACAATAGAATGGTGCAATGCTATCAATTCTTTTTCAAAACAATTCCTTCTCAAAAGATAACTCAGATGTTAAAGCATTTTTATCATTTTCTCTTAAATTGTGTTATAAAAATATACATCCTAGCCTTTATTTGCTTCTTGGTAACTTAGGTGATAGTCCTTGTCTGATTACTGTTATCCACAATGCTCAAAGGACGTCAATTATTATTCCCCTAATGTTACTAAGGTGAAACATCTTTGAACAAGCAGCTTGAGGTCAACTAGAGAGTCAGAGATCAGCGCTAGAATCCAGATCTTCTGTCGTCAGCCTCAGTTTCTATTCTATTCTGTTCACTGGGTATTTGGTTTGCAGGATAATAGCCACCTCTTTAAGTTTCAGACAAGATAGGAATACTGCAGTGACCCACCGTAAATAACTTAACATTTAACAGTGTAGTTACAGGTAGGTAGCCGTATTTGTCTGCTGTAGCCGAAACAAAATAAAAAAATTCCTTCCAGTAGCACCTTAGAGACCAGCTAAGTTAGTTATTGGTTTTACATACATAAATGTGTCATCTTCATCCTATGTAAGCACACCATAATATTACATTAACATTTTAATAATTTAAGATATAAGTTTATTTATGTAATAGTTTTGCTTCCTTAATTATGTACAATTAATACCTTTTCATCTATACGTATATACATAACTTTATGTATATAAGTATTTTTCTTTCTTTGCTCTGTATGCTACATGTGTCTAGCACAGGCTTGTAGACAAAGATTCCTGCTGTGTGAGTGAATCCTATTTTTTACCTTGTCTTTAAAACAGCCCCTCCCCACCCCCAAAAATTCCAGTGAAAACTGGCTCAAGAGGTATGGGTGCAGGGATTTCGGATCCCTCTTGCACAGGTGTAAGTGCTTTTTATTTAATAAATACAGTCCGTGACAGGATTTGCTCAGGGATTAATGTCCATCAAACCATGCATATACTTTTCTGTTCTCTAACAGGCAATAGCAGTAGAGCCCTAACTAATTTCATGAAAATATCTGTGGCTAGTGGCATCACTTGTGCCACATAGCAGAAAGCTTGTGACACCTAGATCAGATCTAAAATGCAAGTAACACATATTTATGTCTTTGGTGACATTTGTGAGTTATTGTCTGGGGGTTTTTTTAGTTGTCCCTTGGCTTGCTATCTCAGCTGCTCTCAAACAGCAGTAAAGAATGCATAATTCACAGGTTGCTGAAGACTTGCTTGCTTGCTTGCTTGCTTGCTCCCTACCCTTTCCTCTGTCCCAAGTTTTGGATTGAAATACAGTGGTACCTCAGGTTAAGTACTTAATTCGTTCCGGGGTTCCGTACGTAACCTGAAATTGTTCTTAACTTGAAGCACCACTTTAGCTAATGGGGCTTCTTGCTGCTGCTGCGCCACCGGAGCACAATTTCTGTTCTCATCCTGAAGCAAAGTTCTTAACCCGAGGTAATATTTCTGGGTTAGAGGAGTCTGTAACCTGAGGAGTATGTAACCTGAAGCGTATGTAACCCGAGATACCACTGTAACTAGTTATGCTTGTTGTACTAATGATGTCAAACTTAAGCCAAATGACTAATGTCCACCAAATGTATTTGAAAGATTTTAGGACATGGTGTAAATACAATTCAGTTTTGAAGGCTGAATTCAGGCCATTTTTTTCCATTATAAAACATGCGCTGTATACAGCACAATGAGTTCTCAAGTTATTTAGCATCACCAGAGGGCGCTGATCCTCCAAATTATTTTAACTTGGGTTTGTGTGGTCCTAGAAATGCACATTAGATTATTAGAGACTGGGGCAGTGCTCCAGTTATAAAAGGGTAGAGGGGGTGCCCCCTTTTGTGATAGCCCCCTTAGCTGCTATCTTAGAAGACTAACATAGGCATGACTTGGTTAACACTGGGGAAAGCGAAAACTGTGGTATATCACATGGTGGGGCTTGTGGATTTCATTAAGCCCTGTGCACACACACCTCCCCCCAAAATTCAACTCCTAGGCTAGGGCTGGAAGGGATCTAAATTCTTCTCACTCAATCCATACCAATCCTAAATTTCCGTCTGCCTCATAATTTACTCCACTGTGTTCCACAAAGAAGTAATAAAAGCAAGGTGGCGCTGTGGTCTAAACCACTGAGCCTAGGGCTTGCTAATTGGAAGGTCAGTGGTTCGAATCCCTGTGATGGGGTGAGCTCCCGCTGCTCGGTCCCTGCTCCTGCCAACCTAGCAGTTCGAAAGCACATCAAGTGTAAGTAGATAAATAGGTACCGCTCCAGCGGGAAGGTAAACGGCTTTTCCGTGCACTGCTCTGGTTTCACCAGCAGTGGCTTAGTCATGCTGGCCACATGACCCGGAAAAACTGTCTGCAGACAAACATCAGCTCCCTCGGCCAGTAAAGCGAGATGAGCGCCGAAACCCCAGAGTCGTTCGCAACTAGACTTAACTGTCAGGGGTCCTTTACCTTTACCTTTTCTCCTCTTTAATTTACTGCATTTCAAGTAGCTCAAACAAATAAGCCCAGTCATGGACTAAGGGAACAGTGTGGGGAGATGTGGCAAAGTAATGTCACTAAGCAATGTCTGAGAACTACTGAAGAGGAGAAAAATATAAATAAATAAATCATTGCGACTGACAGCCAGCAGTGTCATTGTGCTTGTCCAACAGACTTCTGCTTTCATAGCAGAACTTCCCTTTCCTTGACTCCCCCTATAGCCCCCCAAAATCTGTACTAGAGGGTCAGAGCGCCCTTTGGAGCAGATTTGGGAGCGGGTATGAGGCTGCAATGGTGAAGAGAGTGGGAAGGGAAGTCCTGCCACATCTGCTGCCATGATTGTGGATAGGGTGCATTTCCTACCCCCCATCCCTCAGCATGAACACACCATACAGAGTCCAGTTCTGTAATTGTGATTGTTTGCTGAACGATGTGCAGAGAAGAGAGTTTCAATCACAAAGTGGGGCTTCTCAGCCTTCCTTTATTTTCCTTCTGCAGCTGAACATCCCCAAATTTTGCTTCTGAAGAGGATGCCATGTGCTGCAGGATTGGTTTTGCATTAAACAGAAAACCACCACAACCCCGTATGAGCATTCCTCTTGTGTAGGAGCACATTAGGATTCAAGACCATTTGTTTACTTTGGGGCACCAGTAAGCAATCAGATATTTCAGTGCTATATGTGAAAACACCTTAGCTCAAATTTTAAGTATACCAGTTTTAACTCTGATGCAATATTTCCTCATAGAGATTCTTTGCTTTACACTATACTGTGGTCTGGACTGAAAAGGTTAATATTAAGGGGATGATGGATTGGACCAACCTGAAGAATGTCATTTGACTTCCACTTTGTGCTACAGAAACACCTTAATGCAATGTATTTTAGTTGGTCTTTGGAATCACGTACAACATTATATTTGTTTGCTAATAAGTTACAGCAAGAAAGGCATGGCATACTATGTCATTTCTCCTTGCGGTTGTTGACTGATATTTGCAAGAAGTTCCACAATTACTTTTGGTCAAATATAACCTTTTAGCCTCTGGCTGATTATAAAATTACAACAGCATAGTAATTCTTTTTTAGCAGTTTTAAATTACTACCTTGTCTGTTAGTCTTTCAAAATTAGCCAATTAGAAAAGCAAAGATAGTTGAACTATAGCACTTGTTCCTTGTTTTGATCTGACTACATTTTTATTCAGGCCTACTTAGAGATTGTAGAGTTTATTGAGCACAAAAAGATTCATAGCTAACCCCCTTGAAGCTGGATTAACAGATAAAGCAACCCCATTTAGCAGCCACATGTTCCAGTCTAGGGAAAGTCCCTGTGTGTTTCATTACATTTCTGTGACACAGATTAATATTTTAAGGTAAGTATATCCAATTTTCCTAGAAGTTATGTGGTTTTGCCTGTCTCTTCTATGCAACCAAGCAACGGAGGCCTGAATTGGGTTTTTTCCCAGTGTTACAAAAGTAGAAGGGACCTGTGTAGAGGCTCCTTTCCTATGTTTTCTCTCTCAACGATATTCATTGTCATTTGTTGACATCCGTCATTTGTTGACATCATTCTGGCTCAAGAGACAGCAAATTTATACGAACAATATCACTGGAATCTCCCATACTTTTTACAACCAATGTATAATGCAGGGGGCTGTAGCTCATTCATCCTGTTCCTACAGATAATGCTTTGCTGTTGTGAAATGCCAAGTGACTTGTCTAAACATAACTGCCTGGCATTGATGGATAGGTAGTGGCACCAGATCCATTGAGTTCCTTCTAAATCAGGGGTCAGCAACCTTTTTCAGCTGTGGGCTGGTCCACCATCCCTCAGACCGTATGGTGGGCTGGACTATATGGGGGGGGGATGAATGAATTCCTATGCCCCACCAATAACCCAGAGATGCATTTTAAATAAAAGCACACATTCTACTCAGGTAAAAACACCAGGCAGGCCCCACAAATAACCCAGAGATGCATTTTAAATAAAAGTACACATTCTACTCATGTAAAAACAGTCTGCTTCCCGGACCGTCCTCGGGCCGAATTGAGAAGGCGATTGGGCCACATCTGGCCCCCAGGCCTTAGGTTGCCTACCCCTGTTCTAAGTCTATGCTGCTTTGCACTGAAAGACATACACATATATACACATGCATAACTCTCAGAGTCTTGGTGAGACAAAGGAACACGTTTTGTGGATGATGTGTGCTTTATAAATATCACTGTAGATTAGATCTGGTAGTGCATGAGTGAACTCTCCTCTTTCCCCCACCGTTTCTTATGTGGTTTTCCTTTTAATATGCCATTTTATTTTGATGGATACATTGTTTTGTTGATTGTTGTGTAAACCACTTTGTGATCATCTGTGCTGAAAAGCAGTCTATAAATAGTGCAAATAAAATAAAGTAAAACTGTATATTTAACTCCCAGGTTTTTGTTTTTACAGTTTTGGGTTGTAATTTTAGAGGTTGTTTTAAAGCAGTAATGTAGAACCATAGCATGCCCAGACACCGTCAAACCTTATCCTCCAAACTAAGTACAAAATAAATCTGAAACTGCAAGAAAAGAAATTCATTTTTCCCCTTAGCAAGCAGAACATATAGAGAGAGTATCCACAGAATACTTGCATATGTATTATGCTTGCAGATGGAACTCAAATTCAGTAAAAGTAAAATTAAATAAAGGATATCTGTTTATTTTTAAATGGGGGTCCTTTTTCTTTCTTTAGCAAATAGCAAGATGTCATAATAAAACTACCATTTTAAGCAAGTCTTATAAAGTTTGTTGAAGTAAGTGTACTTCATTACAAAAGATAAAAGTTTCTCCTTTCTCACAATGAATACAGGTAATTTCAGAAGCCAGCAGCTCATAATTATTCACTGTTGAAAAGCCTTTAAAAGGTCTACAATGAATACAGTGACCTCCAGTTTTCTCTGTGAATGAATGTAGGCACAAATTCTCATTTTGCTAGAATGTGAGTTGATAAGTGAGTTAAGCAAAACATGCATTTCTTCATTACACTGCCTGTGGGTTCATTTAAATAACAATATCTGGCATAAAAGTCACAAAAGAATTATCTAACAATTTCAATATGTAGAAATGTATTATTAGCGTTGACAATAGAAAATGGGGTAAATAAATGAATACCTTTTTGTGTGTGGCATTATTTCAATTTATTTAGCTTCATGGAATATCTGGCTTTGCATTTAACATCTTGGTCAAGAGTATTAGCTTGCATAACTTTTGACCTTGAAATTGACATTTTTAAAGTCTTTTCCACATTCCCCTGTCCCCAGAACATTCCTACATACAGACATAACCCACAAAATGAGACGATATACTCATGGAAGACATTTGAAGGCATGCTTGAATGTTTAAAATAAAAGTACTGTAATAAACAAAGAAATATATTAGTGTGACAAATCTTGTCATATTGCATAGACAGGTGTACTGTAGACTCAGAGAATTAGGAATTAAGACAAAATCTCTTCTATTAACTAATAAATTAAGCATAGTGTTTCTAATCATCAGCTGTTTGGTTATACCTATAAGCTTAGATACATTTATGAAACAAATCTTATAAAAAGTACATTTTCTAAGGTGATTGAGAGAAAATGTTCTAGTTACATTATCCAGATCCACTTTTAATCAATTATCATATGCTTTTAGAAATTACAAAATCAAACCAGAGCAAGTCCATAATAGCCTCAATTTGTAATACTTGTGTGCTTTTTGTTTTTCTACATTTTTCACATAAATAAAATGAATAAAAGGCTAGATTGACTAGAAGATACATACAGTATATGTATCTATTTTGTTCTACGTTAGAAGTGGTACATTTCAGTTGAAAATCCTTCTTGCCATTGGTTGAGAGAATGAATCAGGTTCACACACCTTAGACCTGCTAGTAAGAAATGTGTTGTAAAAGGAATGGTCAGGTGGCAAAATGACCTTGTTACAATATTTAGTGGAAAGATTGCTTTAGAATTTTTATATATGGTTGAAATATGATATAAACAGGGGGCTATGGTTCTTATTAAATTGGCCCATTTTTGTCCATTTAACACAAACATTCTATTAAGTAACCATGAGTTTTAATTTTACAAGTTGGAATATCCCTGTAAAGCAGTACAAAAGATTGTATGGGCTGAATAAGTTCATTGTCTCAGGAACCAATTTAGGGTGAAAAATATCCCACCATCACCCCTCAATGTCATTTTTCTTTTAAAATATTTGTGGTTCACCATTGCAGACTCTGCATAGCTCTAAATCTAAGGCAGTCACCATGTTATCCATTGTTTGCTAGCTGTGGTCAGCTAATTGAAAAAACCTGACGCATTGCTGCTAAAGGTCCCCAAAGATTTATTCTCATATCAAATATAGTATTGTTGCTTCAGCCCCAATCCCCTCTTGTGACAGAGTTCATTAGAACATTTTTGTTTATAATAGCATTTGAAATGCTGTACATAGAATATTGTAATTGTAGAATTATATTTTTGGGTTTTAAGTTTTCCCTTGTGACACATGCTGATACTATTTTACATGAGTTGTTCAATGCTTCTTCCGTGCAGAAAGCTATATTACTCCCATAGTGCAACAAAGTGACTACTCAGTTTGGAATCCAGTACTTTTGATTTGTTGGAAATGCTAGAATGGATTGCACAACATCATGAATTGCCCAGCAGAAGTGTTTCAGGTGGTAAATGGGCTGGTTAAGTCCAACTTACAAATTGAAAACATTGTTAACTCTGTGGCCTACAGAAACAATGTTTTTTCCAATTCACCCTGAACTTGAGGCCACAGTTGAAGCAAATCCTGGTGAGATCCTCAGAGCACTCTAGTTGGACTTTGTAGGGTCAATTTGAGTTGCTGCAGCCTGAGGACGTGGACAGAACATTTGCAGGTGCTCAGTCAATCACTTCCCTTCTCAGCCCATGCTCAAATTGGTTGTACTGATTGATTACTTTATCAGGAGAGAAACAGGAGAGTGCTTCCTTGTTGAGTCTCATTGACCTCTTGGTTGCTTTCAGTACTGTGGACCACAGTATCCTCTTGAAGGTGCTCTACAATGGATGGTGTTTCCCATCATTTAGATTTCTTTGGCGCAAATAAAACTAAGCTGGGGGAGGAGACATAAGAGACGTTTTTCAGGAAATGAAAGTTCAAATATCAGTGATGTCCCAAAAAAATTGCACATTTTGATCCCGGATGGAATGCAGACTGCTACAGTTTGGAGTTTATTAAAATTTGGTGATCATCCTACTAATTATTAACAACAAAATGTGTCACCATGACAAAAATATACAGCTTTCATATTACAGCTACATCAGGAGGAGCACATTGGTGTGTGCTGTGCACAGAGACACAACCCTGCAAGATCTCTGTTAGAGCTGGGCCAGCCAGTGTTGATGTCAATGTCAATTTTATTTATATACCGCCTTTCCATATGTATTATACTCAAGGTGGTTTTCATCAAAGCTAGCTGTCAGAGCTGGAAGGCAAGATTTGCCTTCACTGAAAGTGTGGCACTTTACTTTTCCCCATAGGAGTAAAAGGAAACCATTTACTTTGCAGGAAAGACTAAAGGGATTCACTCAAGTACACCACCGAGGGGAGTGCTCAACCTGCTCCCTGCCCTTCGTGATCCCAGCCATGGTGCTAACTGAATAGCTCTCCTTCATTGGTACTGTTTTTTTGGTATCCTCAGATGTGGCAAAATGCTTTTCAAAGTGTGTTGGACAGTATGTTGGGGTTAGGCTTTATCTATAGACAATGATGATCTGATACTACATGCAAAATATTGGGATATATTAAGTCAACAACATGTGGAATGTATAAAACCTTTACACTAGGGGAGTAATTATTGTTTTAAGAGAGAACCTAGGAGCTCCAGATTGTTTTTGTCCAATGCTTGTGTGAAATAGAGAAGGGGGGAAATAAACATAGAATCAGTGTAGACTTTAAAAAACTAACAGAATCCTGGGATGGGCTAAGTGCCTCTTGCAATTTTTATTTTCATGAAGTTAAAAACTACTGAGGGGCAAACAGAATGTTTTACAGCTTAGCATCCATAGGAAATCTGTATCCCATAAGAAAATCTAAAATATATTCACTGGGAATGCAGCTTTCTCTGTATTGCGAACTTGTAAACAAACAAAGCAGTTTAATCTCTTCCTTAAGCATAGTTTGAGAAAGGAATGCGCAAAATTTACTGGTTTCTTTCCTATGTAGTTGCTGATTGCAGCTATCCCTTCTGGGCTTGAAAGATTATACAGAAATCATAAATAAGCCGCGTTGTAGTTCTAAAGGAGATAAGAGTTGTATTGGCAGCAGCGGACAGCATGGTGGGGTTGTGCTGCTCACGTGACCTTCACCTGGCTGAGCCACTGCAACATACCAGGATGAAGAGGTGGAGATGTGCAACAGCTGTGAGGTTGGGGCTCTGCAAACAGGCTGGCAGGATTGCTAGGTTGGCTGGCACTTTGGCACTGTGCCTACCTTACTGCCACCATACCCCTCCCACCTCTGTACTGGTATGCTGCAGCAATTCAGGTGGATGAAGGTCAGGTGAGTGGCACAGCATCATCATGCCAAGCACTGTTTCAAGGTTTCCAAGATTTAATGTAAGGCACAGCTCACATACAGTATCACCCTAAGCCAAACCATGTCTTAGCATGAACACACGGGTTCACAGGGAGGAAACTGCATTTCATCTTTGAGGGCTTCACACAAAACATTTTGTATCCTGAAAGGTGAGGTATAAATAATTGTTGTTGTAGTAATGTAATGTAATAAATATATTCAGTGATGAGTATGTTCTCAAATTGCAGAATTCCAAAATGTGACTCAATAGAAAATGAGTTTGCTTAATTAAAAAAAAAACACTTCAAAATAAATCTTTTTGCACAATAATTTAGAATTCTAAATGATTGCTGGTAAGACTTGGGAAAGAAGAATGATGCTTGCCAGATCACCACTTACGTTGTGAATATGATTCCTATTTTTGACATTCAGAAACCTGCAGAACATGTTTAGTCCAAAAGAAGCATGGGCATATACTATGAAAAATTATACTTTATTAAATACTATTGCCTATTTCAAGTGATGAAAAAGATGCTTCTCTAACTACTGGTAATAACTTCCTATCCACCTTTAGTAGAAAATACACACACACACTCCTCAAATTTAGCATATTCAAGTTGTACAAACAGAATGGCTGCCTCCTTACTTTTAAAGTACCTTTAAAAATTGAAATTGATCTTAAGTTATATCTTAAGTTAGACCTTTAAGCTTGTTACCCAGAAAATACATCAATACAGATGTGACTGTAGAATTTAGTTAAGGGAATTTTGTTATCTCTCTGAATTGGAAGGTAGCAGTTTTCCTGTACAGTGGTACCTCAGGTTACATACGCTTCAGGTTACATACGCTTCAGGTTACAGACTCCACTAACCCAGAAATAGTGCTTCAGGTTAAGGACTTTGCTTCAGGATGAGAACAGAAATCATGCTCCGGCGGCGCATCGGCAGCAGGAGGCCCCATTAGCTAAAGTGGTGCTTCAGGTTAAGAACAGTTTCAGGTTAAGTATGGACCTCCGGAACGAATTAAGTACTTAACCTGAGCTACCACTGTATTTGGTGGTATATCTTTTGGTTGGTTGGCATTCTGTCCAGAAACAATGGAGGAGTGTGCTTTTGGGGGTAAAAGATTCTAAGGGCTCCAGGCCAGGGACGGTGTTTCCTTTTGGAAAATAAGGCACAGTGGAGACCACAGTGTCTTTATGATAATTTGGTTTATATGCAACCTGAGCCCATGACAGCATTCACACACCCCATGAGCCAGTGTGGTGTAGTGGTTAAGAGCGGTGGACTCGTAATCTGGTGAACCGGGTTCACGTCTCCGCTCCTCCACATGCAGCTGCTGGGGGCTAGTCACACTTCTCTGAAGTCTCTCAGCCCCACTCACCACACAGAGTGTTTATTGTGGGGGTGGAAGGGAAAGGAGAATGTTAGCTGCTTTGAGACTGCTTCGGGTAGTGAGAAAGCGGGATATCAAATCCAAACTACTACTACTACTACTACTACTACTACTACTCTTCTTCTTCTTCTTCTTCTTCTTCTTCTTCTTCTTCTTCTTCTTCTTCTTCTTCTTCCCATAGCCACAGCAGCCTTGGACTTAAGCAGACTTCAATCATTACTCTCAAATGTTGCTCCCTGACTCTCTCTCCAGCCTGTTGCTTACTAACTCTGTTGCATAACTCCTAACCACATTCCCTAAACTCTCTCCCCTGAAATGCTGCCATTGTCTTTTAAACTGACTCTCAGTTGAGGGAGAACCCAGCCCAATCATTTGCAAATGAGATTTGCCATTGATCCTTTGTGTTGTCTTAATGGCTTATCCCCAGGTTATCACTTCAAAAGGAAATTAGCCTGACTTAATTAGCTTTTAACACTTGGTGATTCCCTGGGATTAAAGAAGTGTCTGACACACAGGTCTTGATTAGATTCTAACACGTGGGAGTCCGACACACAGTTTTAACCAGTCCCTGACCACTGGTCCTGTTAGCTAGGGATGATGGGAGTTGTAGTCCCAAAACATCTGGAGGGCCAAGTTTGCCTATACCTGGTTTTAACACACAAACCTTAATTAAATTCCAACCATAGCTGTCAACTTTTCCCTTTTCTTGTGAGGAATCCTATTCGGAATAAGGGAATTTCCCTTTAAAAAAGGGGAAAGTTGACAGCTATGATTCCAACACTAGCTTGATTCTGAATTTAGGATGTCTTGCACCCACAAACTCATCACATTTGTATTGTGCATGTGTATTTTGTGTGTGTGTTCATGGTGGGAATATTTAAAGAATGTAGCATGGGACTTGGTGTTTAACAAAAAGGTTTGCATATACCTATCTCTGCATAATATTTTACTGCTTATCTTTCTACTGAATATCTGACCTGCTTAATGCATGTAGAAAAGTGTATATGATCATACATGCACACTTGGAAATATGTGCTATTAAATTAAGTAACCGGATATTACTGAAGAAGATGTAGTCTTAGGATTGACATAAAATCAGTAGATCTCACAGCATTATCATTGCTTGCTAATTGACTAATACATTGAGCTGTTTTGACATGTGATCTGTTGCCTTTGGCAGCTCGTTTCTTCACACTCAATTATATCAACTGTGTCTGCTCCCTAATTATCACAGCCTCCACCTTACACAAATATACACAAATACTTTATTTTTTTCCTGCACAGAGCTGGCTTTTTCTCTCTGTAGATATGTTAATCTATATCCATCTAACAAGAGAGTCCATATTGTTGTGGAATCTAAATCTAGGTAGCTGTGCTCCAATGTTCATTGTCCTCCCAAGTTTGCCTGGACAAGAGGCAGTTGCCCAAGTAGGAAAGTGCTGAGAGGACAAGGGAAACAATCACTTGACATTGTGGTTTAGTATCCGCTACAACTCTGCTATTTGCTGCTGCTCCAAACTACCTGTCCTATCTACCAGAGAAAACTCATTTCTCTGGGAATCTGCCTTCTTTATTTGGCCAAAAAAGTACCATCCGTACAAACACAAGAAGCGTTTGTATCATCAGACTTAGAAAGCCCCAAGGTTTGAAGTACATTTTGCTTAAAAAAAAAACACTGGGGAGGGGAGGGATTTGCCAGACAACCTAGTAAAAATTAAGCATGTTCAGGAACTATGGGCAGTGGCGTAGCACTCGAGTCTCTTCCGCGCCCCCCCCCAGATGTTGCACCCGGTGCGGCCAGCCCCCCCTGCACCCCCCACACTACGCCACTGACTGTGGGATACTAATTCACTAATGGCAGTGGGAAATGATGGATAGAGGGAACGGAAGGCAATATAATCAAAAGGTGTATGACTGCTCACTGAAACCCTGTACTGCATGCTGCAATATTTTGCTTCAGGTCTCACTTGAATAAGATAAGTAAAGGTGTACAATGATTCCTACAGAGATCCACTGTAAACTTTTGTTTCTAGTCGCTGTTGCACTGAATTCACTGCCATTACACTAAGCATGTTCTCATTCACAGCAACCAGGAGCATTTGTTCTAGGAGTTTGTTCTTATGCAAGCCTCCAGCGCTGAGGTTTATTTCAGCAGAAGTGAGCTGCATGTAATGGAAAAAGCAAGTTTGCTAGACAATCCTAACTAAAGTTCAGGAGTGTCTCTACTTGTCATGAATTCCTTGGGTGTTGGAGTAGACTTATTCTGCAGCAGCTCGACAAGGGAGAAAGATATGATAATGGGTTTCCTCTGGTCCCACATTACATTTGTAGGATGAAGTTTTGTTCTTTACTCCCTTGCAAAGCCTATGTTGAATATTAGAAAAAGCTGATAAGCACCAGAACAACAATGCCGATACATGATATACATCAAATATAAATATAAATTCAGTTTGGATGTACTAACACATGGACAACATTTTTAGATGAGGGTGGAATAAGAGCCATTATATTATTTCTGAAATTTTATCCATGTATCATTGTGATGTAGGGATATCACCAGGGGTGCCAACTTATTGGAAGGGGGCAGGTAAGGCCCGCCCTGCATAATCTATCACATGACATGATGCATGCAGACTATTTGAATGGCAATGCCCATTAACTTTGGGGGTGGTCTCCTCAAATATTTTATTGGGAGGACCGAAGGGACCTCAGCCCTTAGAAGTTGGCTCCTCTGAATGTCACATAGTTTCATTTGTAGGACTAATATGAACAGAAAAGCATTGGTAGGGCTGAGCAGAAACAGGGTATGTTTCATGAATAATTCCACCCTCACAAAATGCATCCCACATTTTAGCAATATTTCAAATGACAAAAATGCTTGACGGTTCAGAGTGGAGCTAAGAAGCATTGTCTTCTTATTTGGCTTTGTCTATTTTTGTTTTGCTGTGTTTTATACTAGCAACCTCATACTCAGGAATTCTAATAAATAAATAAAAGTCATTGCAGTTTTGAAACTGGTAAAAATCAGTGCAGTTCATTTCAACATCTTGATCTAAAAGGGCATCCAGTTTTAGACAAACATACAAAAAGCTGCTCCTTGATCTCAGGAACCATCATGCAAAATTTGATTATGATATCTTAAGAGGTATCCAAGGCATAACAAACAGACAAGCAACTTTCCAAAATATATAGCGGATATGAGCATGTAATGTGTATTCCAACCAAGATAACTACATCTCCACCACACCTGGTGGGTAGAAGGTGCTACACTTGTTTAAAGTGAGAATACATAGAATTTGCTTTTTAACTAATTCCAAGCAATCAATCACAGTTAACATTACAGATAAGGAAAATACACCAACTTTTTTCTTCCTATACATCCATTTTTCTTCTCATTGCATGTCAGTCTCTCCTGCAATACATATTGGAATTACTTCCAGAGTGAAGAAAAGTAAGTCCAATCTGCAGTAATCATGCTCTTTTGAAATATAGGAACTTATTCTATCATATCAGGTGCCAAAGGCAGACATCAATGATAGAATTGTGCATGAAAAATTAAATATAAATTAAAAGACTATGCCTTTTTTGTATATTGTTTCACGTTCATCTTGAGTAATAACAAAGAATTTATTGCATTATCAAGCTATCTGCTAAATATTCAAATGTGTATTGATATAGATAATTACCAATATATATATATATTCTTAAAACTATATTTTTATTCTATTTAGAAGTTAGATTTCAGTCTTTATCTCTGTAGGGAGCTGATCCAAGGTAGTTTTATGTAAATGACTTAATTAATTGGTACCCTTCAGTTGAAACGGCAACTCACAAAGACTGTAATCCTTTTCGAGTGGCATAAGCTGTTTTAAAAAGACAAAAAACAATGCCTTACTCAGGCACCTTGTCACACAATTAAAAGTTATTTGACAGAAGTAACAGTAATAATGAACAGTGTCTTCCAAATTATTTTTTTCAAGGTAATTAAAATAGCATCAACTCTGAGCTTGTTTAGTAGTTGCAATAAAATCAATATATTTTGAGATTTGGTTATGTAAAAAAGGGACGCGGGTGGCGCTGTGGTCTAAACCACTGGGCCTCTTGGGCTGGCTGATCAGTAGGTTGGTGGTTTTGGGGTGAGTTCCAGTTGCTCTGTCCCAGCTCATGCCAACCTAGCAGTTCGAAAGCACACCAGTGTGAGTAGATAAATAGGTACCGCTGTAGCAGGAAGATAAATGGCATTTCCGCGCACTCTGGTTTCTGTCACGGTGTTCCATTGCTCCAGAAGCGGTTTAGTCATGCTGGCCACATGACCTGGAAAGCTGTCTGTGTACAAACGCTGGCTCCCTTGGCCTGAAAGTGAGATGAGCACCACAACCCCATAGTCGCCTTTGACTGGACTTAACTGTCCAGGAGTCCTTTACCTTTTACCTTTACCTTTACGTAACTATACTGAACTTTATGATAACTCGTGCAGTATGTTGAGGAAAAAAAACACTCATCAAGAAACCCTCCCTTAATTTGGAAAATCTAAGTACCTACTGGTCCATTGCCGATCTCCCCTTCTTGGGCAAGGTTCTGGAGCAGCTGCTCGTGGATGAGATCTCGGCACTCTCGGGGGAAACTGATTAATTATATTTTCTAGATCCATTTCACTTGGGGTTTAAGCCCGGTTTTGGCACAGAAACTGCTTTGGTTGCCCTATGTTGGGAGAAACACAGAGGAAATGTGTCCTAATTAATTCTCCTCAGCATCTCAGCGGCTTTCAGGAGCATCAACCATGGTGTCATTCTGGAAAGGCTGGCCAAGTTAGGGATGGATGGACATTTCCAGAGACTGATGGTTGGGGAGTGTTCTTCCAACTCTATGATTCTATGATTCTATGATTCTATGATTCTTCAGCCCTGTGCATCCTTCAGTGTGGGGTTCCTCAGGGTTCGATTTTATCTCCTTTGCTGTCACTTGAAGCTCACATGTATTCCGTAGTGCAGAGTGCCTTTGATCAGCTTCAGCTGGTGGCCCCACTGCATAACTATCTGGACAGGGATATCCTAATTTCTGTTGTCTCTGCTATAGTAACCTCTAGGTTAGGTTACTGCAGTGCATTATACATAGAGCTGCCTCTGAAGATGGTTTGGAGATTTCAGCTAATGCAGAATTTAGTGACCAGGTTGCTCACTGGGACAAGGCGGTTTGAGCATATTACACCAATCCTGGCCCAATTTTATTGGCTGACAATTAGTTTCCAGGCACAATTCAAAGTGTTGGTTTTGACTTATAAAGCTTTAAACAGCTCAGGACTCCAATACCTCAAGAATCGTTTCTCCCTATATGAACCAACCTGAACCCTGAAATCATCATCTGAGGCCCTTCTTCGTGTGCCTCCTCTATAAGAATTCTGAAGGTTGTCGACACAAGAACTGGCCTTTTCTGTGGTGGCTCCTCATTTGTGGAATGCTCTCCCAAGGGAGGCTCATCTGGTGTCTTCACTACATATATTTAAGTGTCAGGCAAAAACCTTCCTCTTCAACCAGGCCTTTGGCTGATTAACATTCTATGTCCTTCTAAATGTCTGTCAGAGGGAGTTACTGGTTTGTTTTTTATCTTGTTTTTATTATGTATTTTGTGTTCTCATTTTGTATTTTTATCTTGTGAACCATCCTGTGAGCTTTGGAAGAAGGGGTGGGGGGTGTATGACCAACTTATTAAATTTGTAATAGTTAGAAAACAATTAACAGATTAGCCACATTGCTTAAGTGCTGTTGATGTAACCCCTAGTTAATGTAGATTTGAGATCTTGCACTGATTCACATATTTATGGTCAGCACTTGTTAACACTCAACCACACTCAGTTCAAGAAGAAAGTATTTTTTGAACTGACATTAGAAGAGATGCAACTTCTGGTAATTAATCTGCAATATATGAGTCACTATGAAAATCACCACAATGTGCTTTGTTCCATGAGTAATGAACATGCATATTGATCTGGCTCTTTGTGTAAGTAAATAGATTTGAAAAAAATATTACCTCACAATGCTAAAATTTGTTTCTCAATTAAACCCTTGGTCTGTGGAGTGTTTGCGTGTAAAGTTCAGGACGGTGCATAATCAAAGTAAGAAATCATCAGCATTTAGGAAGATCTCTGTACAAAAGTATCTAGTAAAACTAATATATGATGCAAAATTGTGGCTTAACTGGTGACAGGACTGAGGAACCCTCCAGCTGTTGTTAGATTCCAATTCAGTCTACCTTAGCCAGCATGGCCAGTGGTCATGGAGGATGGGAGTTCAGTTTGGAAATCTAGTTCAATTTCAGCTTCATCCTCAGAAGGCAGAGGGTGTGTTTGGGCAAGTGCGTATGAAGTGAATCTGCAGATATCCTGACTCTTGAGGGTCAACTGAGAAAAGTGGAGTTAATTGGTGTAAAAGGAAAGCAATGTGATAGAAGGTCCTGTTTGGCCTCTGCTCAAGATATATATTTTGGTGCTACTTTCCAAAATAATTACTAGTTCTCTCCAAACTTTTTGTAGGAAAGCTTTCTAAGAAAGTCGTTACGCTGCAGCTTCAGGTACACTTGGATAGCGCTATAATTTAGGATCCCTAGTACATTGGTTTTAGCCCTGGTTACAGCTGTCCGTTTAATTCCGTTTCAATTTTTTCTCTTTGAAAACAGAAGGATCACTTGCAATTTATTGTTCTGGCAGATCCTCTGGAAGCATTGTGGGGTTATGGTATCTGTTGGACTTTGTGAGCATTGTTGAAACTGGTTTAATTTTGTCTTCCTGACTAGGAAGTAAGTCCTAGAGCATAGTGATGGATAATTGGCCATGTTTTTTCTCAGGATGTTCGATGGTGGGTAGTATGAATGCTCTGGCTGTTTGACGTCTGACCAGCGATGACCGTAGTTATGTACACGTTATGAAGTTATCTGAAATGCACACAAAAGAGAGTATATTCTGTAAAGAGTAGGGATGATAGAGGAAGATGCTCAATACATTGATACAGTATTGTGAAAACAGTGCCAGGGGAAAACAGTAAATCAGCAAACTAATGCATCATAACATCTTGCATAGGAAGTTTGTCTTTCATGCATCTGAGAGTGCTCCTGTGTATAAGAGTTACAAGATCAGATCTATAAATATTGAACTAAAAAATGCATCCAGGGTATTTTCATAAAAAGTTAATATGGATCACCAGGGAGGTGGAGTATAGGGGTTAAACCACTGAGGGAATGGAGAGTATGAGTCATTTTGTTCAGACTGAAAAAGATCTTTTAGTACGAATCACAATATAAAATTTTAAGGGCTTGATCCTGCCTTGGGGTGTGCTGGTACATATTGTTACATATCTCATAAAATCAGCTACTGTTACAAGTCATGTGACATTGTTCACCCTCTTAGCTCAGAACTGTTCTGTTTTTCTTTTATAGTCTGGATGTGTTTTTTTTATAAATAAATAAAAAACTATAAATGCTGTACCACTTGGCTCTTTTCAGAATATTGAACAGATGCAGCAAAATTTTCCTACATTACTTTCCCATTTATTAAAAAAAAAAAAGCAGTTGATGTGTGGTATCCTTCGATAAAGACTTCTTTAGAGAGCTACTCAATGAATGAAGCCAAACAGAATGTGCCATTGTTGCTGTTGCAGGTTTTGAGTTTATTTGTACATTATGTGTACTGTAGGCTACATAATAATGAAAAGCTATATGCTCTGGTCTGCTGGTTCACTACACAGTCTGTGTGATTACAGATTGTTTGAATAACAGTGGCCTATTGAAAATCCATCCAGATGTGCGTGTTGCTAACTGTGGGAATACCCACAAAGAAGGATTATCTCTTTTGTTGCCATTTCCAAGCCCTTTTAAAAAGTGGGAAAGTGAAAGCCATTGAGGCAACCAATGCTGAGGAGGTGGGTGTGCTGAAATTGAAGAGTTTTCATAATGAACTCCCAGCAATCTTATAACCCTGCAAGATTTCACTTCTAAAGGCTAAATAGGCACAGTTTACGACAGAGCAGGAAAGCCCAAAGGGGCCAGATTGCTATACCATTTCACAAACTCATGAATACCTTATCCCAAACTTGACTTTGCTGAGCATTTGCAAAACACCAAGCAAAACTTAGTATCCAAAAAGCTAGCACCAATTTAGTATTATATATTGGAATATCTTTTAGCATCACTATAAAAAGAGACGGGGAAGAAATTTTGTTTAGTTTGCATTTGATCAATTTGATAATTTCACAAAAGTAGGTTCAAAAAGATCCAATAAAATAATGATACCTTTCCCGCCCACACAGAAAAAGAGAGCATGATACAGACATAGGGATATTCTTGCTGTTATCACTAAGTACTAGCATAAAGGCATGAAGTGCAATATCTCTAGCAAAACTATCACAGTTGATAAGCCCTCCATAGCAGGCATAATGCTCAGTAGCCCAGGAACGTTCAATACTAGCTTTCTGCAGCAAAACTTTTATTTTCCCATTGAACTCTGGCATAGTGTGGGTACAGATAAATACCACTGTTCAGTTAGATGGGTTTTGTTTTGTTGGTTCATTTTATTTTAAAGTGCATTGACTACCTTTCAAATAAAGAGTTCACAAGAAACAACAAAAACAACAATATAACTGCTAATACAGTGGTGCCTCGCAAGACGAAATTAATTCGTTCTGCGAGTTTTTTCGCCTAGCGAATTTTTCGTCTTGCGAAGCACGAAATCCCATAGGAATGCATTGAAATTCAATTAATGCATTCCTATGGTCAAAAAAAGTCCAAACAAAGCCAAATTTGGTACAACAAGAGTTTATTAACTGCTCTTTAAAGTCACACATACTGTAAAGAGCAGTTCAAAAATTGAAGGAAAAATAAATTAAGTTTCTAAACATGACAGAAAAACATTTAAAAATCAACAAAGTGTACCGTACATTTTCTAAGACTCTGGGGGACCACTCGAAGAAGGTTCCTCTTCCACTCTTTGCTTCTTGCTGAAGAACCTGTCCATGGTCTGCTGCTTCATCCGCCTTTTCAGCACCTCCCTGAAAGGCGACATGACCCTCATATCATAAGTGTTCCCAAGGTCATGTGCCAGGTCCTTGTCAGGGTGGTGCCGCTGTGCAAAAGCCTGCACATCCTTCCACTTCTGGCAACTGTCCCTCAGTTCTTTGGAGGACAGCCGTTCCTCAGTTGCTTGCTCCTCTTCCAGCGAGGCTTGCTCCTGCGCAGCCTCTGCCTGCAGTTCGACCAGCTCCTGGGTGGTCAGCTCGTGGTCGTGCTCCTCCACCAGCTCGCTGACGTCCTCCTCTGTGACCTCCAGTCCCATGGTCCTCCCCAAGGCAACAATGTCCTGCACCACTGTTGACTCTGGTGCATCAGAGTCACTTGGTGCCACACAGTCCGGCCACAGGCTGCGCCAAGCGCAATTCAAATTTCTCTGGCTGATCCCGTTCCAGGCCGTGGTGATCACCTTCAAGCAGGTGACGATGTCGAAGCGGTCCTTCCAGAATTCCCGCAGGGCGATGGTGGTGCAGTCAGTCACCTCGAAGCATCGCCTGAAAAGCTCCTTGGTGTAGAGTTTTTTGAAATTGGCGATGACCTGCTGATCCATCGGCTGGAGCAGTGGCGTGGTGTTAGGCGGCAGGAACATGATGCTGATGAAGCTGAAATCCTCCAACAAGTCCTCCTCAAGGCCTTTAGGATGAGCAGGAGCATTGCCCATCAGAAGCAAAGCCTTCAGCGGCAGGTCGTTGTCCAGCAGGTACTGTTTGACAGCAGGGCCCAAAGCAAGATTGACCCAGTCCACAAACAGCACACGTGTGACCCAAGCCTTGCTGTTGGATCGCCACATGACACTCAGCTGCTCCTTGTCGACCTTGTGTTTCTTGAAGGCCCGTGGGTTCTCCGAGTGGTACACCAGCAGGGGCTTGATCTTCAGGTCGCCGCTTGCGTTGGCACAGAAGAGCAGGGTCAGACAGTCCTTCATGGGCTTGTGGCCAGGCAACTTGGCCTCCTCCTGTGTGATGAAAGTCCTTTTGGGCATCCTCTTCCAAAACAGCCCGGTCTCGTCGCAGTTGAAGACCTGCTGTGGAACGTAGCCCTCCGTCTTTACAACCTCCAGGAACTCCGCTGCAAAGTCTTCAGCCGCAGGAACATCAGAACTGGCAGCCTCTCCATGCCTGACCACGCTGTGGATTCCAGATCTTGTCTTGAACCGGTCAAACCAACCTCTGCTTGCCTTGAAGACTTCTGGCTCGCCTGAGGTTCCTGGCTGTTCCCGGACGAGGTCTGCGTGCAAGGCCTTGGCCTTCTCGCAAATGACGGCCTCAGTCACTGTGTCCCCTGCACGCTGCTTCTCTTCTAACCAGATGAGCAGCAACTTCTCGACCTCCTCCAGAACAGCTGGGCGGTTCTTCATGATCCTGGTGACTCCCTTGGCTGCATCCATCGCAAGGATCTTCTCCCTCATCTTCAGGATGGTCCCGAGGGTCGATGGATTCCTGCCATACTCCCTGGCGAGGTCTGTCACACGCATTCCACCGTCGTGCTTCTGGATGATCTGCTTCTTGATTTCCAGCGTCACCTTCTCCTTCTTCCTCTCGCCGGCCTCTGCAGCAGCAGTCTTCTTGGGTCCCATGGCAGCACAGCTCCTTCGTAAACTCAGAAAAAGAAAAAAATAAATCAGTGCTTCACTTCCAAAAAATTCAAAAGCACCCAGCCACCCACCACACAGAAAATCAAACACAGAACCAAGTCCTAGAATTCCAAACACCCCAACCCAAAATCCAAAACCCCCCCAAAAAGTTTTAAAAGTCTAACTTACAAAATGGCTGCAAATCACCAAAGTCTTCAAAATCCTCAAATGGCTGCAAAAGAAGTTTCAGAAAAGCTTTAAAAATCACCAAAGTCTTCAAAAACCTCAACTGTTCCCCCAGCCACCCACCCACCACACAGAAATTGCAAACCCCTCCCCAACTGTTGCAAACCCCTCCCCAACTGTTCCCCCAGCCACCCACCACACAGAAATTCAAACCCAGAAATTTTTTTTAAAAAAACCGCATGGCCCAATGGTCACAGAAAATCATAAAAATGCAGAAAAAACCCACACAAGCTCCCAGATTCTTGCAAACCTCTCCCCAACACCAAGTCCTTGAATTCCAAACACCCCAACCCAAAATCCAAAAAACCCCCCAAAAAGTTTTAAAAGTTTAACTTACCAAATGGATGCAAAAGAAGTTTTGGAAAAGCTTCAAAAAGCACCAAAGTCCTCAAAAACCTCAAAAAAGGCTACCACACCGCATGCTATGTGTTGCTCCTCGAAGTTCAAGTCGCAACTGCACCTCTTCAAGCAATGCACGCTGGGTATTAACGGTTTTACAAAAAAGGAAACAAACTTGCAAGACATTTTCGTCTTGCGAAGCAAGCCCATAGGGAAATTCGTCTAGCGAAGCACATCGAAAAACGAAAAACTCTTTCGTCTAGCGAGTTTTTCGTCTTACGAGGCATTCGTCTTGCGGGGCACCACTGTACTAAATTATGCCGCCTCCATTAAAACAAAACAAACCGCTAAACCAAGTAAATAAATAATTAAAAAGTTCATACTTGATGTCTAAAAATGAGTAAAGAGTTCAGATGGAAGGGTTTATTGAAGGGTTCCAAAGTGCCAAAACAGGGAATGCTTGAAAAAGTCTTACCCCTCGTTGGTGTGGATTTGGATAATAGTGCTGTCTTTTCTACATGGAGCCGTTTTCTGACTGAATCAGCAATATAGCATACTCGTAATTCACTTGTAGAGTAGTTTGTGGTGCAGTAGTCCAACTAAATTTCAACAAAGACTGGATGGAAACTAGGTTCAGAACGCCACAATCCTAGCCAGGAACCCATCTTTTAGCCTAGTTTTTCTCAAACATATGTTGTGAGGGGAGAACCACATACACTGTCTTGAGCTCCCCAAAGAGATGGTGGTATATAAATGTAATCAATAATGACTATAAAGGTAAAGGGACCCCTGACCATTAGGTCCAGTCGTGACGGACTCTGGGGTTGCGGCACTCATCTCGCTTTATTGGCCGAGGGAGCCAGCATACAGCTTCCGGGTCATGTGGCCAGCATGACTAAGCTGCTTCTGGCAAACCAGAGCAGTGCACGGAAACGCCGTTTACCTTCCCGCAGGAGCGGTACCTATTTATCTACTTGCACTTTGACGTGCTTTCCAACTGCTAGGTGGACAGGAGCTGGAACCGAGCAACGGGAGCTCACCCCATCGCGGGGATTCGAAACGCTGACCTTCTGATCGGCAAGTCCTAGACTCTGTGGTTTAACCCACAGTGCCACCTGTGTCCCTAATAATGACTATAATTTAGGATATTTATATTTTACCATTTCGGTATATACAGGTTAATCTCAGATGGAGATCAGAGTTATGAGTAACTTGTAAAGCTTAGATTTGTCCTTAAGAAGCCTTGTGCTTGGTCAAAAGATAGAGTTTATAAACAATGGTCTGCACATTGTTTCTTGCAGTTTTAGGATGGTGTATGTCTGCTCCCCAAATACATGCTTTTGTGACATGATTTTGAAGAATATGTTTCTTGATAACAGCGAAGTGTAAGATAGCTTTCACATACTGTTTCTTAAGAGTGGTGTGATTTATTTTCTCTTATTTTTATCAGCAAAGTGACCATCAATTGCCCAGTTTGGTTAACTCACCTATATAGTTCAGATACAATGTACATGTCTTTTCTACATATGGAAAAAAGATAGGTGGTGGCTGCTAATTTCCTATAGAGAGAGCTATCTGTTCAGACCAGTTTTTTCAAAATACAGAGTACTGTACTATGGCAATATCTGAAGTTGAAAGAGCTAGTTACATATTTTATTTTGCTTTATTTTTATTTATTTTTCTTGCTCGCTTTTTCTTGCTTAATTATACTGTGTAATACCTTTCTTTTATCCAGGAGCTACCTGTTCTTCATTAGAAAATGCTTGTAGAGAGGTGAAGTAAATACTAGATAAATTGAGCTAAAACTGGCAACTGCAATTTTAATGGTATTCAGATTCAGCTTTAACTCTACTGTGAACAATTTAATTTAAGGAGGGAAAATGTTGAATTTTCTCTTGAGTGATTAATAGTTAAGTGAGGCAAAATACAGGAACTGTGAGCTTAACCTTCAAGGTAAAGGCTAACAGCTATGTTAAAGGTGATTACACAATTTCCTTCAAATAAACTGACAAGCAACATACACATTTTCTGTGACTTCTGCCCTCTTAAATGCGTCCTTGCAAATTATTTGCCTGTTTACCTAACAGAAGTTTGACTTAAACGTAGCATGTGTTATGGTCCAAATAGCCAAATGGTGGTTTGGGAATTTATGAAGTAAATGCCTGATCAAATTTCTGATCTGCCAGAAGATAAAAAATCATAAAATATTCCACATGCTAATCCAACCTTTTTATAAATCCACCTTCCCAGAATTTCTTGTAGTCCTACAAGGAAAAGCTAAGAGCACTTTTCTTTGCTATTAGTGCACACAAACCATGGAGCAAATGTTGTTTCTTGCTCAGCTTGAGGATGCCAAAGAGGTGTGAAAGAAGACATTAAAGCTTCTCTGCATAAAGTATTCATAGATGTTTGTAAGGAAATTTGAACAGCTTTTAATAGCCCCAGGTAGTTAGATTTGGGTCCTCTTACAATTCTTTTCTTTATCAGCTTTCAAAGTATACAACAGTATGTAAGTATGTAATGGCTGGCATTCCTTTATTTGGAAAACAAGAGGTGTCTTGCTGGGTAAACAATGAGCCTTTACATTCAACTTAATCAATTTGGCCTTGTGATACACATTCAAGAGTAGAGGAAAAAAGGCTTTCCTCTAACCTGAGATGGGGTATTTTTATCCCCTGTTGAGATCTACTACTTTTTAAAAACAGGTATATGAGGAAAAGACCACAGAAACAAATTCTAGACATGCTGCACAAACAGGCAGTGTAAACTATTTTTCTATTTTAAAAAAATCCCTTACAACTACAAGTAAAAAATGGCCACAGATTTCCTGCAGGCATCACATTTCATAAATATGGGCACACCACAGGGGTGAGGAAAAGTTGTGCGGGAGAATATCCCTTCTTCCAAACTAGTCAATAACAAAATTCAGCGCTCTAGATCCAACATGAACTGGTGTCAGTTGCAGACAAAACACTTGCTAGATCTTTCTCTCAAAGGAGCCATACTCATCCTTGCTGGTTCATCAAGTAAACACATAAAGGCTTGCAAGAGAATGTGGCATTTGTTTGCATAGTGATTAAAATGTGGCTGACTGATGAAAGGAAATAATTCAAGCCTAAAGATTTGTTGGAAGGATGGGCTCACATAAAGTCCCACCTTGCCTTTGTCAAAGCTGTTAGTTGCACTGGGAACCACATCTGACTTTCTACTCTGTAAAGTTCAGTATATTGTAATATTGACAAAGGAGAATCTGGTAAAGCGCACAGTGTCTTTTTGTTATGACTTCTACCCATCTTTTCCATGGTATCTCATGGTATCTTCAGTGTTTTCTGTGAAAACCTTGACATACATACCCTATTTTGATTCCACCCATCCAAGTAATTCAGAGTTATGTAAAGAAGTACAACCTTGCTGTTCCCACACCACAACCTTGTGAGATTAGTTTCTTGTGTTGATCTTATACTCAGGGTTTCTTTCTACATCTGTTAACTTGGAAAAAGTACTTTACTAGCCTTGAGTTATCAAGCAAATCTGACATTACTCTTTTTCAAGTTGCCCTAACTCCTTTAGTAGCCAGTGTGGTATCCTCCATATGTTGCTGGACAACAACTCCCATTGTCCCTGGCCTTTGGCCATGCTGGGTGGGGCTGCTAAGACTTGTAGCCCAACAACCTCTGGACAGTGCCACATTAGCTAAGTCCCACTCAGAAAGAATTTACAGTGGTACCTCGGGTTACAGACGCTTCAGGTTACAGACTCCACTAAGCCAGAAATAGTACCTTGGGTTAAGAACTTTGCTTCAGGATGAGAACAGAAATCGCATGGCGGCGGGGCGGCGGTAGCAGGAGGCCCCATTAGCTAAAGTGGTACCTCAGGTTAAGAACATTTTCAGGTTAAGAATGGGCCTCCAGAACAAATTAAGTTCTTAACCCAAGGTACCACTGTATTTGTTTAGTGTGTTCTGCCTGGGGGTTGTGAGCAAGGTAGTCATTGTGGCTACCAGGAACTTTGCTATTTTGGTCATTCCACTCTGCGTCAGCTCTGAGGAGCATCTACCAGTGAGCCAAAATTACTGTTGCTAAGTTTTCCAAGATCAAAGGTGAGCGATTTTATTTTTCAGTGAACCTTAGCTTGAACAAAACATTTCTGTAAAGAATGCAATTTAAATGCTGCCTATTGCTCCAGAAGTGAAGCAGCTGAACAGAGATTATTGTGTGATACAACACTCAGTACAGTAGGATGATTTGTCCTTTCTTTATTGCTAAGCATGACACTGGAATCTTCCGTTGTTTGTATGTACCTGTGAATAACTATCTTCAGCCGAATAAATGGGTTTGCTAAAATGACTAGTGAAGTGCCCAGCAAATCCCATTTTTTCCAGCCGAGAGCCAGGACAATGAAAATGGCAGAAAGAAAAATAGAAAAAGAGGTTTTGGTATTAACAAGTGCAAGCTGATATGCTGGACTGGTATCAGAGATGTTTGAGCCCTAAGTGCATTTATCAGGTCAGATTTAATTGTGCTATCTGGAGAGGTAGGGTAGGTATAGGGGGGGAGAAACCTTATTTACCTTCCTTTTCCGAGAAGAAAATAGCTACCTGAATAGCCTCTCGTATTCTGAGAGCTTAATTTCGAGTGAGTACATTTTCTAATACAGCTGAGTAGAACCAACAACCACATTTGTACAGAGTTGTACAGAGGTTACTCAGTTGGTGAACTGGTCTTGTACGCCAAGGCAGATTCTTATTGTGCACCCTTATACCTGCACCATGCTGAATGTGGAAACAGGAATAACTGAATGTTCAATTTATACTGCAGCACAATTGGTTTTGGTTTTTTAAAGTATATGATGAGCAAAAAAGGAGGGAATGCAGCACACTCATTCAAAAAAAAACAAACACCCCACAAACTTGCACTTTGACAATATCCTAAAGGGTTAGTGAAATACACAGTTAAGTGGTGTGGAAAACAGAGGCCTGGGGAAATAGAGTGTTCTTTTATAAAGGAGATCCTGGGTGTTGAGGTGAGACAGAAGGGCACACTGAAACTGATAATAATGTCCTTTGTAAGCCAATCTCAAATACCTCCTGTGGGGAAGACTGTAAGGAAGTCACTGGGGCATACTGCTTCCCCAGTTGGCACCAAGGTTTCCACCTTAAAACTGTGATACATGTTCAAACTGGATCTCAAAGCTCCTACTTTTTGAGGATGGCGATGAAGATAGGAAAGGTTCCAAGGGGTGTGCTGTGAGTCAGTATGTTCTCTATCACTCTGATCATGATGAGATGAGCAGTTGTTTGGAGACTTAGAGGCAGCTTGGCTGGAAGTGGAAGCCAGTGGAATATGCTTCAGTGTATGTGGAAGTTTTCCATGCTGCTAGAATTGCCTGCAGATGCCCTACCCTGTGTGGAATGCTTCTACCATAAAGGCTGTTGCCCTCCTCTGAGGGGCTGAGAGGCAAAGCCTCACATGGAGGACAAGGACTGAGACCATGAAGGGAACTGGGCTTGAGACTAGGCTGGCCTGTTCTACTTCCAGTTTTGGCATGAAAATGCTGTTTGTATGACTGAAGGAAAGAAGAGAAGCCCCTCCTGTATTGACTTTGGGATGCTTGACATTCCTTTTGTGGTCAGAAGGCTTTCTTTTCCTTCTTGGTTTTGATAAGAATATGTTTCAGAGCCTTCTTCACAAACAGGCATAAGTCCCTGAAATGTACCGAAGCTAGGGTGAAATGTGAAGCTGTCTGTATTTCAGTGCCACTGTGTTAGTTGCCCCTTCATTCAACCAAACAACAAAAGTAGCCAAAGTGGAGCATATGGGCAGAAGGACAGAACAAGCATTCCTCATAACTTTGGGCACAAACAACTTTATTGTTCTGTGACAAGCCAAAGTAGAAGTGTGGACCTTTCCAGAAACAAACTTTAAGCTTGATTTTCAGGGCTAGTGCAGCCTAAATGCTAAAATATTGATTGGCAAGGACCAAATCTGGAAATTCTCCTTCCCCCTTCAGTCAGATTATTATCATGGAATTAAAGGAACAGGTTGTAAGAAAGTGTGTATGCTATTAAGGCTGCAGTCTATCTACTTATCAGAAAGTAAGCCTTACTGAACTCAGTGGATCTTATGTCCGAGTAGAGCTGCATAGTATTTTACTTTTAGTTGGTTAAATTAGGATTTGCATGGGGCAGCCAGAAATTCTGTTTTGTCAAGTCTAATTTTATTCAGGTGGTTGGGCTGCGTAACTTGGTAAAAAGTAAATACTGTACATAGCATGGTAATGGCCGTATAGTGAGGATAAACTAAGCTGTGGAGAAAGAACCCCTTTGTTTTGTAAAGACTAGCACATCAGATTGTGCTTTTATACAGGCTATTAAAGAAAAACATATCCCTTTATAATTTTTCCCTGAAGTAGTATGTTTCTACTATCTCTTTTTGAATCTCCTGATGTTTTTACTTTAAGATATATATAATCAGGCAATAAAAGATGAATATCTGTACCTGTGAGGAAAAGAAGCATAATACTTTGACATCTGGAACATGTGTGTCTAATGCAAAGCTGCTTGCCTGTCCCTGTTTTCATCTTTCTGTGGGACAGTAGCAAAACACAGCTACAGTTACTTCACTGAATAAGGGGCTTGGGAAAAAAATATGTTCTGGTGAACACACAAAGCACATCTTTGTTTCCTAAAATGGTGTTTCTAGACAGTATATCTGATTTCCATAACTCCACACCAACTCTGTGCCAACCACAGCAGCTACATGTAACCCTGTTTAATTCCTCACTTTTTCTTTTCAATTTGGATAGTGGACACAAGAAGAGCTTTGCCTGCTGTGCTATCTTGGTGCAGCACACTAAGGAGTATACTGATTCTGCTGTTAAATAAGGGGGGGCAGCTTTGCAGATGCCTTAGTAGATCCTGACTTTAGTTTGGCTTGCTCAGTCTGTTAGCTTATCCAAATATTTAAGGCCACGTGCAAAAATCCTCCCCTACTCTATATATCTATTGCAGAACCCTGAAAATACTATGCTATGTATCTGGATCTCCTGAATGTTCAGTTCTCCTGCTTTCAGCCTAGTGGCAGAGAGTGGGAGTTTCCTACACACATCTTTTTGCAATGCCAAAGCTACCTTTTTGTAGATGGATGTAAATATGCAGCCCTTGCATATGCAGCCAAGAGTTTGCTGGACAGAGACAAAAGTTTCCAACCATCCAATCTGCAGTAGATGCATGTCAGCTAGCTGCACTAATGTATTTATTTATTATGATGCTGATGATTACATTTGCATCCCACCATTTTTTCCAATAGCTCAAGGTGACGTACATGGATCCCCGTGATCCACTTTATCATCACAACAGCCATGTGATGTGGGTTAGACTGAGAGACAGTAACTGGCCCAAGGTCACCCAGTAACATCTGGTTCCTCAAGTCCCAGTGCAACACCCTTAACCACAAGAGCAATGATAGTGGTCACATGGAACTCTTGGCCTGAACAACACTTCACATGCTTGCATCAGCCACCCAGCATGGTACACATTAGAGTATTCTTACTCTTCTTTAATATTTCCTATCAAAACAGTAGTTCCAGACAGTAAATACTATAGCTGCTTGTGCACCTGGTACCATTTTGTTACATATCTGGCTATCCCTTATCATTATTAATTTTAAACCACAGTCTCACCTACTTGGTTGTCTAAAATGAGAAGAAGAGGAATAAGTGGAAACATATATAGTGGACACATTCCAAACAGCAAAAGCCACATACTCATTTAAATTCTACCATTTTGTCAAAGCTTCCCCAACATAATTCTCTATTGTTCCTATTATCACTTGCCTAATGCAAGACAAAGTGTTGGGAAATTCCTGTCTGGCACTTACAAGGTGTTTTTAAAAAGAGAAAAGCAAAAGTCAAGAGGATGCAGAGAGCAGAAGGAAACCACAAAGGGGGAGAAGTATTTAAGAGAAACTTGAGAAAGTTGCAGAGATAGGGTGGGCTGGCAAAAGGGATTACTGCTAGCTCTGGAAAAAGAAGAAAACAAGTTTCAGAACAAAAGCAGTCAGCTGTGTACCATCTCACGTTCTAAACTCAAATTAGCAGGTTAGAGGAATGACTCTCATAGAACTTACAACTGTCAAAAGTGATTTATTCCACTGGGATGAGAAAAGCAAATGGAATTTTGTTCCCATCCAGGACATATTGCAATGCTGTATCTCCACTGCTCTAATGTAATGAATGCCAAATTCAGATGAAAGCATTGCCTTGGACTTAATAATATTATTTGATATGAAACATTCTGCATTAGATAATTGGAACTAATCCTAAAACTTCAGGAATCAATTGCCTATTTTTAGGATTGCAACTGACATTAATTACTCATAATGCAATATGCAAAGCAGGCACTTTGCACTGTTCTCAGTATAATGTTTATAAAGTTTAAGAACTGATTTGCAAAAGGCAAAGAGACAAAAAAGTTATGTCAATCAATGAAGAATGAACTGAAGATAGAAGGGATTGCTGTGTGAGAAACAGTAACCCCACCCTCCCCCAGATTACTGAAAACCTTTCCTTTGGTTTGTCTGCCTTCAGAAGCTATACCATTCACATACTTCCCAACTGTTCTACAAAGCCACATAGATTAGCAATTTGCTTCTTAAAGCCAATTATATGTGGACTTTTCAGCTTAATTAGACAAGCCTTTCCACATTTTACACCTGAATATATGAAGTACACATAGCTGTTTCTAAGAGGATATCAAGGCTTGATCTGAATTCAGGGATTTTCCTCTGAATGGCCAAGTCCTGTACCACCAAATCCTATACCAAAGATGAACCTCTTCTCCTCGTCTAACTCAGCAGAAGAAAATGATGTGCTGCCCTGTCATTTGTTAATAACACTATTTTTCTGCCATACAATTAGAAAATACATTATGGCCTGCCTGCTGGCTGTTTAGCCTTATTACATTTCCACATTTTTTCATATTTCAAGCAAGCTGACCAGATAACATTAATGAAAAGGTTGTAGATGGGGGCATTTGTAGAGGGAAATAATAAACATACTTATATATTAACAAGTTAATTCAGTCTGGAGCCAAACAGGTAATTTTCTTAGTAGCATTTTTTCCCTTCTTTTTTCTCATTCAGCTAAGACAGGTTAAACTAGGAGTGCAGTCACCCTGTCTACAGAGCTTGACTTGGCTTGCATACCAGGGGCGAATTTTCCTCAGACAGACAGCAAGATGATCTGATTGGCTTCATTCCAGAGCATGCTCACAAAGGCTCCTTTGATGAAGGGATCCTTGGTAACCACTGTACCAAAAGCTGCCTACCACCCCCTTTTCAAAGATGCCCATTTACAGTAATACAGAAAGGAGGTGGGGGAGATTTACAAGAGAATAATTATGCTGCTCAAGTTAAAGATTGGGAGAGAGAGGGAAGGGGAAGTAAACTGCTGAATGTTGAAGAAGCTGGCTGGCAACAAAGCATGAACATCAGGAATGTACAATTAAGCTCATTAAAGCATCATCATTTTGCTTATCAAAGAAGGTAGAGTGAGACAGTATGCTCAAGCTCAGCAGCTATTAGAGATAAGGAGGCATAACTATCTATTTGGCCTTTTTTTTTTTTTTTTTTTTTTTGCACAGCAGAATGATACACCCAAACTAGCAACAGCACACTTGATTATTTGACTTAACTGCCTTCTGCACCGGAGAACGTGTTAGTGGTAGCTCATTACTGTTTCTATGAAAGGAAAGTGGTAGATAGAGCAAACCGTGGTCAGTATGGTTTTGCTTTACATCTGCTGATATCCTCCTGCCTTTCTCAAGCTTGCACCTCTTGCAATCTCCCTTATTTGTTCTCACCACAGATGTCTATCAGGCCGAGACTTCTAAGGCTTTCCCAACCTCTGGGCAAGGTGGCATAGGTTGTTAGAGTTTCCTCTATGTCTGCATGAATTGTGATCTTCATCGGTATAAGTGATTTAGGAACGCAACTAGGCTGCCTCCTCAGCTTACTAGAAATGGGGGTGGGGTTTGCTTGAGGAGTAGTAATACTTGACATAGTAACTTGTGTACTTGAGACATTCAAACTCACCCACATTTACCACTCTCCCTTTCTCTAGCCCAAGGTTTTATCATTCACAACTAGGCAGAAGACAGTTCACATCAGAGTCCTTTTGGAGCTTAATAGCAAGAGGAGCGAAGTAAACAATGCCCTATTGCTAGTTATGGTGGATGGAGTTTTATATGCATGCAGGCTGCAGTCTTTGCAACAGGGGTGAGAAAACCTTTTCAGCCTGAGGGCAGCAGTTTTTCATGGGCAACTTTCAGGGGTCCACTTGCCCGTGATGGGTAGGAGGGACCAGAGGTAGGCCAGGCTATGATTGGCTCAGTGTTTACCAGAGGCAAAGGTGGATAGAGCAAGAGATGCAAATCTTACCATTCACAGTAGACTATAGTCAACTTACGCAAAAGTCAAACATTTCTGACTTCTGTGGGAACTTCCTGACACCACACCCAACTCTGTCTAGGCAAGCAAATGGCATTATCACAATTCAAGGGCACAGTGCTGCCCAGCAAAGGCATTTGAAGAGGGCATGGGGCAGGGCTTCTGAGGAGCATAGCCTGGTGAGAGTCCAAATGGCCAAATAGAGAGGCCCCGAAGGCTTCATTTAGCCTCATTCTGAGGTTCCCATCACTGCTTTACATAATGTCCATCAAATGTGTGGTTCATCAAATGTATTTTGGGGGGGTGGGGGATATCTGAACATGACATAAAGTGGTTTTCATGTCTTGGAATTTCCAAGATTCCACACTCCATGTTAGCCTCCATGTCTACATAAATCCTAGGGTCTGTATTTATACCTTTATAGCAGAGTTGTTAACTTCTGCCTTTTGCATGGCTGCAATGTAGTCAACTGTGCAAAATAAGAGTCAAACCTACTTTTTTTCCTCTGGCCCCACCCACCAGTGGCAAGGGGCCCGCAGAAGGTTACCCATGGGAAAACGTGGTCCTAATCTGAAAAAGCTTTCTCACCCCTGCCTTATAGTTATAGAATGCATTTTTACCTTCAGATGTTTCTAGAATTAATTAGCAGTGGCTCTTAGTTTCTCCCCTTTGTTTTACTCCGTTGTCAATATTTGCCTATTGGTGTGTGGTTGCGTACTTGTTTGTTTTTGAATAATTTTTGCTTTAGTACATACTCAATTATTCCTTCTCTACATTTAATTAATAATGCATTTTCTCTCTTTCTTGTTAAAAAATTAATTTTAAGTTGCAATTCAAAGAAAGGAAAGGAAGATTGGATGAAATATCAGTAAGGAGTGCTTGTTGCGGGGCCATTAGCAAAGCATACAGGCTGTTACAGCAAGACTGTAAATCAGCTAGTGTGTGAACCTGATTTTAAAAGTATATCCACTGTCAGAAGCTTTTTTCACTAAAATTCTTATTTTGATTACATATATCTTACAAATATTGTGCTGAGTGTGAGCACAACCCATGTAGCCTAACATGCATATTACTAGATCAGGTGGGCAACCTGTGACCTGTTGTGGCCTTGGCATTCCCAGGCAGGCAGCAGGAAGAAATGTTTTATTAAACCGGACATCATATGTGGCTGGTAGACAGCATTCGGCTTGGCATGTTGCAGATTGTGCAGGCCTGAAGTAAAGGATGGGTTTCTTGCTCTCCTTATCATGGGTATCCACCTGTATTGTAGGTTTCTTTTGATCAAGGATAGATAATGTAGTGCCTCCCTTATTTATTTATTTATTTATTTATTTATTTATTTATTTATTTGGAATTATCTACTACCCTATACCCAGAGGTCTCAGGGCAGTTTAAGTTTAAATGCTCTTCCAGGGGAAAAAACCTCTTCTCAAAGCTGTTTATGAAGAAACATACACCCAAATTAAAAGCAAAAAATGTAACATAATATAACCAGCAGAAACAACCATTTCATTTCAGAACACAACTAAAAAGCACAAAACTCACAATATAATCTAACCCTACAAAACACGGCACTGTTTCTACAACACATTTTAGTCACTGAAAGTCACTGTAAAAAGATGGGACTTTTAATGCCTGTTTAAAAGGCCTGAAGGATACTACTTACCTAGTTGTGTTCCACAATAGTGGATCCACAACCAAGAAGGCCCTATTCCTGGGTGACCAGTGGTCAGGGGTGGTGGGTCTTGTAACCCAACAAAAGCTGTTGTTTACCACTGCTCTAAGTTGTAGTTCAAAAGCACCCCCGGGTGCAAGTAGATAAATAGGGACCGCTTACTAGCGGGAAGGTAAACGGCGTTCCGTGTGCTGCGCTGGCTCGGCAGATGCAGCTTGTCACGCTGGCCACGTGACCCGGAAGTGTCTGCGGACAGCGCTGGCTCCCGGCCTCTAGAGTGAGATGAGCACACAACCCTAGAGTCTGTCAAGACTGGCCGTACGGGCAGGGGTACCTTTACCTTTACCTTTTAAAGTTGTAGCTAAGCAGTGATGTTGTAGAAGAAATCAGCTCCAGTCCAGGATAAACAGCATTGTACCTCATTTTATGAATGAGACATATGGCAGTCCAGAGGAGTTACAGATTAGCAGCAAATTAGAGAAAGGTGAGAGTATGTAGGGCTTGGGGGGGGGGAGAGAAAGAAGGGAGTCCACTTGATGGCAAATTAGAAACACTTAAACTGGGATGTGAGGAAGGGTGTGTCAAACTACTGATATTTCTGAGTAGTTGCATACGTGTAGTATCACCCAACCTTTGAGGCTTTCTTGCCACAACTCATCTTTAGATATTGCTTTCCTCAAAAATCCCATAATACCCATCTAAAGCTCTCAAGCTTTATTTAACTCACATTGTTCTAGAAACGTTCACATTGAATACAGCAGACTTGTTTAAACGTGTGTTCTCAACACTACAGTGAAAGGTGTGTGTCATAATACAGTGCTATTTTATCCTGATGCCTATATGGTTTGGAGACAATGGTAGCCTTCCTTAACAGCACTCCCTTTCCATCAAACCTTCCTGGTATGTTGCTACAGAAAATCAGTTACATTGTTCATATCTTGGGAAGCATGTTGATGTAGCCAAAATTTGGAGGCCTTGATGTGATCTCTCTCTCTCTCTCTCTCTCTCTCTCTCTCTCTCTCTCTCTCTCTGTCTCTCTCTCTCTCTCTCTCTCTCTCTCTCTCTCTCTCACACACACACACACACACACACTGTGTGTGTTTGAATAGTTTCTTCTAAACAGTTAATACAAATCTTCTTTTTAATGAAATATTCATTCATGTTGCTGGACTGCCCATGTGAACTGCCCAAGCAACTCTTCAGCCCACATATTCCTCTCCAGCACTTCGTTCTGCACATAGCTTAAGATATGTAAAAAGGGTACTTTCAGAAGATAGATGAAGCCATCCTCATTTTCCTTTTTCATGGTTTAAGATGCAATCTTAATTCACAAATGTTTTGCATTTCACGTTATAAACTGTAGCAATAGCAAGATTCAGAGAGAGAGAGAGAAGATATTCATATTTTCCAGGCCTTGCAAGTTGGCTGGCTGGTTGAGGCCTCTTTTTTTGGTTCTGAAAATGCTGTATCCTAGTCCAGGACAACAGCAGTTTTAGCATCGCACATTTTTACGTTGTTTGCAGAATTGTTGCTCAATGTGGTGCTGGTAACAGGCAGCACATCCAGCTCTGCCTTTTTTATCCTGCCTGAGCAGCACAAACATTGTTATGATTATATTTCGTTATTAGCTAGTTGGTTGACAGAATGCTACGAAAACACATTCTATCTAGTTTTCACTACCATTCCACACTCACAGCACTTCAGTCAATGAAACCTAAAGAACAGCTTAACATTGATATTAAAAAAAACAAATATATTGTTTGGATTCTGGATGGAACTTTAGTTCAAGTGGTATAACTGAGAAACAGTAGCTTTTGAAAACTGTATATCTAACATGTTTGGATATCTTCATTAAAAAAAAAAAGCTCTGTCTTTTGAATGAAATTTATCAGTGTCCCTTACACTATATTCTTGATACTGTCATGTTTATTTTAGTAAAGGGTTTTCATGTGGCATATACATTGTAGAAAAGGGGGGGACACTCATTAGATAACACTTAGACTGTTGAGGAAATTAATCAATTTGCAAGTAACATCCAGCTTAATTCTGTCATTTAAAGCAAGCTTTGAGTTTCTCATTCCATATTACCCAAAGACCCGAAGGTAAAGCAATTTCCATTGGAAGAGTCTGATTCATTTGCCCCCATGCTGTGCAACAGAGGTCATTTAAACGCAGTGCTTGAAAGCAGCTGCCTTTTTGTGCCAGTATCTAATTTTCCACATTTGTAATAGATCAAAACATTTAGATTAGGTTGAGCCACTCTATCACGATGAAGGAGGTTTGGAGCAAACTACGTAAAGAGCTGACATAGCGGGAGAATAGATGACTTCTCAAAGAATCCAAAGACTTGTTGATAGGTACCACATCTACCACCACTCTAATCAAGCCAGCAAGGCACATGACTTTTAAATGGAAGTTTGTAAAAATTAATTAGCCGCAGAAATGCTTGATGGAGATTAATGCTTCAGTGAAGCCTCTGAGTAGAATGACCTCACCATTTCCCCCCCGCTGCAATGTGACTTTCCCCAATCATAACACATAGGGTAGCCACATGAAATGGGTTCTTGCCAATGGATTCAATATATGTGATAGACTTGTTATTCACCAAATATCCACCAAGACCTATTTTTGTGCCTTGGTGAATATATAGTGAAAAGTACTGGCTGCTGCTGTTGTAATTTTTTATTGCTGGTGGATACTTCCTTTTTAATAATGGGTTGTTTGTATGCAGTGCTTTTTTAAAAAAAAATGTTTAGAGGTACTCTCATTTTCCTACTCATATTAAAATACTGCCCCTCAATGAGGCCAGAATTAGATTCACAAAATGTTTAGGGGTATGTGTACCCCTGAGTACCCCCCGAAAAAAAGCACTGTTTGTATGTCTAGACTTTGGATATGCTGTTTTTTCATGGAACCCACTTTGTGAGGGCTTTTGCTTTAAAACACGACCTAAAATACTTGAATGATAGATAGATAGATAGATAGATAGATAGATAGATAGATAGATAGATAGACATCCTCTTCAAGTGTCCCGATTTTCCTGGGATGGTCCTGGAATTACAGAAGCCATCCTGGCATCTGATTGATCTTGGAGTGTCCCGATTTCCCCCACCAATGCCGCCCCCTGCATGTTCCATGGAGAAGGCAGTGACTGCAGCAATGGCACAGGGTGGTCGTAGCAGCCCCATCCAGTGGTGGCAGTAGCAACAGCAGCCAGAGCAGCAGCCACTCCACATTGGTGGGCTCCTCTCCTTGCTCCTTTGCCAGCCATGAGCTCCTTGGGACACCAGTGGGGAGGCGGAGGGAGGAGGAGGAGGTGACTGGAGGGAGGAGGAAGAGCTGAGTGGCGTCGCCTTCTACCAATCAGGCTTCTCTTTATGTCGCCATCTTCAGCTATGCAGCATTGACAGCAGCTTCCCCTTCACTTTTAGGATGATGCTTTCAGGATGACACTGATTCGCTTTTAGGATGACGATGGACATAGAGTCAATCAGTGCTTTGCCCGCACAGCCAACCTTCCTCTATGAGCTACAAGGGGTGTACAGAAGAGTTTTTATCAGGGAGCAAAGGAAACACCCTTGTTCCTCATTGGCTTCTTCTCTACTGTGTTGCTACGGGCCCCAAAACAGTGCGTTGATTGGTCAGGCCACTGTCCTTTTAGGAGGCAGGATGGTGCGAGCCTGTTGCTGGGTCGTTCCTTCTGTTTGACTGGATTTTGGCACTGGCTTAGGCCAAGTTCATCATCATTATTATTATTTTGTTGCTTCCCCCCTCCCTCTCTCAAGACAGCCTCTTTTGATTTGAGATGACAAAGCCAGTGAAGGAAAGGTAAGAGGCAAAACTTTGAGGGGAGGAGAAGGAAAAGGAAGGAAATGGAATCCTGTTTATACTGAAAATAAAATACCAGCACCAAATGAAGTACATGATGCTGCTGACATTTTCCTATATTTTGAATGAAAATGTAACAATCCCTTGCACATTTTTTCTTTACAACAATCCTGTGAGGTAGGTTAAGCTGAGATGTTGTAATTGGCTCAAGGTGACAGGTGTATATGTCTACAGTGGTACCTCTGGTTAACAACTTAATTTGTTCTGGAGGTCCGTTCTTAACCTGAAACTGTTCTTAACCTGAGGTACCACTTTAGCTAATGGGGCCTCCCGCTGCTGCCATGCCACTGGAGCACGATTTCTGTTCTCATCCTGAAGCAAAGTTCTTAACCCGAGGTCCTATTTCTGGGTGAGCGGAGTCTGTAACCTGAAGCGTCTGTAACCCAAGTTACCGCTGTATATGACATACATGTGTGCAGGAAATCAAACATGGGAGAAGCTTCCCGAAGTAGAATAGAATGTCCCTATTTTCATCTGAGAAACGATGAAGAGGTGAAAGCCAACAAATTCATATGACGTTGATTATAAAGTTTTGGCAAACCTGGGCTTCACGGGGTAGTTGGCTCCCATTGCATGTCCCCTGCAGTTAGTACATTATTTCGGTGTTCCAAATCTCCGTTACAAAAGCCAACATTTCCAGGAATGGTACAGGAGAAAAATACATTGGTGATCTTAAAGAGTGACAAACTTTACTGGCGTCTGTACCCTCACCTTCTCCTGGCAGCATTTCTGGAACTTACTATGTTTCATCCAATATATGCTGAAAAATAGAAACCCTCAAGTAATGAGGGTAGTTAGAATAGTGTTTGTATCATTCATTTGGGCCTATTCATTTGGACCTTCAGCATCTAATAGTGTCCCTGCACTGAAAGTTGTGTTGCTACCTGAGAAGTACAAGTAACATTTTCTTTGTCTCCAAAAAGCCCATAGTAGAGTAACTGTAATGAGATTGGGAAACGATTATAGAGTCCATCAACATTTTGTACAGCAGCCTCTGGCTTTTCTCTGTTTTAGCATCCCAATGTGTGATCCTAGGGAAAGTCTGCAAAATACCAACTTTTATGAAAAGGTTAACCAAATAAAGCAGGGACGTCCAACTCACAAGAGAATGTGATCTACTCCCAGGGGGAAAAACTAGCAGTGATCTACCCATGGGGGGGGGGGGAGCCACAGTTGTTTACCTTTTTTAGGAGAGACAGCTAATTCTTCTTCCGCTTTTTTTTGGGGGGGGATGCCATTAATCAAATAACAAGAGGAAATCCCAGTGGTAACTCCATCTTCCGTTCTTCAAATCGTGTGCGAATACAGGAAATAGCGAGGGGGGGCAGATGCTCCTTTCCCCCCATGGAGGAAAATGTGCCCACGATCGACTTATATCAACCGGGGGTTGACCGGTTGGACATCCCTGAAATCAAGCAATGTCTCTAAATTATAACCTATTAGTACAGTAAGTGTCTTCTGGCACCTTTGATTTGTCCATTCACCTTTTGCATAGTAGAGTTCTGAAACTGCTTATTGTTAAACAGGGCATTCTAAGTATATCCACTTCATTAATGGCCCAGTAGTGCTAGAGGGTAATATTTGGCCCTACCACAATTGGAGAGCAAACAGCCAGCTACTTAAATAGGAGCACCAGGAACTGTAGCATCTCTAATACTTCCTAATACCCGGATAGGGTCCTGGTGCTGAAACAAGAAGCACTCTTGGATGAGGATTTTTCAGAATAAAACTTTCCCAATGGAAATTAAAATTAAGGCTGTGTAAATGTGCATCTATACACGTTAAATAAAATAATTGTTTAGCACTAGGGCTGGTAAGGTAAACTTGAAATTGTGCAGGATCAATGCCTGATAAAATGGTAATGCCAATGGAGGGGGTGTTCTGAGAGAGATTTTTCAGTGGCCAGTGGGTTGGGCTTCAGGAACCATCACAGCTGTTCACTCCTGTCTGTGCCCCATCTAAGAAACCATCATGGCAGCGGAAAATATAGCATTCAGGTTATCATCATTAAGTCTCATTAAGAAAAACAAATGGAAGACCCAATGAATTAAAATTATTGGAAAGCATTGTAACTTGATAGCAACCAGAAATGTTGTAGTTTCCCCAAATAGTAGCAAGCTAAAATAAACAATAAAAAAATAATGATGTCCAACCACTGTTAATAATATTACAGTCATACCTTGGGTTACAGATGCTTCAGGTTTCGTTTTTTTGGGTTATGGACCCGCCGAAACCCGGAAGTACTGGAACGGGTTACTTCTGGGTTTCAGGGGTTGCGCATGCACAGAAGCGCTAAATCACGCTTTGCACATTCGCAGAAGCGCCGAATTGCAACCCGCATGTGCGCAGACGTGCCGCTGCAGGTTGCGAACGTGCATCCTGCATGCATCACGTTCACAACCCGAGCGCCCACTGTACTCCCCATCAATTTCTTTTCACAGCTTCAACTGCTGCTGTTTTATATTTATTAAGCACCAAATGTGTGCTGAGCATTCAACTACTATTTCCAATGATCATAAGCAGGAGGTGTACTTCTTAAAACCATTATATAAATGGAAGCTTCACAGGCATTATGCCTCAGGATGCCAGTTGCTGGAGGGGCATTGCGTCCTGCCATGCTTACGAGCTTCCTAGCAATATCTGAGTAACTAAGTGTTGGAAAAGGACAATGAAGTAAATGGAACTTGATCTGATCCAGCAGGTCACTTCCTATGGTTATAGGATTTCATTGTTTGATAGCCATAATGCAACCCACATTTATGAGCTGAGGTACAGTAACACTATAAGAAGAGTTCCAGAACTCAACATTCACACCACATAGAGATGAATCTGCAGACTATATCCTTAGTTAGTAAACAAAGAAGAGTCTACAAAACACTAGCCAATAGTGTTTCTTTAATTCTACAAGACATGAGTTTTTAACCTCTTTAGTTTTGTCTTAATTATTATAAGACATGCAGGGTTCTACACCTCGGTCCTGAAAAGTTTGGAAAGCAAATATCTATGGATAAATAAAATAAATTGAAACATTTATCAGTCCCCAAAATAGTCCCAAATGTTTACAAGTATTCTGCTTTCAAAATCCAAGCCTGAAATCATAATAAATAATCACAATTAAAGAATAACTGGGTGGTTGTTTTTTTTTTTAAAAAACCAGCCATTGAAACATTTCAACAAAGCATTCTATGGCAAAGAGAACTTGTTCATTTTGCTTTACATCAGGCCAATAATATTTTAAAATTAAAATACAAAGCTTAAGTTTTTGTTCTGGCTGCGGTTTCCCTAATAAAGCTAAATGATCATTATCATCATCTTAAGAATCAGAACATTTGTTGTTAATTAATTTATACAGCTGTCGTTACAGCTCCTCTGTTATTCATACTTGAAGTGTTTGACTGCCATAGATTTTCTTGCCGTTCCTGGCAAAGCTCCAGTGAAAGCCTGGGACTTATTAAGCTGACTTGGTGCAAAGTCTATTGATTGTGGCCTCGAGGGTAATAACTAAATAGAGCTGGAGCAACAAGTCAATAACACCATTGTTGCTACAGACTCGATTCACTTGAGGAGTGTGATTGTTTTACAGTGGCCAAGAGTAATCATAAGCAGATCAGCATGTTCGACAGGCTCTGCACCATGTTAGTGCTGTGGCTTGTTTTAAAGCTTTCAGCAGGATCACTGGAGAATCAGGGTGGGGTACAGGGATTAGGAACCTTGTAAAATCCTTCATTACAGCTAAAAGGTTTCAGCTTTGCTTTTAACAGTGAACAACTAAAGAAAATACCATGCTGTTGCAGTGTAAGCCATGCTAAACGCATTTGATGATCAAATCTACAATGGAACGGCTCTCCCTCACCCCTCAAGTTACTGTGATTGCGGCACGGTGTAGTAATATGCACTCTGCTTATGGTTTTGTGTTTTCTGTAACCTGTTGACCATACAACAGAAAAGGAAAAGAGGAAACACAAAACACGGGATGGGAGTGCTGATTTCTAACTAATTTTATTAATACTTAGTTCAAACTGGAATATCACAAAAATCTTCCCTGTCGTACTAAGAAGACAGAGAGAGATATGTAAAAAGTATAAAAAAGTTCTGCCGTGAGAGTGCAGTTGTTAAACATGTGTCTGAGAAAGGTACAGGATGTCAGCTACTTGCAAGTTTTTGGCATTATTCATTATGCCCAAACAAGAACAAACCTTGACTACAGCTCATGGTTAGTTAGGAGAGAGTTTAACCATACATCCAGGTTCAGATGACACACAAAGTCTAGCTTTGGCTTAGGTCAGTGTGGCACAGCAGTATTAAAAACCAGGTAGGAGTAAATCAGCTGTGAGTTCCTCTCCAGAAGCATGTGTGTTCACATGGTTCCAGGAAGCCATAGTTTGGCTTATCATGTTGTGACAACCAGGCCACTGTATGAGGCACAAAAGAATCGCTGAGATGCAGACATGTCCAGGTTCATTTTGAATTAAGAAAGAGCTTATGATCCTGTCACAGCCTTCATACACCTTTATTCCATTCACACATTCTGAAACGTGTGCGTCATGTTGGGACAGTCTGGGTTTGATTCATAATATACTTAAGATTGCTAAGTATATTAGCATTCTGAGACATCAGAAACTGGTTTGTCCCCATTGGGTGTGGTAAAAGAGAAATGCACTGTATTGCTAATTAATACTAAGTAATAGAATGTGTTTTCTACAACTCTAAAAAATTAATTCATATCCATCAACCAAAATGTTTCTGTTTATTGCTACCTTCCTACCACAAGGTGATGCTATCACAGATCTAATTATCGCTTTCTGGACACCAAGACATATGGGAATTTATTGTAAGCTGAAAACAACAAATCATTAGTTCTTCAGTATGAAACTTGTCCCTTGAAACTTTCTGCATTGCAGAGGGTTGGACTAAATGACTTTTGGGTTCCCTTCCAACTCTACAATTCTGTGCTCCTATGATTTTATGAAAATAAGCATATAATTTAAACAGATGTGAATAAAGGCTATGCACATATTCTATTGGTTCACACAAAGCATGGGTAGGGAATCTCTGGTCCTTCATCCCCAGTCAGTATGGGCAATATGCAGGAATTATGGGGACTGTAGTCCAACATCTGAAGGTCCTCAGGTTCCCCATCTTTGCCACAGTAACAGGGATATTTCCTGTGAACCTCCAGATCTGCTGGTAGTGCTGTGTTATCCATACTGGATAGCATTCTGAATGTTGTGGGGGGTATGTGTGGCTATACTGGAAAAGAAACTTTGAACAGCAATGTAAAACTGTTGAATTAAAAATCATCAAGAGATTTAATGCTGCCACTTGTGGATTGAATCAACACAACATATTTTTATCACACTGTATTACTTGGCTTACCAAAATCAAACATATATGTGTTGCCAACACAAGTTGTTCTGGGTTTGTTTGTTTTTTGTAAATGGATAAGTTAATTGTCACTATCTGTATATTTTTGCATTTCCTTTCCTTCTGACATCACTGTTTACAGTTCCCTCCCCTGCCCCAGACAGTGGTGTTGTGTGTGTGTGTGTGTGTGTGTGTGTGTAAGTGAGAAAGAGAGAGAGAAATGGAATACAGTCCAGAAAAGCTGATGATAAATTTGCTTGTTTTTGAAATGTCTTTTGTATGAAGAAGCAAGCAGAGAACCACTGCCCCTAACAAGTGACCTTCCAAAACTTACAGCACAACTGTGGACATTAATGTGAACCAGATCTGTCCTTCAAATCCATTTGCTAAAGTAGGAGGACATGTCCCATTGTAATTGCATTTTTCTGAAGATTTGTTGTTTAGGTTATTGAAAAGTTGTCACAACTGACCTACTGAGCTCCAGAAATATTTAGTTGGCTGTAGAAAGCTTTATTTGCCTTTACATTTATTTAACAGTAATTGAGCAACACTAATTATCTATATCAGAGCAAGGAAAGGAAAAGAAGTATTTTACATTGCATTAGAAAATTTTAATAAATAGTTAGTAAATTTATATAGAAATAAATATGAAGAGAAACTGTGCCCACTCCTACTTGGCACACAGTCACAGGAGCAATTTTCTGTCAGGTTAATGTAGTTTGAATGAAGGTATTCTGTCTAATCTGCATAGGTTCGTTTTTGTGATCCAAGCAATTTTTGACATATCAAACCAACCTACAGCTTAATTAGCTCTGACATAAGATGCAAATATGTAGGAGAGATTCTTCTGCAGTCTGACATGTTTTCATTTTTTAAAGTTGATTTTGGGGATAATTTTAATGTATGCAAATGATTATTATATTGGAGCCCATTTTGAAAACTCAGCTGGGGGGGAGGAGAAAGACACTTTCAAAATATGCAAATCAGCATTTGTTTTGAGCACCTTCCCCCCTTAGAATTAGGTGAGTTGGAAACCATATAAAGACTTACATTTAAGCTTTACTTTCCAATGTACAAAGTAGGAAGGAAGAATACTTTTAGAAATGGGAGGCTACATTTAGAAACAAACTCCCCCGTCCAGAGATCCTGCAGCCCTTGAAAGCCAAACCCAATCCTCCTCTAAATGGTGTCTCAGCTTGTTCAGCGCCAGTCCTCTCTGCCAGTTTTCTACCCACCTTTGCCTGTGTGCAGGAGAGGAAAGCTAAAGCAGAGGGCATATTCTAAGACATTTTGCACATTGCTCAACTAAATTTGAGGCTGCATAGTTTTATTCTTCCTGATTCATTGACAAGGATGAAAACTACTTTCCAGTGGTTGTTCTCAGCAGTTCCTTATTCCACAGAAAAGGCTTCTTAGAATGCTTGCAGCACTAACCACGGGGCCTGGCCTGCAGCGCACCCGAACCACGCATCTCTCCTGGGAGTGACGTGGTAGCTCGGGGCCCTGCGCTGCCCGAAACAGCAGCGTAGGGCTTGTGTCCACCAGGCGGACTCTGTGGGCAGCTTGCCACACCGCCCCCCTGGGCGGATCTCCGCAGCGCCCCCGTTTGTGGATTTCCACGCCACCCCTGTGGGTGGCTCACCCCGCCCCACTGCTCCAGGTGCTGGAGTAGCTAGCTATGCCCCTTCTCCTAGCTATTGGCCAAGCTGGCTGGGAGTTGAAGTCCAACAACATGTGGAGGGCAGTTTATTAGGAGCCAATGGTATACCATCCACCAGAAGTCCAAGTTTGCTCTATCTACACCCAGCCTATTCCCACGCTATATGCTCTCTCTTTCTTAGTTTGGAGTCTGTTTTGGATGTGAATACACCACCATGGCTGATCTCTAACTTGGGGGAAGGGGAGAGAAAATCCCATTTAAATAAAGAAAGCAATTTTCACTGAAAACAAGAGCCTGGTGTGGCATAAGCAGGGCTGGCCCTACCATGAGACACAGTGAAGCAGGTGCTTCAGGGGCAAATACTGAAGGGAGGCAAGTGGAAGGAGGTGTGGGTGTGGATGGGTGTGTGCGCGCACGCGCACCTATGCAACCTGCTAAACTAAGTACTGCCCTCAGAGTACAGTGGAGGATGCTGAAATAAGATTCAAAGGTCTGCTGAGCTTTTGTACCTGGAATGGGACTGGGAGGAGACAATGTATTGCCCTTTGCTTCAGGTACCAATATGCCTTGGGCCAGCCCTGGGCATAAGGATACAAGGATCTTCTATTCAGCTACCTTTCCTTGTGATTGCCAAAACCTAGGCAATCAGGAGTCTTGGGGCACAGAAATTTGCATGAAAGAAGGGCAGTCCTGACAGGATTAACAGAATGCAAAGATGGTCTTTTTGCTCTTCTGAACTCTGTCCTGCCACTGGGAGCTGTGGCTATGCCCCAGTTTCCTGTGTTTAATCTTCTCTCATTCAGGCCCTTTATTCTTTTATGTAATAGAGATGATGAAGAAACAGTTATACAGTCCAGTGTATTTTAGTTTAAGAAAGAAAAGGAAGGGGAGGTAGCAAATAGCCTTATTTGCTCAAAGGCACATGTTACTTAATAAGGGCTGCCTGCTTAAAAATATACTTGCTAATGAGTCCACCTCTTTCATATATAATTTTTATCAGTGGCTGAAAAATGTAATGATTGAATTATAGTCACTCTTTCTCTTTCTCCCTGACATGTTAGTCCCTTGCTTTTATGAGTATTTTCCTCTCTTCTCCCTGCTATTCCTCCTCCTCTTTCTCCCGATGTTTGCTGTGGGAACCGAACAATACATACAAGAATGCATTTTGACCTTTGTGATCTTTTATGTTCTTCTTGTCAACATTTTTTTTTAAGGCAAATGCCTTGTAAGTTGACTTTGCTGCCCTGTGTGTGGCCTTCTTTTAATTATATAGCAAGGTTACTTGAACATACAATATAAACTGGGATTGTTTTGTGCTGAATAATTAGCAATCTTTTTTAATTGTGAAATTATTGATAATTACAGAGGTGTTACTTTTGAGAATTTAACAAATAATACTCCCATGTGAGCATTTATTGGATTTCAGCCTTAGGAAGAGGAGGAAGGCCGAAATAGAAGCAGGAACTGGTGTGAGGAAGAGGATGGCTAGATGCAAAAGAAGACAAACCTACTGTAGCATTTATGGTTGTTCAGAAGAGGTGATTTCAGCAGTTGAAGCTTGGCCTCAGATCTACACCTGCTGAAACAACATCTTCTACACAGCTATGATGCAGGAACCATGCTGCTCTTTGTAATGTTTCCACCCATATTAAGCATATTTAAATGATACGCAAATTTGATTTAGATTTGGGTATCCAAAATCATGCTTTGAGTGTTTCTATAATACATACATGCCTTCATGTCAACACTGAATCAAAATCTTAGCACTTACTACAGTTGGAAGCGTATTGCTTAAAATGTTACAAAGTACTGCATTTTTTCATGCCTATTGATTCGTATTTTTCCCCACTGCTTCCCTACATGCTTTTCTGTGGAGGAATTGGCTGTGAGAGAGAAAATGCCAATGAATTGTCTTTTTGAAGATACCACTATTATGCTAAAAGTCATTAGTTTTGTAAATTATTTGATTGGAGGGCTACATTTTGGAGTTGCCCCAAAAGTTTACTTCTCTTATAAAAGCATTTAGTTACACAAAATAACTTTTTCTTTTTACTTAAACCTTCCAGAGGACTAGCTGCCTGGGTTCTTAGCTGGCTCTCTCTCTCTCTCTCTCTCTCTCTCTCTCTCTCTCTCTCTCTCACACACACACACACACACACACCTCAAGGCCACAGGAACAGAGGAAGCAGTGAGCCCGGCAGGAACTTGAGAGCATTACCAAAGTGCCCAGCTAGCTGCACATAAGGTTATATTGGGTTATATTGGGGGGAGAGGAAGTGCATGGAAGCACCAGCTCAGATCAGGGCCTGATTGAGAGCTAGGAAGGGGTTGGAGCTCTCCAGCTCCTATATAAGCTGCCAGTCTGAAGTGCTTTATTGCTGAAGCAACATCTCTCATCCCACGCTCTACCTCTCTAACCTGAAGAAACAGACGATAATACGTTTAGCCACCTCAATAGTACGTGTACAATCTAGGCATAGTATCCAACTAACCCCTTCTATTGGCACAAGGATTTTCACTTCTGCAACAGGACTTTCCTCCCTCTCCTCTGCCCAGGGGCACCCCATGGCCTACCCATATCTGCTCCAGAGGTGGAGGAAACTTCAGAACAGATTTAGGACAGGGACAGGGGATTCCCATTGTGCTAGTGGAAATCCTTGTGCTGACAGAAGGCTTACTTATCCCTACCTTGGATATAACTCTAACATTCCAAGGGGAGAGAGTTCCACAATCTAGACACCATAACCAAGAAGGCCCTACTTCTCATCCACTTAACAATGAATCTTAGGAAGGACCATGAACAGGGCTTCCCCAGGAGATACTCAAGGCAGTGCCAGCTGGTACTGGAGGTTCTAGGGCCCCAAGCCATTTTCCGTTTCAATGCCAAAACCTTAAATTGGGTCCGGGAGCTCACTGGCAGCCAGTGCAATGCTTTTAAGATTGCAGACATATGCTCCCATTTTGCCACCCAGTTTAGTAGCTGGGCAGCAGCATTCCACACAAGCTACAGCTTCTCCCACAGTGCATTGCAATAAATCAGACATTTTTGGCAGGCATTATATAACAAAGCAGTAACAGCCTGACCAGGGGAAATACTCATTTAAAGACAAAGTGCAAAAAATTAATGTCAAAATAAATAAATAAAATTACCTGACACTGTAAAGAAAGCACAACACCAGGCAAACCTCTGGGAAGGGTTCTAAAGGTGAGGCACCATTACCTATAAGGCCCTGCCTTTACCCACAACCCACCTAACCTCTGAAGGCAGTAGAAGCTGGTTGAAGGCACTCCAAGGCAGATCTTTATGGGCACATTAATGTGGAAAGAGGCCGTCCCTGAGGCACCCAGGTCTTAAGGTGCTAACACATGAGAGCAGTACAGACTACACAGGTGGGGGGGGGAATAATTAAGCCAAATGAGTTCTCGTTAACCTGGAACTGTCTAGTTGCAATTGTGCTTGTGAAGCATCATCACATCTTCAGAATGACAGTTGAAAGCTGGCATGCATTAATGTTTCAGTTGCTGCTATTAAAAAGCGAGGAGGTGAAAGGAGGTCGCCCTCCGGGCGCGCCACAGTTTAAACGGCTAGCGGCCACACACCCCGGCTATCCCGATTGGTCAGCTGCTGGGAGTCCCTATGATGCAGGTGGCATCCCTCTGCCCACAGCCGGGTCACTGGGAGGTCCTGGATGCCCTTCCACAATGCTCCAGGAAAGGGGAGTGGACTTGCTGCTCTTAAAAAGTAAAAACATGGTTATGCCCTTTTGAAGCGTCTGATTTTTTTAAAAAAAATCTACTGAAAGTAATACTATGTGCTGAATATAGATCTGCATTTGTCATGTATTCATTTCAAAAAGGAATTTATTTCTCACTTCCCATATCAAGGAGTTGCTGGTATCATTGAAAGTGTTAAGCAGCAACAATGTTCTTCTATAGCACTCAGATGGAAGCAGGGAAGGGAGAAGCATGTATCATTCATCTATAATGGGTGAAGAGAGCTTGTCACCTTTTCATCACCACATTGCACATTACAAAAGAAATGAGGAAAGAAAGAAAAGTGCAAGTCAGTTGCTCTTTCCCATCTTCAATGTGCATTTACATCAACCAGCTCTTATCCTTTCCAGACCCTGAGTTAGCTAAGGCTGAGCAAAAACTTTGCTTGGAAACTTTTTTGACTCAGAAGGTGGATTGGGGAGAGGCCAACATTTTCATGGAAGTCCCCCTTCAACTTTTCTGCCACCAGTTTATGGCTTTTTGTGGTAGCAGAATTCATACTCCCTGCTGTGGGTACCCTTTTTCAAATATTATTTTTTAAAAAAAACAAAAACAAAACCAGGACAGGAACTGTTCCCTCATTTTGATTTGGCTTCTCTTGTCATCATGAAACCAAATTTCATGGGCTGTGCGGCACTGTAATCAAGCTAAATCAGAATGAGGACCAGAAAAACCTGCCCTCACTTTTATTAACTGATGAAATATGCCTATGTGGTATCTGAAGCCAAATTGGGCTTCTCATTCTGGCATCTTGTGAGTAAAAATACTTTAAATGGTGTCCACTAACAGTGGATGGTGAGTTTGCAGTTGCAGTGAATGAGGCAAACAATTTGTCCCTGTTTGCACTGTCTCTTTCCCACCTTCCCCGCGGGCTGCCATCAAATTTGACATTATAGTAAAAGGAACAAGTTCAGGGACAGGATGCATCATCTGAAGCCAATCTGAATCAATCTCTAAAGGGATCCTTGAGAATAAAAGGAATGATTTTACTGTAAGGTATGATTATGATTATCTCTAGAGCAACCAAAGGGATTGAAGTCGGCAAAACGTTAAATTGCAGAATACAATGTAGAGGTAAACCAGGAAATGAGTGAGTGTTTTAACATTGCAATAATTTCCATAATCACTTCAGCTGCATAGTTACTTTTTATTTTAAACTTAAGGTACAGTTTTGAAGTATCACTCAGCAGATATTTTGCTATAATCTGTAGAGTTTAATGAAAGCTAATTGGAGGACAAATTCTAGTCTAATTAAAATGTGACTGTATAAAATGTGAAGGATAAATGAAGGAAAATGCTCTATGGGGCAAAGAATTTCAAACAATTATTATTCTGAATACTGTCAAGTAATGCTTTTGTACATAATGATCATAGACATTGTTAGAAATAGAACAACCTTGAGAAAGTTATTTTAAATTAATGTTTTAGGTATTTTGTTTCAAAAGTGGACATTTAAGTAACAGCTGTATAAGGGTTTTGTTTAAAAATGAAAAATAAAAAGCAAATCCCATTCTCATCTAAAACATACCATGTTCTGTTCACATGGTACATTCCATCCATGTTCTTTCATGATCAGCAGATGTAAAAGTTTGACTTATGAGTTCTAATGAGATTTCAATACTGAGCAAACAATAAAAATGTATGCATTGCATACTTTTATTGGGCTTTGGTTTCATGGTTAGTGTTACACCCTTTCAACAGCTTTGGTAATATTATATCCAGCAGGCTTTAGAGACAAGGTGAATTTTAATACTGGGTTGAATTGATGGAAATTAATTTGATGACTTTGTGCAAATAATGACTTTTTAGAGCATAATTATTCAGCAAAAGCTTTGTCTATAGGTATCTAAAAGCAGATACCCTTTTCACCTGCTACTAATATATAAATAGTATGCTATGTTCATTATTCCATTGAAGACTGTTGGACCAGGATAAGGGAGAGCTGAGTTCAAATCCTAAGTTATCCACACTCACATCAGCTCATTTAAAACAAATTATCTTCACTTTTATTTCCTTAACTGATGATGCAAAAAATAACGAGGCACCTTATACTGAAGAGACTTTATATTTTCCTTAAAAGTAACTAGAAAAGTACTATTCAAGTGTTCTGGCTTGATTTTTTAATTTTCCTTCCTCTGTTGTGGTCATAGTATGACCCAAAACAAGTGTCTTTTATGGAGAAAAACCCTACCCACCAGGGTCGATGTGAGCAGAGCCTAGGTGCCATTATTTGTTAATTTTGACCCTACCCTTCTGCCAGGGAGCTGAAGGCACCATACATGATTGGCTGTCCCCCATCTGAACTGTTTGCACTCCACCTAATAACTGACATTTTCAAGATGGCTTATACAGTCGTACCTTGGAAGTTGAACAGAATCCATTCCAGAAGTCCATTCGACTTCCAAAACATTCAAAAACCAAATTGCGGCTTTTGATTGGCTGCAGGAAGCTCTGGCAGCCAATCAGAAGCTGTGGAAGCCCTGCTGGGTGTTCAGGTTCCAAAAGAACGTTCACAAACCAGAACAATCACTTCTGGGTTTGCGGCATTCGGGAGCCAAAACGTCTGAGTTCTAGTGCATTTGGGATCCAAGGTACGACTGTAATATATTTAGAATACAATAAACCAGATGACAGTAACCGGGGGGGGGGGGGGAGTAAGTTTTGCTCTAGTGCTCAGATGGTCCAATATACAGTCATGTAAGGTCAGCTTGTTGGAAGGCATTATTGGTCTAGAAGTTACCCAGTAAGTTTCATGGCCTCTCTGAACCTCAGAGGGAAGCTCAGCATTTTTGCAGCTGCCTAGCCTAGAAGGCAGCAAATTGTGCACAGGGGAGACAGAGAGGCCTTTGTATGTGCCATGTTTCTGTGTGGCTTGCAAGTATCTCCATTGTGCTGACATATGAGCCACCCCACTCCGTATAGAAAAGGGGTAGGGAACCTCTGGTCCTCAGGCCAAACTCATCCTACCAGGAGTCCCCAAAACTATAGATACTGCAAAGAAACCAACAGGAGCTTAAAGTGAGTTCCTGATTGTTCCTTTGCTGGACCAAGGTGTCCTTCCTCTAGGAGAGGGAAGCTGTCCCCCTTTTGCAGACACTCAGGGCTACTCCTTTCCCCTGTTTTCAGAGGTTTAAGGAGCAGCGCAGGGCTGTTTACAAAGGGCTTTCTAATAGCCTCACCTGCTTTCTGAACCTCTGAAAACTAGACATTTAAAAAGCAGCACTGGGCTTTTAGAAAGCCCTTTTGCAAACAGTCCCTGATACTCTTTGAATCACCAGCCTTTTTGCAGAACAGCAGTTTGAACCTCTGAAAACTGTGGGTTTTTTCTTGATTTCTGCAGGGATATATATATTAAACTGCTTTGAGGTTTGTTTGTTTTTACAATCATGCAGTGTATAAATTTTATGAAATAACAAACAAACAAAAATGTTCCTTAACACCTATTCTATAAACGGAACAGTCCACACTTTGTGCAATCTGTACAGGTGAGATACACTTTATAAGCATGTAATTATTTTATATTAAGCTTTAAAATGTCTCCAACTAGCATATTGCGCCTTTCAGTATGCTTATCACTGAAAATTCCTTCTTCTGATCAGATTGCCCCTCTAATACATAGTACTGCGGTAGTATCCCTATTGCCACACTGATCTCTTTTTTGCAAGTATGAACATTTTAGTAAGTCTAGCTGTTGGATGGCTAAAGCTTATATCGTGAAAATCTCAGCTTTATTTCTCTCGGTCCTTTAGCTACGTGAAAAGGCTTGAAAGCATGGCTGCTCACAGTATTCTACATACTGATAAAGAATTCATTCTATAAGTATGGCTCCTTATTTAGCCAAAACAGCATCACTCACGCAAAAAGAAAGGTATCAGCAGACTCAGAACAAAACAAAACAAAATCAGGGAGGAAAAAGAATGGTCAAAAAACCTCCCAATTGGCACATTGAGGACTGACAGTGTAATAAAATGCTGACTGAAGGGGGTGGTGGGTAGGGATCACACTGAACAGGACCACTGCAAACCATTACATTTTGTTGCAGATCCAAGGGATGCCAACATTGTACAGAAATGCTACCTCTCAGAAAAGTGTGAGAGATCCATTTTAGGGATCTCATCTTAGATAAACCACCTAGAATGAAAAGCCAGGGTTCACCTGCTGCTTTTAGCTCTGTCCTGGGACCTATTTCAGCTGGTAAAAACATACCCCTTGCACTTCCAGTATTAAAAAACTCCTCCATGTCAATTTGTGAACAGGTATGCTACACTGAAGCTACATTAAGTTCATCTAATATAGCTACAAATATATATTTAGTTCTGTATTTTGTTTGATCTCACAAAGCCTCTACATCAGGCATGGCCAAACTTGGCCCTCCAGCTGTTTTGGGACTACAGTTCCCACCATTCCTGACCACTGGTCCTGTTAGCTAGGGATGATGGGAGTTGTAGTCCCAAAACAGCTGGAGGGCCGAGTTTGGCCATACCTGCTCTACATAGTGGATCAAATACATACATAATGTCAGATACGGATACACAGTATCCATAGGAGGAGGAGACCAGATGTCTACTTTTACTATGTGTCAAATTTCCGCTATCTGAGTTTAGTTTATCTCTGAAGCAATGGAAAACATGCCTGAAGGTGTTCGCAACACTCTATATTGTACAAGTGCAGAACCTTCTATAACAAAACAGCCTCACCCATGCACAAAACAAAGGCTCGTGGGAAACCCCAAGGTTTGTAGACGTACAAACCCCCTTATAGGGCAGAAAATAAGGAGCAGAAGAGCCCAAAATTATTCAGTAGGGAAATACTGTGGAATGCTGATTGGCTATTGAGACGGGAAAATAGGCTGTGGAGAAAGAATTTCAACCCTATGGATAATTAATATCTTTGTAAATAGCTTTTCTGTTTAGCCAAACAGTTTGTTATCAGAACCTTGATTAAAGCTTTTGGGGTTTCAGATTTACCAAGATGTGCTGTTTTTATGTATTTTTAACAATCGATTCAGTACTTGATCTTGGTGCAGAAATCTATTTTGCTATTCTGTTTATCATCCGTCCACGGACTCACCCAGGTAGCTGCACCTGTGACCAGTTTTTGTAGCAATATCTGAAGAAGGGGGAAAATACAAAAGTAATCAGTACATTTTTGCCTTTCATTTATCTCTGTCATCTGGGAATCTGATTCTGATAACATCAGGAGCAACGAAGGACACATCCTGATATTGTGGCTGTGGGTTTTTTTTGGTTCTTTCTTTTTGTCTAGACATTGAAGAGCATCCACTTGTATCTCTGGAACACACATATGAGAGAGGAGGGGGAGATGGATTCTAGGCTGGAGGCCAGAGGGGAGTGGGGGTAGTAAGCTGTCTATATTTTCTAAAAAAAGAAGTTAAAAACCACCACCTACTCATCATGTGGTTGGAGACTGAGGTTGTAAAAATGTGCTGCAGGCAGAAGTTCTGAAAAATCCCAGAAAGTGTTGAAAACATCCCTAAACAAGGTATTTTTCTCCTGCACCTTTCTTGCTAAAGGTCCCAATTGCTGCCAAGAAAACTAGTGAGAATGTTAGCTGCCAAATAAAAAATTTATGACAGTGTTTGGCAAAGGACTGTATCGCTGCTTGTTTTATATATTTCCACAAGGCTATTGAAAAGCTTTTTTATTTTTTATATATAAAAAAACGTACACAGTTCACTGATCATTGTGTTCTCTAATGGTAAAAAGTAAACCCAAAGAAGGATTAAACAATATAACTTTTTTATTATTTAATAACCGCCTATAAGTATTTGCCATGGTAAGAAAATATTTTTTTTCTCCAACGGTCCTTGTATATCTGTTATATAAAACACCTGACAGGCATCCTTGTGGGGTGAGTCAAGTCTTGCAGTAAATAAACATGAAATCATCAATTAAAAATGTATTGCTATAGCATTTTTACTTGTTATACATTCATGTCTGGGTCAGTAAACTGCCTGTTGGGAAACATAAGGGGGCTCATTCACTTCTGCATGGTATTTATAGTTGAAAAGCAAGAGAAATAATAGGCTGCAATTGTGTGGCTCACTGATATCTGTTACACTTTTGGTCTATGCCATTCAATTAGCGGTGTGGAAGGAAAAATATTTTTGTGTGTACTGAGTTGGGAAGATGGCATATTTGTAATACAAAGATAGCATATTGATGGTACTAAGTAAGCTGGCTAATGATCATGTTAACACCCTTTTAGAAGTTACTGTGCCCATCTGAAGCTATCAGATTATCTCTCTACTGAACAGCAATCAGACTGAGGTTCCAGCTGATTATTAGTTACGTTTACGATAAACTTCATCTTGCTTGACACTAAAGCAGAGTTTCATAGCAATCCTCGGGCCCTGCACTTTGGTAGAAAAACTCTGGAGCCTAAAAATTGTTTTCCATTTCTGAAGCAGTGTGTCCCTTGGGATGCAGAAAGCTTATTCATATATACATAGCCCAAGCTTAGCTCCCTACTAGTAGGGGGGGAAATCCTTCCCCACCCTTCACCATTGCACTAAGCAGTGCTTTTTCTGGCAGTACTCAACAGTATGCAGTACCAGCACCTTCCCCCCCCCTTCAAATCTTGTGATAAGGTAAATGGAGGGTGGGGAGAGTGAGCAAGCAACCGTGGCTAAAAGGGGGATTGTGAAAAGCAGGAGCCTAAGGGGGCAAGGAAAAGGTTTGTTGGGGCTGCAATTGCTGCTGTCAGTCAACAGGTGGCACCTTTTGCTCTTGGCCACCCCACAATGCATGCTGTCCCCCTGGACTCAGTCTCTGCTATACCGCTGCGCCACGAGAGTCCGGGCGAGCATGAGTGTCATTTCCCTTTTGTCTCTGCTTCCATGTCTGCAGGGCGGTGGCGGGGGAGGGGGAGAGAGAGAGAAGGGGAAGGAGGCAGCAGCTTCTACTGCTAGTGCCACCATCCTCCATTTTGTGGCTAGGGCAAACCATAGAGGCGAGCACAGACTGTGCAGCTGGTGGCTGGGAAGAGATGAAGGAGAAGGGGTTTGGTGGGAATTACCTATTTCCATTTTCTCTCATACCTTAATCAAAAATGACCAAGAAATATTATCAAACGCTTTCTCCGCATTTAAAACCATTAATGCGGCCTGTTTTTCATTTCTCATGTGACGAGCAGACGGGGCAAGGTAGGGGCAGAGGTTGAAGAAGGCGGAGGGGTGCACAAGGTGGGGTTTTAATTGAGGGGGGACAAGAGAGTGAGGGGGAGAGAGAGAGAGAGAGAGAGAAGGGGGAGAGGTTCATGGTGAGTACCAGCACTGTTTTTTTCTGGGGGGGAAAGCACTGCCAGTAAGCCACAGGGACTCCACTGTTGGTCCTGTCTGCTCTTAGAGACTTATTCACCTAGTGCATAGTTAAACTCTGGAATACACACCACAAGTTGTGGTGGGGACCGCTGACATAGCAGATTTTAAGAGAGGACTGGACAAATTCATGGAGGATACAACTATTAATGACTACCAGTTATGATGGCTGCCGCTCCCTCCAGGATCAGAGGCACTATGACTCTACATAGCAATAACTGGGGAGCAACAGCAGGAGAGGGCTAATGCTTCATGTGCCGCTTGTGAGCTTCTCATGAGTATTTGGTTGGCTACTGTGGAGAACTGAATAAAGAGCAGGGCTCTTCTTAATCTCAGAGAGACTCTTTCCGATAATAGCACCTCAGGTTTTTAGCGTGCCCTTGTTACAAGAACCTGGGCGGTTCCCAGTGGATTGCCCGGCATATCATGTCATATATTTTTAGCAGTGCTTTAAATGGATGATCAGCTCTCAAAATACAGGAACTTGTTTCTGTGACAGAAGTCTCATAAATGCAATGAAAAGAAGGTTGGTTTACATATTTCATGGTATTTGAAATAAATGACTAGGGACAGGCTGCCATTAATGAGATTATTCCATATGGCATTCAGAGTTAATTTACAGAAGATTAGTTCTTAATCGGGCAAATATCATAAGCAAATTAGTATCAAACTAAGAAATTAAGTGAAAATAAGTTTGGCTTGGAATAATTGTGGACTCGGCTATACAGCTGCAAATAAAACGTTTTAACTGTGTTTTAAGTGCAATATACAATGTGACACTAGATGGCGATGGTGAGCCTTATGGAAAATTCAATGTATTTTTAAAATTGCTTTTGAAAAAAGCTTTTTTTCCCCATTGAGACACTATAATTCTGTTGAATAGCATTGGCTTTTTTTGCTGCTGCATCACTGTTGACTTCTGTTAATCCTCTGGTCTATTGGGACCCCTAGGTCTACTAAGACATCAGAATGAAATACAGAGCTTCATTCTTCATTCAAATTGATAAGTCAAGCTCATAAAAGCCATTTGATGGCTCTTTTTTATAATGAAAGGTGGGCTACAAATATTTTAAATAAATAATACAAATAAATAAAAATGGTCCGTATAGAGTACCAGAGACTATTATAGAAACAAGCAGATCATCTAAAATGCAAAGGAACTATGGAGAAGTAGGTGCACTGCTTTCAACTGAACAGCCAATGTACATCATGCTTTTTATGTAAGTCATCCAGAACAGAAGAGTTCTGTGGATCATTTTTTGCTAGTTGGGCTAGGATTACAGGAGTTAATGCCACTAGTAAATCACACTGATACTAAGACCTCTTGTAAATAGACGCTGTGGATGAAATCCCATATTGTGTGAGTGAACCTCTGCCTGTACAATGGGACCACATCTTCCTTTTGCCCCTACTGCAGCCCCCAGAAGCTGCTCTGGAAGGTCTCCCAACACATTTTGGGGAGCACATTTTGAGGGGAGAAGGGGACAGGTGAAGTCTTGTTACGTGAGCAGATGCTTATTCCACTTGTGCATGAACAGTGTTGGATAGAATCCTGGATCTGAGCACAAAGGAATCACAGGTTTGCATTTCAGCAGTTGAAACCTGCACATACATTAATGGATTATTCCATTTTTAGAAGTGATTGTGTGTGTGTGTGTGTGTGTAGTATCTTCAGTATAGCCCCGAACTTCCTTTCCAGTGGGAAAAGATTTAATTGAGCAGAATGAGCAGATCTTTCACATTTTATTCCTTTCTTGAAGAACCAAGTACCTTTAGACTGTATTGGACTAACACTAAGTATTTCCTGAAAACAGTGAAAGAATAAGCCATCACTTCTTCCTCAAATTCTCGACTCTGATCTCACTGCCCCTCAGAGACATGGGGTCTATAATTCAGAAACTTCCTTATACTACACTGAATTCCAACTCCCCACCCTGTTACTTCTCCCTATGTACAGAAGGCTAGTTATTTTATTAAAGCACTGAGTTTATAGTGAAAATTTCTAGTATTTCTGTCTCTTTAACAGCAATATGCAGTGAGAGAAAGGACTTTAATAGTAGCAAGTAGCTCCTGTCAGCTAATTCTGCCACGTAAACCATTTGTGAATACATCGATCTTCTTTTATTCATTTCTTTTGTGCCAATCCCATATTTGCTATTCCCATGATTTCTCTGAATCAGTTGGTCAAAAAAATCATTTTTATTTGTTCCGCTGGCCTTCTGCAGTATTAGCTTATGAACTGTTTTTTACAGGGAGGCTCAAAGCACACAGCACAGGTTGGGGGGGGGGGAAGCCTATAGCAGTCAAAATTGTTGTCTGAAATGTCTTCAGACGGGAAGGCTGAATTTATTGCACAAAACAAGTCCTAGCAATGTGGAGGTGTGCAGTCCTGCTCATTATCCCTGGAAAAATGGGGGAACCAAAAAGCACAGTAAAAAAATTAAATTTTAATAACACTAGTGATATTTTCTAAATCCTTCTTGACAGAAAGATTCTCATTATTTTTATCTGTCTCAGAGTAGGCTCCTTTAATGCCATCTTCACAAATGGCCTTAGCCATGATTGTTTTCTTTTCTTCAGAGCATTCAGTGGAGGGGGGTGGAGGATGAATATATACGATACATACTAAAATGCTTTTCTATCACTCAAAAAGTGCCATTGAGTACTAACATTTTGGATAGCACATTTTCAGGAACAGTTGCTGCATATACCTCTGCAAAGGGAGTGGGGTATTTCCCCCCCCCTCTCTTTTGCTCATAAGAGGTCCACACACTTAAGACAATTGTAGGCAGCCTCCTATAGAAAAAGACACCCAAACACAGAAGGGAAAATAAGCCTAAAAGTGATGTTCATACATAGTTTGAAATCACAATTAAAGCAGAAGTAGTTTGGTTTTGTATTAGAGTTCTTGGAGTTGTGCTAATAGAGGAAGATTGCCCTTCTGGCTTAGATCAAGCTTCTCTGAAACTGTTCCTTTTGTTTCCTTAAAATTTGTGGAATATAAATAAAACCATAGTTACTACAGTAGCTAAGCCTCTGTCGTGTTTCTTCTTGTTGGCTGCTTCTGCACATGCTACTGCCAGTGAAATAATTGTTTTATCTAGATGAATGCTTTTCTTTATCAGAAACCCATGTGTGTACAAACATCCCAAAACCAGTCACTTTCTACAGAGTTGATTAAATAGAGGCAAATAAAGGAAAGCTGCCCATCAGCTTCCTTATTTCTAAGGAGAAACTCTTTAGCATATTGATAAGGGGGTCATCTTTCAAGCCCTCCTGTGCTGGCACTTCTTGACACTTCACTAGGTAGGTTGACTTCAAGTTCAATATGTGATTTAAGTGAGATGCCAAGTGGTTCTGAATATCTGTGCTCACATAGAGCACAAGTGTTGTGTTCTAAACACCTCAGAAGTCATCCTCATAGTTACAGCCACCCCAAAAGATTTGCTTTTGCAATTTCTCACACAGGAGCAAGATATGGAACAAGACCCAGGGCTTCAGAAGGTCTGTCAAGCAGTAGCCCATTTTCAAAGTTTGTTCTGGTCTCTGAAAAGTCAAATGAAAGAAGGGAGAGAACAATTTTTATTGCACTATTATTGTGAAATTAGCTGTATTTAAAATAATTGACTACCTATGATTTCCTCAGGAAATATGGGGCTACTAGTCATTTAAGCAATGTTGCATTTAGCTTTAGTTGCTTTCGTGTGTGTGTGTGTGTGTGTGTGTGAGAGAGAGAGAGAGAGAGAGAGAGAGAGAGAGAGAGAGAGACTCTTAAGTACTTTTCATAGGCGACAATGACAGACTAGCATAAATGCTCAATATCCAAAAGAAAAGTTGAGTAGTGTAAAAAGTACTATTGGTCCTTGCCATCTGTTTAGGTGGTATAATTACCTATCCTAGTTGTCATGTGGTGCTTTTGGACAAGATTAAGCACCTGTATTAGATTTTTTTTTGCCATAGAGAAGCTACTTGTATACCCACTCCCCTCCCCAATGTTCTATCCCAAGGCCAACATTTACATTTATACTTGGATCATGTCATCCTGTTTTCTGTTGTGCTCCACCTAACCTTTACCTGAGGACTATGCTTTGGGCCAGTATACTTGCATAATATAAAGGCCTAAATAGCCTTTCCCCCCAAGGGAGGCAGAGAACACTGCCCCTTTAACTATTATTGCATCTGAATTAGCTGCCATTGTGGCAGAATTAGGGCTGCACTTTGTCTTTTCCAGAGCCTCACAGGTGTAGGTCCCAACTTACATGATCTTTCCAACAGAATTAGTGTGTTCAGAATGGGCATTTAGGTATAACACGATGGAGAGCAGAATCCCAATTTTTGATGCTTGGATTGTGTGGCTCTCAAATTCAATCCTTGCAGTTGCCCTGGATATTCAAGAGTCTGATATTCCTGTGCTTATTGTGTCCGACCATTTTTCTGCTTCATTTGCATGTACCATTTGTTTTATTTTGTATGGGTGCAGGCATACGTATAAAACTTCTAGGCTTCGACTATCTGCAAAGATAATATTTACTGTTGCTTAAAGGTAAAGGGACCCCTGACCGTTAGGTCCAGTCATGGACGACTCTGGGGTTGAGGCACTCATCTCACTTTATTGGCCGAGGGTGCGGGCGTACAGCTTCCGGTTCATGTGGCCAGCGTGACTAAGCCGCTTCTGGCGAACCAAAGCAGCTCACAGAAACGCCGTTTACCTTCCTGCTGGAGTGGTACCTATTTATCAGCTTGCACTTTGACGTGCTTTCGAACTGCTAGGTTGGCAAGAGCAGGGACCGAGAAACAGGTGCTCACCCCGTTGTGGGAATTTGAACTGCCAACCTTCTGATCGGCAAGCCCTAGGCTCTGTGGTTTAACCCACAGCGCCACCCACTTACGGGGTGCAATTCTGTCGTCCAAAACTTTGACTAGTTTAATACTGAATGCATAAGTTTACAGAAAGCCATTTTGTATTGTGTACCATTAAACTTGAAATATTTTTCATTAATCTGTCTGTGTTCTTGAGAGGTCTGCTTTCCCCCTGTACATTTTTTTGAAAATAAAGCCCTGTGTTGTAATAAAAGCATGTTAACGGATTCATGGTAGCCACTTATTTTTCTTGTATTTGTACTGGTCTCAGAGCAGAATGCTTCTTAGAACTTTCTTCATTATTGTAGGCAAAAACTTACAAAAGTTTGTTGAGGATTGTTCATCACTTAATTTATATTAAGTAATTATATTACTTCAATTCCTAATTTTATTAGCAATTGTCATTGCAGCCATTAGTGCTTAATGCCAAGGAATCATTATCCAGCGCTGGTCAATCAGGTGCTAAAGCTTGTACAAGTCATTAAGATGGACTCTAAACATTGTGCACTTCTCTCACTAATGAATGCAGCTTGGAAGGGGGGTGTTTCCTAAAGAATTTTAACGCAGTTGGCAATCTTAGTGCAAGAGTAGCTAACATGCTATAAAGTAAGTAGTTGTCTCTTCTGAAACACCTTCACATATAACTATGCTGCAAATCTCATCAGAGCCATTGTACGCACAGATTTCGGGAGAGGTAGCTCTAACGCAGCAAGGTCATGCAAACAATGGTTTTGGGAATGGGTCTGAAGTGCAGGCTTGATTTCTGCTGGCCTGGAGATCATTGCAGAGATGATCTGCTTGACCTCTAAGATGGAAAACTGGTCCTGTCATTCCTTGTCTCGCTGAATAAAATTGGCATTGACTTCGGAGTGGAGCTACTAGGAGGTTTATTAAGGAAAAGTTAGGCACTATGGCAATACACAGGAAAAGCAAATCTTGACCGGAAGACCTGATGCTTTATATCGGGGCCGACTTTGGTAAACTTTCATAATATGGTCTCTCTGTGAGGCCAAAATTTGGCACACCCAAATGGATGAACTGCCTGCACCACCCAGAATCCGGCGTGCTAATACAGTAAATTGCATTTCCTTCATGTCTATTTAATACAGTGCACCGACAGCAATCCCCACCTAATTTCAGGTCAAAACATTTCTTTCTTTCTTTTTTATAATATATTTATTAAGGTTTTAGGAATTTATATAAAATAGGAAAAACAGAACAAAAAAAAACAAGAACAATGAAAATACATACAAACCAAACAGAACACATACAACAAGTATAATTTCAATCCCTTATATTCATAAAACTTACTTTCCCGACCTCCTCATACCTCCCCTTTCTGTATTCCATTCTCTAATTAAGTCAATTCAGCAAATCCTTCCCCTAATTTCTGTATAATTTTTAACCTTTCTTAATCACATAATCATTACAGCTTTTAACCACTTAATTTCTGAATCAACATCGTTCTAGCCTTCAATAATTTTACAATGTTTCCTAAGATAGTCCTTAAATTTCTTCCAATCTTCTTCCGCCGTCTCTTTTCCCTGGTCTCGGATTCTGCCGGTCATTTCTGCCAGTCCCATATAGTCTATAACTTTCATCTGCCATTCTTCCACGGTGGGTAGATCTTGTGTCTTCCAATACTTTGCGATGAGTATTCTTGCTGCTGTTGTAGCATACATAAAAAATGTTCTGTCCTTCTTTGGCACCAGTTGGCTGACCATACCCAGGAGAAAGGCCTCTGGTTTCTTCAGGAAGGTATATTTAAATACCTTTTTCATTTCATTATAAATCATTTCCCAGAAAGCCTTAATCCTTGGGCATGTCCACCAAAGGTGAAAGAATGTACCTTCAATCTCTTTACATTTCCAACACTTATTATCAGGCAAGTGGTAAATTTTTGCGAGCTTGACTGGAGTCATGTACCACCTATAAATCATTTTCATAATATTTTCTTTTAAGGCATTACATGCCGTAAATTTTATACCGGTGGTCCACAACCGTTCCCAGTCCTCAAACATAATGTTATGACCAATATCTTGTGCCCACTTGATCATAGCTGATTTAACTATTTCATCCTGTGTATTCCATTCCAACAGCAAGTTATACATTTTTGACAAGTTCTTAGTTTTGGATTCTAACAATTCTGTCTCCAGTTTTGATTTTTCCACCTGGAAACCAATTTTCCTGTCTGACTTAAAAACCTCCATTATTTGATAGTAATGGAGCCAATCTCGCACTTTGTCTTTCAATTTCTCATAACTCTGCAATTTCATTATATCCCCTTCTTGTTCCAAAATTTCCCAATATTTCGGCCATTTAGATTCCATATTAAGTTTTTTCACGGCCTTTGCCTCCATTGGGGACAACCACCTGGGAGTTTTGTTCTCCAGCAGGTCTTTATACCTAATCCAGACATTATACAGTGCTTTCCTGACAATATGGTTCTTAAAAGCTTTATGGGCTTTGACCTTGTCGTACCACAAATATGCATGCCACCCAAAAGTGTTATTGAACCCTTCTAAATCCAAAATATCTGTGTTCTCAAGAAGTAGCCAGTCTTTCAACCAGCAAAAAGCCGCTGATTCATAATAAAGTTTAAAATCTGGCAGGGCAAATCCCCCCCTTTCTTTTGCGTCAGTTAATATCTTAAATTTTATCCTGGGCTTCTTGCCCTGCCAGACAAATTTAGAAATATCTTTCTGCCACTTCTTGAAACAGTCCATCTTATCAACAATTTGCAATGTTTGGAACAAAAATAACATTCTAGGCAATGCATTCATCTTTATAGCTGCAATTCGACCCAACAAGGAAAGCTTCAATTTTGACCAGATTTCTAAATCTTTTTTTACCTCTATCCAGCATTTTTCATAATTATCTTTAAACAAATTCACATTTTTAGCTGTCATATTGATCCCCAAATATTTCACTTTCTTAACCACAGTTAAACCTGTCTCATTCTGAAACCTCTCCCTTTCCATAGGTGTTAAATTTTTCTCCAATACCTTAGTTTTAGATTTGTTCAATTTAAATCCTGCAACCTGGCCAAAATCTTGAATTAATTCTAAAACCCTTTTAGTACTAGATTCTGGCTCTTGTAACGTAAGTACCAAGTCATCTGCAAATGCTCTCAATTTGTATTGTTTAGCTCCGACCTGTACCCCTTTAACCAGCTGGTCCCTTCTGATCATATTCAGCAAGACCTCCAGGACTGATATAAAAAGTAATGGAGAAATTGGGCACCCCTGACGTGTCCCTTTGTCTATCTTAAACTCTTCCGTAACCACATTGTTTACAATTAACTTTGCTTTCTGCTCTGAGTATATTGCACCTATACCGTTTTCAAATCCTTGGCCTACCCCCATCCCCTGGAGATTCTTCTTCATAAAACTCCAAGAAATATTGTCAAAGGCTTTCTCCGCGTCCACAAATATCAAAACTGCTTTAGTATTTATGTTCACTTCTAGCTTTTCCAAAATGTCTATTATATTCCTTACATTATCTGACATATGTCTTCTCGGGAGAAAGCCCGCTTCAGGTCAAAACATTTCTAGCCTGGTATGCCTTTCTTCATATGGTGGTTTTAGTATTTTAAGAGCAAACAGAATGTAAACCTACAATGCTACTGAACAGAAGGATGAGTTATTAGTGAGAACTGGTGTGTTGAAATGGATGCAGGGTTGAAACTGTATCTAAGAGGCCACACGTAAAATCTCAGCATTCACTTCACCCCAGTAGGTCATCTTGAGCAGACTACAGTGGTACCTCTGGTTGCGAACGGGATCTGTTCTGCAGGCCCGCTCGCAACATGAATAGAACACAACCTGCAGCGGTGCGTCTGTGCACGCGCAGGTTGCGATTCGCCACTTCTGCGCATGCACGTGACGTCATTTTGCGCATATGCGCAAGCGGCAAAACCTGGAAGTAACCCTTTCCGGTACTTCCGGGTTGCCACGGGACGCAACCTGAAGGAACGTATCATGAAGCAAACATAACATGAGGTATGACTGTACTGTCTCAGCTTTTCCAATCCATTAAATAGTGGGAAATCCTTCGTGCATTAAAGTCCTGTGTAAATACTAAATTTGAATATGATTCTATGCAGACATTTCTTTTTTCAGGAGTACTGGCTCAGCCATAACTATTCATGTTGTGTTGTGCAATCATGTGTAATACTGTGGAACTTATAAACCTTATGGAACTGCATGCGATTCTGGCTGTGGATCTGTGATTGATTCAGAGATTCACAGAATCCTTTAAATCAAGATGTCCATTTAAGAATCCCTCTTTAGTTGAAGGCTAAAAACCCAGCAGTTATTTACAGTAGACTTTCACAACGAAGGGCTGGTTCAGAAGCTCACTTTTTTTCTCTCCCTGTGCAAGGTGTTCCATCCATCTCTCCTGACACATTTGCACATAGAACTTAATGTATGATCTCCAGCCCTCCATGGACAGAGTTCTTACCACAGTCACTGAAAAATGAAAAGGGAAGATTCTAAATGCCTCATCCAGCCCCATTTTATTCTTACAACAACATATAGATTTGTGGGCAAAAACTTCTGTAAATTGGGTCCACAGACTGCATCGAATAAACAGTTAATTCGTCTTAATATCAGCAACGCTGTGATTCATAATGCAAACTGGAAGCATCCTTGATGTTTTAGTCACACATTCCTTTTAATTTGGCCATGCATTCTTTTAAAGCTACAGTGTGCTAACTTAATAAAATGCAGCATGCAAATGCACAAGTTTTTGCCTTCAGGCACTTTAGCCATGGATGTTTCAGTGGGTGTCTCCTTTCAAGTATATATTATTTCTTAAATTATTTACCCTGTAAACATGCTTTGCATTTTCAAAGGAGGCGCTGGGTTGCCTCTCTGGAAGATTGAACTGAATTTTTTAGGTAAAAAGAATCCAAAGTTACAAATATCATTTGTGTTTTTGTTGGTGAGTTAGCCATGTGGCTTTTTGCAGAAGATGCTGAACCCCACTTTCCTCCTTTCCCTCCCACCGCTTGAAATTCCTTGCTGCTTTGCCTGGAGCAATACCCACTGGCAGTGTCTGGCTGTGACAGTACTAGAGGCCTCTTTACAGATGGGTCCTGCCAATGCCAACCATTGTTCTGCCACTGTGAGCTGGTTTGATTACAGAATATTGCTGAAATCCCACCCAGCCCCCAGCCCTCTTTCTTCATTCTTTCTTTTAGCGCCCTGGATTGTTGACTTGAGATCTGAAATGTATTGACACCAGAATCCAAGTTCTTTATGTACCATTCCATCCTATCACCCTTCAAAGTGGAGCTCTGCTGCTTCAGAAACTCATTCTGAAGTTTTCCTTGCTCTGCTCCCCTGCCTGAAATGCTACAGACTCAACATAACTTTTGCCGAGATTTAAAGAACATGTTTATTTTAGAGTTTAATATGAAACAGGGTAATAATTCTGCAGAGGAGCATGTTGATAACATCCTTCCTATTTCATGATTAATTTGTTCTGTTCAATATTGTATTCTTTTGCTGCAGTGGGCAAGCTAATTCAGATTCCTAGAAGTTGAACTTTGATATGCATATCCTACATTCGTACTTTAATGGAACATTTAATTAGCAGATACAGGTGGGGGTCTGTACTGCTTCCTCTTTTCCTGATGAGGATTTTAGAGACGAGTTTGCAGATTAAGTAATCTTCCAATCAAGTGTGCAGCCAGAGAATTAGAAATGAAACATTTGGAGGACTCATTTTATTTATTCTTTTTTTCTCACTGTAATTTGGGTGTGATGAGACACTAACTAGGTCAGATATGAGGCGATGGCTTAACGATTCAGTGTGTTAGATGTATGCATTTGCCTAACTATGTGTTCGACTGAGCAAGTTCCATCCACAGTTAATCCTTTGTAAATTAGCATCATGGATGCCTTGGGGCCTTCATCCCACAAATAAAATGGTTGTCAGCACAGTCATATTAGAGGAATATTACTGTATGTTACTTAAGGCTGAATTTTTAAAGAGTTTTCATGCTTTTTAATCTGTTTCTCTGCTGAATTTCAATTTTCCTGAGTTTCTTTTCAGGATCACTGAGGGTGACTGAGTAAATATGCACTCTGCTTTTCATGCATTCATTTGGGCAAACAGTTTGCTATCAGGTGTTGTTTTGCTAGAAAATGCCCCAAAAGAAGAGGGAAAGAAAGAAAGAGAGAGTGGTTGAAAGTTCAGGTGTTAATCTGCACTGCAAACTAATAAGAAGCAGAAGCCTCTTTAATTAGCTTTAGTTTGTTAGACCATTAAACATTTTTCCTCTCCAAGAGAGACAGAATAGTCCGCTCCCTTTGGCAGAGTAAATATTGCCTGTTAAGTTTGAATTAGCTGTCATCGTGGGAGAATTAATGCTGCGCTTTATCCTTTCTAGTGAGGAAGGGAAAAATAAACGAGACAGATCTTAGTTCAGCTTTAAGTGATAAATGAGGACAAAGCAGGCCATTCATCTCCTGCTAGCAAAGTGGACACAAGCACTAAAGCAGTTTTGCGGAAGACGTGTCAGCAAATGTGATCATTTTGTAACCTGTCAGGAGGATAGAGAGCTAGTCCTTTTAAAGTGTCACAGGGGAGTGTGTTTGTCTGATGTGACAGTTTTCATCCATCCATTTACTTTTCTTTTTTTTAAAGGTGAATGTTGTAGCAGTGGCTGGCATTGTGAAAAAGGAGGGAGGGATCTGAAGTTGGTTCAAAACTGCATCCTTCCGCACTTACACTTGCCTATGCAACCAGACACAACTAGTATGATATTATTTATTTAACCATGAAATTCTCATATGTACAAAGATGCCTGTTTGTAATGTATGGCGAACAAACATCCCACCTTACTATGAGCTCAGCCTATTGTTTTTCCTTCCACCATCCATTGTTTCTTTGTTTGAATAGTGTATATGGTTTTATTTTCCATCTTTTTACAAACAAGATTGAAATTTCAGTTGGCTTTTTGGGGTGGCGTTGTTGTTGTTTTTTGGTGGAGAGGGGGCTGTCAATCTGTTTTTAACGATGCTATACTGCAAATATGTTCCTGCCATGTAAAGGTCAATATTCCGCAAGAGCCCGGATAAATGTTTCCCTGGAATGAAGCTCAGGCCTTTTCTTAAAAAAAAAAAATAATACTCATTTTTAATAGTTCTGTACAGATAGGTGTCATTCAGACTCTGACGACTGATAGTTTGTATGCTGATGAAACAAGAGGTTCATTTCCACAAGTGGTGTGTTACCATTACTCATTTCTATCTGTTCAGTACACAGGAATGTAGCATTTGCCTGATTACCATAAGTGAATCTATGCAAGTGAGGCAAAGAAAGGTTTTAGAACATAAGAGTCATAGTTTGACATGTCCTTCTATGTAGCATCCTTTTTCTTCATCACTATCTTTTATACTTCTCCCTTGGTATTTGGTTCAAGTGAGTACCTTGCCAACAAGTTCCCTACCCTTGAAATCTTTCACTTTAATGCACAAATTAGGGACTGCTTTCTCTCTGGAATTAAGAAACCAAAATAAAATTATTTGAAAACCTCCATAATGGCTTGCTTGGGTTATTGTGGGTTGTATCCACTTAAATATTCTCAGGGTAGATGCAATGAAAATGAAATCCATTCATTCCAGGGAGTCTACTCTGAGTATGACTTAGTTGGATAAAACTTTATGTGGCAAGCTCCTTTCCAGTATGAATTGCCATCAGGCTTGTTTTAAATGTTCCGTTTAGCAGGTTTTAGACATTTAGTTAAATTATAAAATAAAAACAAACATTCAGATATTAATTTAATGTACACATAAATGTTAGAAGGCCCAGCCCCTTAGCAAATGCTTTTAGCTACAGGAAGTGAGGGACAAACTAAACATTACATCATTACATGTGTTCAGCCATTGCATAGCTTGAAAAAAAAAGCAGATATGGACATCTCAGATTTGGACTGTGAGAGGGTTAAAGCTTCCCCCATACTTACCTTAAAAAAAAACAGCCACACAATGCTAAAGTCACATCTAGTTTGGCTCTCAGTGACACAAATAACAATCAAGATCAGTACAGACAATAGTTTTAGAATCTAGATAGCTGTATTCCATGGGTTACTCACATGGAAAAGAAAAGTTAGGTGCTTTACATTGCGCTTTTATTGTCTTATTCTCTTTCACCACTTTCTTTTCTTTTTATTCCCTTAGGATCATTCAAAACCGGATTTTGTTAGTTATCTTGGGGATCATCGTCATCTTTGCAGTCCTGATGATTATTTATTTTTCTGTCAGGGGACACTGATATCTTTGTTCTTCACTGACCAGCAACAAACTGCTTCAGAGTAATTAAGACAAAGTGGTCACATGAATCATTCTCTTGCACTGAAAGGTTCTCCCTCTCAAAGCCTGCGGTTCAACTCTGGTGCAAGTAGCATAAGCATATTTTGTCTTACTGGCTGCATGTGCATTTGATATTTTTCTTTGTTTTATGTCATAGTATGACTGTTTCGGTTTTCCTATATTAGCATATGCAATGAACATATTGTTAGTATACAAGACCTCATGTGTAAGCAACTTATTAAATTCCATGCCAGATTTTTAATGCTGATACTTGCAAGCATTTAAACACTCGACTTGGCTTGAGTTGGTATTAGATCTCTGGCAAGAAATTCCCTCTTAGGATCTTGGAATAGGAGCAAACAGAATTTTAAAAAAAACATAGTGTGACATACTCAGGCTTGAATAACAATCACAAATGTAACCCAGCAAAGCCAGAGGAGTCATTGCTTCTAATAAACATATTGTCTTTTTGACAGGATGGCTTAATGTCCACTGTGAACCTAGTATTCAAATGTGATAGTTTTTCTTATTTCTTTCAAACTTTATTTACAGACCATGTATATATATTCATTTCCACTAAGTCCTGGATTGTCAGATGAATTTATTTTGCAGTGTTGCCCTATGACTGTGTTGTTGTCATGCTGATAATGTTGCTTTCCAATATTGTGCTTTTAATGAATGCAGATTCCAAAGCAAGAAAAGACTGGCTAGCAGTTACACAGAGATCCTTTCTGAGTCACTTCTCAGTTTTCTGGATTTAGATTCAACATAATAATGAGATTTAAAATCTGAAGTATCATGCAAGAATAAATATGGTGAGATTGTGTGCAAGTAATATTTTGAATGAATTCTGTGTGCAAGAAATATCTAGAATGAATTGCATACATACTTCCATTTCATTTAAACAAATACGGACTTAGCTGAAATGCTCAAACAGGAGTATATCTACTCACATAGGGGTGGCAAGAAAATAGCCAGTTGACCTTTTTCTGTATGTCCAAGAGAAGGATGATGCACTTCAGTTTGACATTGTTTAAGCAGCTATTGCTTGTGCTCTCCCTTCTCTGGCCCAGCTTACCACACATTAATAATAATAATAATAGTAATAATAATATATTTAGACACCATGAATCAAGTTCTTGTCATCCCTTCTACCCTCTTCCTTACACCCTTTGTGCAACAAATAGAGGGTGATGGCATAGTAAACAGGTTGTAGAAAGTTATACCCAATTTTGGTCCCCTGGGATGTGTATTAAGACGATTACTTGAAAACACGTATTTCTTTCAATTCCCACATTCCTGTGTCGTTACGTGAAAGGTTTTTATGGTTATCCCTTCAAAATGTCATTTATGATGCAGTCTTCCATGATGAGTAGACACGTGTCCATACTGGACGCAAATGGAATTGTCTCCACCTATTTGGCAAAAAGGGGATGCAGGTGGTGCTGTGGGTTAAACCACAGAGCCTAGGACTTGCCGATCAGAAGGTCAGTGGTTTGAATCCCCGCAACGGGGTGAGCTCCCATTGCTCGGTCCCTGCTCCTGCCAACCTAGCAGTTTGAAAGCACGTCAAAGTGCAAGTAGATAAATAGGTACCACTCTGGCAGGAAGGTAAACGGCGTTTCCGTGTGCTGCTCTGGTTCGCCAGCTCCCTCGGCCAATAAAGTGAGATGAGCGCCGCATCCCCAGAGTCGGTCACGACTGGACCTAATGGTCAGGGGTCCCTTTACCTTTATTTGGCAAAATAATATGGGCCCCAAATTGGATCCAGTGTATGTTTGACCCTTATTGTGGGACCCAACACGAATACTTTCCCACCACTGTCCCTTTTTACCTGGACGTGTAGACTGTGCCAGGACTTAAAGTGGGCTCTGTAGTCAGTGGCAGGCTTTGGGCTCTCAAATTTCATAGGTGCCCTGTGTGATGCTAAAATTTGGTGCCGCCCTGCCCCTCATGTTCCCTTCTGCAGCATTGTTGTGGCGCCTCCTGCAGAGTGGCGCCCAGTGCTGCTGCACCCGTCCTGTCACCCTGAAACCGTCTCAGCTGCAATAAAGCATCCCTTAGGCCCTAACTGCTGTACTGCAGCATCCAGAGTCAACAGGAATTATGGTTCCCAATGTCCAGTGCTAGTTTTCTAGAAAAATAGGTGCTGGGACTCACCATGAGCTTCTCCCTTGTCTTAGAATGGCAATGGTGCCCACCTGAGAGGTGCTGGAGCTGAGCTCTGGCTGGGGGGGGGGGAGCCCTGCCAATGTCCCTCAAATTTGAGAAACTTGTAAATTACATTTCCCATAGTTCCTATAATCCCTTAAAAACTACCCATGTGCTTGCAGAATCTCCTAGGACCATACTGCAGCACACTGTGAGCTATCTCTGCACCATTACATCTAGGTAAAGAAAGGAAAGGGTGGGGAGATGAGGAAGGCTGGACTTCGGTTGTGGAGCTAATCCTGGACTTGGAGGTGTCTGGGTCCATTCTTAAATGCATCTGGAGGTAGCCCAGAAAATCTGATGTCCATGCCATTCCATTTTCTGGTATTCCCTTTCACTAGACAGATAACTAAATGCTTGCCACTTAGAAACCACAGCATAGCCACTTTTAGCTGTAAAAACATTGTGTCTAACATGCTCCTTCTATTACCTGTGTATGCAAAAGGAGGAGGATGCAGTTGCTTAATAATAACAATTATTACAATTTTATCATCCATTTGCCCGGAGATGAGAGCAAAAGATTTTCATAAGACCTTTTGAAGTGCATTAATTGGAGTCACTTGCACAGATTATGAAACCAGAAATTATGAACCCTTAGGGAACAGACTAAACCATAAAATAGTTGAGGGACACAGGCAATCTCTTGAAGGTTGTAAGAATTTTGTAGCTTTATCCTGGCTGGTATTCTAAGGAACACTGAATCTTTATTGACTTCCATGGTATCCCTGTTCAAACACCCAGGGATGGAATTTGGCCCTAAACCTGTTTACTGTCCAGACACAAAGAACTGCATGCAATCTAAGCTGATGTAGCCGACTCAAATCAGACCTGTATAGCGTAGTAAAGAAATTCATGATGAGGAGATTCACAAGAGAAATGCTGTTTATTGAAAAAGGTTAGGGCATGCATGTCTTCAGATAAATCATTTAAGTTGTGTAAACAGAACTATAGCCTTTACCATCTTAATAATACGGAGAGACTGAGTTCATGGGAGCTGGGCAAATGGGGATGAGGGAGAAGCCTGCCAGTGTTAAAAGTATGTATCAAAGCAGGTCAGAAGATGTGCATTTTCATAAATACTTTGTTTCTTCTAACAACTACTGTAAATATAAACCTCAAAGGAAAAATTAATTAAATTCTGTTAGTTTACTGGTTCTTTGTTGTTGTTTTTCATTTATTTGCCGTTAATGCCAGTGGTAAAAATCTGCATAATGCCGACTTGCCTCCTGTTCCAGCCTCCCTAGCCACCATAATACTGAGATTCTCTTCCCCAATATTCCAAAAATCCAACTATGAAATACAATGTCTCACCTCAGCAAGCCCCGCTGAAAGATGCCAAATGAACCACTGTATGCCTTAATTCTAAAATTCACAATGATTTCCATATCACATTCTTTCCTACACTGCAGTTTCTTCTTTCTGGCTACATAAAAGGGGTCTGTCACAATGACATCCACATACTTTGATGATCTGATGATCCAGCGTGTAGCTTCATAGGGCTGCTGTATTTTGCATATGCTTTAGAATACTTAGTCGATGCTCTGTCCTTTTCCTGAAGTTCTTACAAACAGCAACCCCAGGAACAGTTCTGAAGAATACGTAGGGTTTCTACCAGGCTTGTAACGTGACCAAGTATGTATGCAGGCAGTGGTTCACACAATCTGGTTTATAGATGATGGACTGGTGTATACATGGGTATCTATTTTCCCACCATAGTGTCCATTTAGAAATTCTCACTGCCATCAGGGTGTCTTCATATGCATGACCTATCTCTAGCTGCCAGAGGCGAGCCTAGTGGCCACCTATATAGTCATGAAGGGACCAGCTCCTAAGTTGCCTTCTATGTATTTACTATTAGATAGCAGATAGTTTGGCTAGACACTGAATTCAGCCGCTTTGACATGTAATAACCATAGGAACCATCTTGCGGCAGGAAAAGAACTCCAATGTTCAGAATAAGCCTCAGTTTAGTTGACTTGTGGTCCTGAGATGACCACGTGGTAGCTATGGTAGTTTTCCATTTGTTGACATGGAATGCTGCTCATTCCCCCACCCACCCCAAAGGAATTCTTAGTCATAGCGTGAGGCTTACACCAGCCAAATCAACAGTTCAGTACCTGAACAATTAGATGCCTACAGGTAGGCGAATTACCCCTGCCATCCCCATCACAACACAGGTTCTGACTCCCACTGAACTCATTTGTCACATCTGTAGCAAGTCGGTGAATGAATCAAATGCATCCAAATGTAACCATCAAAAAACAAAATGTTCTAACACTGCGAAGCCTTTATTGAATGACGACGAATTAAAGGCACGCACATTAACATGCTCTTCTACAGTGTGTAAAATTCATATTTGCTAAACAGTTCCACTATGCAGAAGCACCAGACTAATTCTGCACTGATGCAGAATCAAACACAGTTTAATTAAAGACGCTTAAGTTTTAAAGAGTTTTTAAATGCTCTACGTTTTGGGAAAAAATATCAGAAAAATGTAGCCTGACTGACGTCAGTTCCCATCTCTGGGATAGAAGGCCATTTGGTATTCTGTTTAAGGCAGGCTGGATTGTCTTATTTTGCAGCCAGCTTGGTGGGGGGTTTTCTTTGCTGCTGCTTCAGAGCACAGAGCTTCAAAGGCTGAAATTAATGGTGAACAAAATTGTGCGGCTCTGACCATCCCATGCGGGGCAAACCCATTGAGGGTTATCATTAAGTAAAGAAATAAAGAAAAAAAAACCCCTGCCAGTTCCTAAAAAAAAAAAAACCTCATCAGATAATGACCTCAATGATTGGGTTTTCATTACCAAACAGCATCCCGAGATTGTCTGCCCCACAAAAAAAAAGCAACTGTGTGTGTCTCCCCTCTCTTTCTCTCCCCCCCCTTTTGCACATCTTTTCTTTAAACCTGTCAGATCATTTCAGTATTTCAAATCCGAGGAAAACAGCCTGCCTGCTGCTGTATTTGAAGTTGTAATGGTGTCAAAAAGTCACGACTGACTGACAGCCGTCAGTCCCAGAGGAGCTCATTAAATCATAAAAACTTGACAAGGAAATAATTGAGCATCACTGGCAGCTTGGCGCCTGTTTAGACGTTTTTATTTTCTTTCATTATTAGTCCCCACCATTACGTTCATTAACAAATTGCATTAAACAAATGTTAAGGGCTAATGATTTGTTTATCGCGGTTTTTATTATTATTATTATTATTTAAACATTAGCTGCGTCATGTGGTACCTCAGCAGCTTCACGCTATCATCTGACTGAATATTTTTCCACTCAGAGCTCTGGGTACTGTTGGAATATGAAATAGATTATTCATTACCCTCCTCTTTGCCACTGATTTGGTTTCATGTAGCGTCTTCCACAGAGAAAGATGAAAACTTGTCAAAAATAGGTTATATCTTATTCTAAGGGCAACAATAGCAGCAGGTACAGGCACACTTTAATATTTAATTAAGGTTGATGTTAACCCCTTTAAATGACTTTAGCTGTGAGTTATATTCAAGTGCAGAAGAGAAAAATAATTGTACTTAATTTGCAACCTGTACAGTAGGCATTCATCCTAGACTTAAGCAAAAAAAATTAAAGAATTTTTTTTTATAATAAAAAATTTGAAGTATAAATATTTATACCTTTTTGTCCATACCCTTGAATTACCCACTTTGGACCACGTCCGAAATATAAACTACTTTGTCTTTCCCCCCCTTTTCTTTTAAACCCTCCCAGTAAAAATCTGGAGAGCACTCTGGTGATGGAAAGAGTTACATGTGAATCCCTGAGAACTTTGTGGCTGCGGTAATAAAATCCTGTTATTCACGACAGCCTGTTAACTGCTCGGCATGTGTTTTTGAACAAGGAGAGTTTTGTTTCAAGCAGCTGCAAATAAGTGCCTCTTTTTGGGGGGGGGTTGCAGGGAAACATTTATTTTTAATTGTGTATCTTCTTGCATTGCCTGCTGATGGTAGAACTCTAATCCGATTTTGATACAACAATCTAAGCAGGATGATTTGACAGGTCTGGCTAAAATTCTGTTCACATTCTTTGAGAAGGAAGGACATTGTACAGATTGCTCTCCGTGGCCTAAGTCTCCCAAACTTCAGTAGAACGTGCCAGTGGTCCAATCCCAGTTCTTTCAGCAGATATACCAGTGAGTGACATGGGAATCACTCATAATTATCAGCCTTCATCCTTCTGGAATCAGCAAATATGTCATGTGTACCTCATGACCTTGTATGGAGACACACTGCTGTTTTTTTCCCCGTGTACCCTCCAGCTCTTCAACCACACCAGTTCCACAGCTCTTCATTGGCGGCTGAGATGCTCTAGAACTGTGAATATCGTCCCTGTTTGAGACAGCTTTTTCAAGGCTTTGGTAGAAAGCATTTGGGAAAAGAGGATGCTGTGGTGAAGGGAACGCAGTGATGAGGGGAGAGCAAGGGGCAAAATAATAATAATAATAATAATAAATTTTATTTATATCCCGCCCTCCCCAGCCGAAGCTGGGCTCAGGGCGGCTAACAACAATCAAAATAATCCAACATTCTAAAAACATTCATTATAAAATTAATTAAAATCAAATTAAAATCAAATTGATGGCAACCATTAAGCAAAATTCTGTGCAGATTGCCAGAGGAGGGGGTCAGGCTGCGCCCTGACCAAAGGCCTGGTGGAATAGCTCTGTCTTGCAGGCCCTGCGGAAAGATGTCAGGTCCCGCAGGGCCCTAGTCTCTTGTGACAGAGCGTTCCACCAGATTGGAGCCGCGGCCGAGAAAGCCCTGGCTCTAGTTGAGGCCAGCCTAACCTCTCTGTGGCCTGGGATCTTCAGGATGATTTTATTTGCAGACCGTAAATTTCTCTGTGGGACATACCAGGAGAGGGGGTCCCATAGGTACGAGGGTCCTAGGCCGTATAGGGCTTTAAAGGTTAAAACCAGCCCCTTAAACCTGACCCTGTACTCCACCGGGAGCCAGTGCAGCTGGTATAGTACCGGATGAATATGATCTCGCAGCGAAGACCCCATAAGGAGTCTCGCCGTGGCATTCTGCACCCGCTGGAGTTTCTGGGTCAGTCTCAAGGGCAGCCCCATGTAGAGCGAATTACAATAATCCAGTCTGGAGTGGCGTGATGACAATTCCCCCCCCCAAGTGCCACCCTCTGTCCCCGACCAGAGAGAAACGAGCGCAGCCATTGGAGGACTGTGCCCTGGATCCCCACGTCGGCAAGGCAGTGGTCTAGGAGTTCGTGATCGACCATGTCGAAGGCTGCTGACAGGTCTAAAAGAATCAACAGCCCCGACCCGCCTCGATCCAGCTGCCTGCGGAGATCATCTGTTAGGGCGACCAGAGCCGTCTCGGTCCCATGACCAGCGCGGAAGCCAGACTGGAATGGATTGAGAGCCGATGTTTCATCCAGAAACCTACCAAGCTGTTCAGCAACCGCTCTCTCAATCACCTTACCCAGGAATGGAAGATTCGAAACCGGGCGGTAATTGGATAGATCTAAGGGATCTAATGATGTTTTCTTTAAGAGCGGACGCACCACTGCCTCCTTCAGTTCCCCTGGGAATATCCCGGTGCCAAGCGACAAATTGATGATATCACCCAGGGGGGCCCGCACCTCGTCTGGACACGCTCTAATCAGCCAAGACGGGCACGGGTCAAGAGGACAGGTGGTGGGCTTTCCAGCTCGGAGGAGTCTGTCCACATCGGCTGGGGATATCCGGTCAAAGTGGTCCAATACTGGACCCGAGGACAGTCGAGGGGCCTCCAGTTCCTTTATTGTATCCAAATTGGCAGGGAGGTCATGGCGGAGCAACAGGACCTTCTCCGCAAAAAAGCTCGCAAATGCCTCACAGCTGTGTGTCAAATTGTTATTTAAATTTGGCTGTCCTTCAAGGGACGTTAAAGACCTAATTATACTAAATAATTGCGCCGGGCGAGAGCTAGCGGAGGCAATGGAGGCCGAGAAGTAGGACTTCTTAGCGGCCTTCACTGCCATCTCGTAGGTTTTCATAAAAACCCTATAAGATGTTCTTGAGGCTCCGTCACGGGCACCCCGCCATACTCGCTCTAGCCGTCTGAGGTCCCGCTTCATTTTCCAAAGCTCCTCGGTAAACCAGGGAGCCCGGTTTCTGCGGGGTCGCAGAGGGTGCCTAGGTGCGATCTCATCGATGGCTGCTAGGAGCTGGATATTCCAGCCATCAACAAGCTCAGTCAATGAGTCGCCAGGGGGAGCAAGGTCCCGCAAGGCCTGACGGAATCTATCAGGGTCCATCAGCCTCTGCGGGCGAGCCCAAATTGGCTCGCCACCTAAGCAGGGTGGGGGTGGAAAATCAATCCTGGCTTTCAGAGCGTAATGATCAGACCATGGCAGCTTCATCGAAGGAGACATGATCACATCTATACCGGCGCCAAAGATCAAATCCAGCGTGTGGCCTGCTTGATGTGTGGGGCCCGAAACAAACTGGGAGAGCCCTAGTGTCGCCTTGGAAGACACCAGGTCCAGAGCCTGTGAGGAGGGAATGGCATCAGCATGGATGTTGAAGTCCCCCAATACCAATAGGTTAGGGAACTCCAAGGCCCAGCCGGCCACCGCCTCCAGCAGGCCTGACAGGGTGGCTGCTGGTGCGCTAGGTGGCTGGTACACCAGCCAGACAGCCAAGCTCACCTCGGAGCCCCACACTAGGCCAACACATTCAATGCCGGGGATCGATGGCAATGGTAGACCCCTGAAAGAACAATCTTCCCGGATTAATAATGCCACCCCTCCCCCCCGGCCCACAGTCCGTGACTGGTGGAGGACGGAGAAACCCGGGGGCACCATCTGTCGTAAGGTAACAGTTTCCCCTTCGCGCACCCAGGTCTCCGTCACACAAGCCAGGTCAACCCCCTGCGAGGTAAGGAAGTCTCGCAGGGTGGCGGTTTTGTTGCCTATAGACCTGGCATTGCACAACACCAGTGACGGAGGTGAGTAATCCTTGCTCACCCTACCTTCGTCCCTCGGGATGGGGCACAGATTGGAAGGGGTACGAGCATATCCGTATCTCGATCCCCTTCGCCTATGACATCTGCCCCCACCGCCATACCTCCCTCACCCCACTACAGTAGCAATCCCAAGCCTCAAACCAACCTCCATTTACAAAATAGAAAAACAAATCAAACCAAAAACAATTGTACCAACAAAACAAATCCCCACCCCACTCACTATCCAACCCCAAACCAACATAAAACGGAACAAAATAAAAATACATGTATACAGACCACGGTGGTACAACAAAGTAAAAAGTAAAAACCCCTTTAAAACACTTTAAAATATATAAAAACATTTTTAACATTTGCTGCAGCAACACCAGTGTCCTTAAAACTGTAGCGGTGGCGAGTGTGGGCCTCGCCCCCTAGGCCTGGTGGAATGGGCCTACAGGAGGGAGCGGCCTACCTCAACCCCCACGGTGCAGCAGCAGCAGTGGTGTCCCAGTGCCTCATGAGGCCTCTTAAGCTGTGGCGGTGGTGAGTCCCACTCAGCTGTTTAATGGTAAAAACAGTCTTTCCATGCATAATAATTTGGCTATTCTCTTTGGAAATGCATTTCAGTTCAAAGTATATTTGGAGTTAGGGGCCACAATCGAACAAGCGACTTGAGGCTTGCTTGCCCAGTGGAATTTTAAAAGTGTTTGTCCTTGCAGCTTTGGAGGTTGTGCTTCCTGAAAGTCTAGTCCAAAACATCCTGGACACGTACAGCCAATTGAACGGCTTTTTAGAGCTGGCTGGGAGATGCAATCCATGAGGCTATGCATCGTGCATACCCTTTTCTTTCTATGAAGGCTTCTCTTTCATCACTCTCCTTGCCCAGCCCTCAAATGGTGTTTAAATGCTTACAAGCTTTAACTGATTACATGCTTTCAGAGTAGTTTCTGTGTTTGCCAGGATTCTTCTAGCATAGGACAGTGGGGGCACATGGTTCTTTTCCCTTAAGATGCATCTTACACCAGACCTCCCCCCTCCACCCATGGCTTTTTAAAAGTCATAGGAATTAAAAAGGAAAGGTGCCCAATAGAGACAAGAGAACAAATTTGGATGAATTTATTTGGTTAGCTATGTACTACTTTTCATCAGAAAAAAATTCAAAGCTGTTTACAGAATAAAACCAGTGGAGTTACATACGATATATAAAGCATTAAGAATTAAATAACATACATAAAAGAGATAAAGAAATCAAAATCCCTAAGAGTTCCACACACTCGATACCCACAAAAATGCCTACCCACCAACACACATGTCCCTCAATCAACCTACATCCACACACATTCCGCTACCCTTATATACATGCACACTCACAAGAATTACCAGTCTCCAAAATTCTCTTGGTCCATATACTACAACACCGGCAATCTGAGGCTGAGACCAAATGTAATCTAGGCTCCATCAACCCCAATAAAAACCTCATCGATGGCCATCTATGGCCAAGGTATTAACCTTTCACCCTAGTCATCAGCCACCAAATCCTACGCTGTAGCAGAGAAGTGGTCCGCCTTCCAATCCCAAACTGTCCCACATCTCCCCCCACCTCCACCTGGGACAGCGGCACATATCCCTCTGTTCAGCCATAAGGAGCATAAGGAGAGGGGGTTCACTCTTGTACAGTGGTACCTCGGGTTACATATGCTTCAGGTTACATACGCTTCAGGTTACAGACTCCGCTAACCCAGAAATAGTGCTTCAGGTTAAGAACTTTGCTTCAGGATGAGAACAGAATCGTGCTCTGGCTGCGCGGCAGCAGCAGGAGGCCCCATTAGCTAAAGTGGTGCTTCAGGTTAAGAACAGTTTCTAGTTAAGTACGGACCTCCGGAATGAATTAAGTACTTAACCTGAGGTACCACTGTAGTGACCCAAAGTCATGGTGGCTTTTCACAGCTCTATGGGCCAAAATGTATACTTGCCACTTCGGGATTTATTTATTTTTTAAAACTCTGGGTGCCAGCCTTCAGTAAGTCTCTTGTGGCAATTCAAGTGACACAAAGCACTCAAGGCTGCATTATGCCTGAGTGAATTTCAAAAATGCCTTTGCCAAGTGCTGGGATGGCATTGCAGTTAGGGGAGCATGGGGTACCGGAACAAAAAGGGGTCTTTCCCTGGCCTCCTTGTGAGACCCAGATTAAGATCTCAAATAATGAATTCAATGTCCAAGCAGGCTCATGTGCCAAGCAGCTATCGTTTAGTAACTTAGGCCCCAAAGAAATTTATGAAACAGAGAACTGACAAACTATGTTGTACAGGTTCGTTTCCAAGAAGTCTCCAGAGGCAATGGCACATGCAACACATTGCAGTAGTTTTACCTACAGTGTTAGTGGGGAACCTCAGGCCTGGGGCCCAAATGCTTCTGGTTTCTTGGTCTGGACATTGGTACTCTCCCCATACCTTACCAGCCTCACTCCACACCATCCTCAAGTGCTTTTGCCTTCCTGAAATGTATTCTTGAACCACAAAACTACCTCTTACTTGCCTGTAGGAAGAGGTGTGCATGCAGAACTGTTGGGTTGAAATAACGACAGACAGGTAGTGAGTGTCATCTGGGAGGCATCTCCCGAGCAAGTCTCGGGGAGTCCCTTTTATTGAATATTACAGCATTGCCACATATGTGCTTATTGCTGATTGGTCAACACAAGTACAAAGCAAAGATTACATTAATCACCAATGGATTACAGGGTGGGAAAGGGAACACAGAATCACACAGGCATGAAGACCTCCTAATTAAACTTTTACTAGTGATTGATATAGCATTCATCCGTAGATGTGGTCAACTATGCATTAAGAACAAGTCAGGTAAAATGTTTTCCTGAACTCAATGTGAGCTGAACTGGTGAGTGAATGTCTTAGTACTGTTTGTGCAGTATTGTGTGCAGGAGCGAAACTTAAGAGCAAGACTTTCCCAAACATGTCACAGTCGTGTATAGGATTGTTGCATCCAGCATCCCAGCATCTCCCCCTTTCTTTATTTATTTAATGGTGAGTGGGACAAAAGTACTTCGGGATACGTGGTTTGCCAGCGCATGCCCAAAATAATTCTGCCCACCGATGTTGTTACTGAATTCAGGGTGAATGGGACAAAAAATACCTCGGGATACGTGGTTTGCCAGCGCATGCCCGAGATAATTCTGCCCACATCTCCCCTAATGTTTACTGTTGGTGCTGCCATTTCGTAAAGTAGGCAGCAATAATTTTATTGGGTGGCTGAGGAGGAGAAAAACACTGAAACCAAAGGCGTATGAGACCAGGGATGCACTGGATGAAACAACATAGCAAAATTAATATACATATTATGATAATAGCATATTGAAAAAGATTGCGAAGCCAATTCATATTTGGTAACCAGCCGGTGAGCCACTGGGTAAACGAATCCCAGAGGCCAGAAAGTCCAACGTCCTGTTTGATGTGATGTGTGAGATTTTGCAAATGAGAAATTTGCTTTTGAATAGCCTTGGAATTGTCCGTAATATTAAAACAGCACATATCATTCACTTGTTCACAACCATAATGATGAAGCATTAGCAAATAATCTATTGCAGCGCGATTCTGTAAGAGTCCATGACGCAATTCACTCTGTTCTTTACTCAGAAGGTGAAGAGCTTGTGAAGTAGAATTCAAGGCTTTTGCTGCGGAGCAAGCTAAAGAGTTAATATTCCTGCTATTCCGTGCAGCCAATCCAGGGACTCCTAAAAGAGAGACAGCTAGAGAAATATATTCAGATCTGCTAGGGAGAGAAACAGAATCATCACAATCATTAGTCAATTCCACAGAACGTCGATATCGAGAGTGAGATAAATGATGCTTTTTGGGTAATATGATAGACAAACGGCTTAAACAGCAAGGTGTGCCATGGCTAATATTTGCTGGAATATAATTGAATGTGTAGCCTGGACACGACCAGAACCAGCCTTCAGGCAGCTCTGTATATTTATATACATAGGAAATATTTACATAATCAGAGCAGTTGAAATTATCCTTGCCCATTGTCACACAGTTGGGCTTTGTGCAATTGACCATACGGGCGCAAGTGATATTAAAAGAGGCCACGTATGGGGTCAACAAATCAAACAGAAGCAAATTATCAGGGCTTGCTTCCAGCTGCTGTTCCTTTCTAAACTGTTCAGCTTGAGGTGAGTGATTTTATTTGGCCACTGAAGACGGAAAGGCTGGAGGGCTTGATTCACATAGTATGGGGGAGTGCAAGCTTACTCATTAATTTGAATGGTAGCTTGCAATTGTTGTAGCAAATCTCTGCCCCACAGATTGAGGTGGATTTTCAGCACACAGGGCTGGATGTATGCAATGGTTTCAGAGCTATCAGGCAGGGAAACAGGCAGCCACTGTACGCTTTTAGAAGAGGTTTGAGGTCCACCCACACCCCAAACTGCAGAGGCAGACTCAAGGGGCCACGTGGGGTCCCAGCAAGTACTAGATATGACAGAAATGTCTGCGCCTGTGTCAATCAAGCCTTCCAGAACTTTGCCATTGATTTTATACTTACGAAGAAGTTTCTGTTCACCGATCCTCTGGATTACAGCTAATAGCTGTGGAGAAAGAGGTGCAAATTGCTGGTGCAAATTACTATCCATAATAGAAGCAGTAGGATGAGAAGGGAGCACTACCAAATGTGCCCAAGACTCACCCTTTTTTAACTGCATGGGCAGATGGCTCCAAAGTTGAACCATGATTGTGCCCACATAGGCAGGATCTAGGACTCCCGGAATAACCATGATTCCTTCTTTGGCTGCAGAGAATTTGGGTAAAATCAAGCCTGCGACCTTAGGAGGTAGTGGGCCTGCCAATTGGGTGGGCATGAGCACGATTTCACCAGGTAAAACAGCGTCTTTGGTTTCCTGATTAATTAAATCAATGGTGAAATCAGAAGGTGTTTCCTTAGGAAAATTTTCAATAGCAGAAACTGACAGCAAAGGGCTCTCTATTTCTGTTGTCCTCTCTATTTGTCCTGGCCCGAGAGTGGGGCCACCATGGAGTTTCCCGAACTCCGGCACTGATTTGCCCAATGATAGCCTTTACCACATTTTGGGCATTTTTTGGAAGGTTTAGCCTTATTGCCATCACCATTCCTATTTGCTCCTCCACCAGGGGCTCTGCATTCTTTGGCAAAATGACCTGGGCGCTTGCAGTTGAAGCAATTGCCTGTTGGCTTATTGCCAGCTTGGATGGCATCGGCAAGCAAGGACATCGCATGACTCTGGCTTCCAATTTCTGCACAAGTTTGAATCATATCGGCCAGGTCATATTTAGGGCGATGTATAACTGACTGCAATGCCTTTTTGCAGTCGGTGTTTGCATTTTCAAAAGCCAATTTTTTCATCAATTCATTTTGGGCTGTAGTGTTATCAACCTGCCTAGTGACTGATTCTTTCAACCTATCTATAAATTGATGGTAGGGTTCCGAATGTTGTTGCTTAATATTAACAAAGGAGCTCAGTGGTTGCCCTGAGACAGGGACTTTCCGAAAGGCGCGTTGCACGCAGGTCGCGGTGCGACTAAAATGCAAAGGTGTTAGTGTCGCCTGGGCTGTTATATTATCATACGGACCAGCGCCAAAGAGTTGATTGGCTGTATGCTGTGGATCAGCCAGAGCTGCTGCATTATGCTTAAATTCACTTTCAAAAACTACATATTGCGCTGGAGATAAAAGCATGCGCATCAAATCTTTCCAATCTTGGGGTAGCATTGTGTAACCGCTTGCTATCCCCTCCAGCATTCCTATCACATAGGAGGATTTTAAACCAGAATCAGTAATGGCTCTCCTTAGTTCCCTCATAACAGAATAAGGAAGTGTCTCGTACAACACCTGTTGTTGAGCAGTTCCTTGGTTGGTATAGGAGATAGGGAAAGCAGATGGCATTTCCCCAGCCCATTCAGACTCTTCCTCCAAGGACAGGAGCCCTTTCTGCCTAGCTAAGGAAAGCGCGGCACGCACAGCTCCTGTGGAGCAAGCAGGGGCTGAAGCAGGCGAAGGAGGGGTGGAAGGAGGGAGGGAGGATGTGGGCTGAGACGAAGGGAGGGGCTGGCAAGGTTGCAATGGAGGTAAAATCTTGGGGTAAGGTGGGGGATTGTCTGCAACTGACAAAAGAGCAGGTGCCGTCGGAGATGCCTGAGGTCCTAATCTAGCGACGGCGTCTGCACACTTCTGCCAAGTAAGCAGACAATGAATCGGAGCCCTCGGTTCTGCGAAAAGAATTTTTCCGATCTTTTGCCAAGTTTCTACTTCCAAAGAACCAGTCTCTGGATAAGAAGGGCATTGGCAAGCAATCTCACATAGCAATTGTTCAATTTCTTTTAAAGAAATATGAACACCCGCCACCCGCTGTCTAACGAGATAGAGTAGCTCCTTGGCATGCTCTTTTTGGAATTTAGTCAATTCCCCCCCCATACTCACGAAGTAGCGCGCTGAGACTTTTCCAGTCGAGTGAAGTACAGGGGTTTGGCTGCGTGAGGGATCTGGCACGTCGGGGTCACCAGATGTTGGGTTGAAATAACGACAGACAGGTAGTGAGTGTCATCTGGGAGGCATCTCCCGAGCAAGTCTCGGGGAGTCCCTTTTATTGAATATTACAGCATTGCCACATATGTGCTTATTGCTGATTGGTCAACACAAGTACAAAGCAAAGATTACATTAATCACCAATGGATTACAGGGTGGGAAAGGGAACACAGAATCACACAGGCATGAAGACCTCCTAATTAAACTTTTACTAGTGATTGATATAGCATTCATCCGTAGATGTGGTCAACTATGCATTAAGAACAAGTCAGGTAAAATGTTTTCCTGAACTCAATGTGAGCTGAACTGGTGAGTGAATGTCTTAGTACTGTTTGTGCAGTATTGTGTGCAGGAGCGAAACTTAAGAGCAAGACTTTCCCAAACATGTCACAGTCGTGTATAGGATTGTTGCATCCAGCATCCCAGCACAGAACTACCTCTGACTTCCACCAACTGTATAAAGGTGAGTTGCAAATGTTGCTCCACCCACTTTCCCCTTGGTCCTGCCCATCACGCAGCCCCTAGAAAGTTATCGATGAGGTCATACCCCTGGCCTAGAGGTTGACAGTGCATTGATAACAGTGGCCAGGCCATATCTGTCCTCTACACTGGTGAACTTTCAGGCTGGAAACAGACTTTGCTGGAGATACATGGGTGTCATGGAAAATAACTTTTTTCTCCTCTTTCCTTAATAACAAGTAATAAATAAATGACAGGGCGTCCGTATGCTCAGCATGTCACATCCTTCATTTAATGGGATGCCTGCTATGTGGATTGGGGCAGGATACAAATATGTTGTATCACACATTTTGTTTCACTACACATTGAGGCAGGAGGAGAGGTGGGCCCCTGCAATAAATAAAATAGTCTAGGAGAAAGAGGCTTTCCAAATAAACAAACATACCTGGCATTGGAAGACAGGACTACACTCTGGTTGATCTCATGACTGAATCGTAGCAGATCTAGGTGTTATGAACTAGCAGGACAATGGGGAAGAGGAAGAGGATCCCAGTGAGGGGTGTAGCCACAGCTGGTACACGCCAAGGGAAACTGGTGATGGAGAAGGGGAGGTTGGGAGCATAGAAAGTACTCGTGGGGTGACAGAGGACAGCGAGAGGATGGGTGTCAGTGCACAGGAGCAGAGGAGCAGGACCCAGAGCCAGAGGGGCCTCCATCTACTTGAACAGGCTTCCTCAACCTCAGCCTCCAGATGTTTTGAGACTACAGTTCCCATCATCCCTGTTCACTGGTCCTTCCCATGGGAGTTGCAGGCCAAAAACATCTGGAGGGCTGAGGTTGAGGAAGCCTGTACTTGAACATGGCAAGCTCTGATGCGTGGGGAGCAGTGGGAGGAGTGCTTTAGGAGGCAGGCAAGGGCCCACAACCTAGATGACCAGCTGTGGCTCATTAGCTCTGGGAAGAGGCGTGTGATTCCTCAGCTCCAGTAGGCTCACAGCTGGTGAGGGTTACTGCCTCATCAAGCCCAGAAGCTGCAATCAACATGCAAGGCCTCAACTTGACTGCTTCAGGAGCTGTATGGGACTGTTCCTTTTTGGGACCGTATGCACCAGTGGAGACTTGCTGCCAGGTATGCTGGGGTTCAGAACACTAGGCAGATCTTCTGAGAAAGTTGTGTTCCAAGTCTTATGCCTTCATAGTTTCTCAATGGCAAGGACTGCTGCCCACATGCTGCCCGTGGTCTGGTATCAAGACCATGTCTTTCCACTCACTAAAGCCCTAAACAGCCTTAGCCAGTATACCTGAAGGAGCATCTCCACCCCCATCATTCTGCCCGGACACTGAGGTCCAGCGCCAAGGGCCTTCTGGTGGTTCCCTCACTGTGAGAAGTGAGGTTACAGGGAACCAGACAGAGGGTCTTCTCGGTAGTGGTGCCTGCCCTGTGGAACGCCCTCCCATCAGATGTCAAGGAAATAAACAAATATCTGACTTTTAGAAGACATCTGAAGGCAGCCCTGTTTAGGGAAGTTTTTAATGTTTGATGTGTTTTTAATATTCTGTTGGGAGCCGCCCAGAGTGACTGGGGAAACCCTCTGCTGCTGCTGAAACCCTCAGTTCTGTCTGTGTCTCCCTTGACCCCCTGCAATCTTTAATTAATTGCACTGATACTGCAAACAACTTCACAGTTCCCATATTGCAGTTCCCTAAAACACCCTCGCCAACAGGCCACTACACTAGATTACATTGGGCTCAAAAGTTGTCATGCACTACTTAACTGCATGTTTTGCCTCATATCTCGGGTTCTACAAATGCTAAAAATGGGCTTTCTGAAAATGAACACACTGGGAATCTGGGGGTCATCCCGGGGTGCAACTGTCACCATTGGTCTTCCTGCAGACACACCCATGGAAGTTGGTAGTGGCCATGCCGAAAGGATGAGCACCAGAATATGGAGAAAGATAGCTTTCCTGCACACACCCCCAGCCAATTTCTCTCATGCACTCATTTGTATTTCTTGCTAATGTGGATCATGACCTTGTCAGTTCTGCTCTCTTATGAATGGAAGGCTCACAGTCAAGCAGGATGTGGTCACTGCGCAACTATTGTTCTTGATCAGCAGTGGGGATGTTTTGCACTGTGGGAGGGCCTTTTCGATGGTAGCCCCGAGCCTTTCAAACACCCCTCCAAGGTGTCTATTGTACTGACATTATACTGCTTTCATCAGCTGGTCAAGATGCATCTATTCCTCCAGATTTTTGGAAGGGTCAGGTGAGATGATGACTTAGTTGTATCTGCTGCTTTGAAATCCCACTGTGCTTTTTGTTAACATTGTGGTTACAAAGTTATATATAATTTTTATTTAACCCACCCTGGGAATTTTGGATGAAGGGATTGTATTATTATGTAAATAAATGAACAAATAAATATAACACTCATTAATATCCCTGTTAGCTGTCTCTTCTAAGCGATATCTGTATTCATGTGTTGCCAAGTTGAATTCACATATGCACTCTGTACATGCAAACATACACACACTTCTCAGAGCTCTAGAAATAATAAAACTGTATTGTATGCTGACTGATTAAATTGACTGATGTTTTTGTTAAGTAATTTCTGTACACATATATGACACATTAACTTACAGGTACAAGCACATTAAATGTGTCCAGGCCCTACAGAGCTAAGCAAAGTATATCTCTTACCGTGAATGTTGAGAGAAAACCACTACAGCAGCTGAAGCTGTTGTATTTGTTGCATATAAATAATGAAGGCATCTAGAGGAGTTAAAAAACCTGTAGACTATGATACAGTGAACTTGTGCACTCAGTCATTCCCTTCATCCAAACAACTGCCTTTGGCGTGAATAACAGCTTGGCTGATATGAAGCACAGTATTGATCTGTTGCTCAAGAAAGTCCATTGATAGTTCTTTGGACTTTTCCTGAGGTATGGCTGTAACAGCTGAGCACGAGAGGGATCTGCTGCTTCTATCTCTAGCTCATCCCAAATGAATTTAATAGGAAGCCAATCCAGAGAGGGCAGTCTGCTCTCAATCTGTACTGTTCAGTCTCACTTACACACACACACAAAAAAAACAAACACAAACAAGCAAACTTTCTCCCTATGTTTCTCTCTTTCTATTACTAAAGGCCGATTCACACTTCAAATTTTAAACTTAAAATCCATAGAAGTATCGAGACGTAAATGGCAGCATAAGTGTGGGGCCATCAAATGGGAACAGAGCTGTTTAAAGTGGGCAATGGGAAAGCCTCCCCAATTGATTTTGCCACTTCGATTCAGGTACTCCCTGTGCCCATTCAACTGTGAACTTTGAGTCCAACCCTTAAGAGCAGCGGTATTGGGTTTTGTTCTTTTCAGATTGTGAGCCTGTGGGCAGGGACTTGCTTTTTATTTCTGGACAGCACCTAGTGCATATTAGGTGCTTGATAAATAATAAATTGTGTTGATCCTGTGTTATTTGTCATGCCCCATATCTATTCTTTAACAGGTAACCCAAGGTATACAGGCATATCCTCTGGATACCTTGCCTCAGCCATGTTCTGTGACCATCCATTTCCACAAATTTTTAGTGCCAAGGGAGAAGAAGAGGAAGAAGCAAAAGAAAGAGAAGGAAGAGCTGGTAAATGTGAGTATCTGTGTGTTTTGTGCCCACAGGGCAAAGAGTAATTTAGCATTCCTAATCCAAAGGCCACACCATAGCTACTTTGAACTTTAAAAACAAACCATGGGAGATTACAAATCTAAGAAGAGCTCTGCTGGATCTGACCACAGGCCTATCTAGTCTAGCAACCTGTCTCCCGCAGCAGCCAACCAGATGCCTCTGGAAAAGCCCAGAAGCAAAACGTGAGGGTAATAATTCTCCTTCCTTCCTCCTCAGCAACTGGTATTCAGTGACATACGACCTTTGAACCTGGACATTCCGTCTTCTTCTTTCTTCTTGAATCTCCCATATCATGTCTATTTTGATTTGATATGTTTAATCTAGTGCACGCATGGAGAGAGAATACATGGAGTGGTTTATTTGGGTATTAATGTATGTGTAATATATGTAGACTGTCTAAATTGAGCATAGCGTGAAGCAAGCCATTCCATTAGCACAACGATTTCTCCTTGCATGATAGCATGCTATTTCCCTCTCCTCCCCCTGCATGCCCCCTAAATCTATTCTGGGATATATTTTTCCCCCTCCTTCATTTATTTATTTAATGTTGCAATACATATATGAAATCTTTACATAATGATACATATACATTATATTAGTAAATTCACATTTTCACATTTCTTTATGTAGCAACATTTATCCATTTCTTATTTCTTGCCCTGTGTCTTCCCTCCACCCCTGCGTGACTTCCTTATTATTATTTTGTAACTTTATTATTGAGATTGTAATTTTGTATCTTAATAATTAAACATTCAATCTTATATATCTGCTTAGCTTAACTTAACTTAGTGAAATCAATAAATTCTTGTTGGAGCACCTATTCTGGAATTTCCCCCAACCCTCTGGAGCAGATTTGGGGACAGAACAGGAGGAGAGGAGGGAAGTCCCATTCTGTTAGCTCTAATTCTAGCTAGCACAATTGTTTAGCTGAATAAATTATGGGTGTGTTTGGTAAGGGGTGGAGGCAGTACCTTTCAGCAAAGAGAGCTGTCACCAGCTGGCAATGTTGCAAGAGAAATGACCATGGATGAAACAGCCCTTATCCCCACATGCTGAAAGATGACTGAGGAGGCAATGTGGTTTGGTAGCAAGGTAACACAGCGTTAAAAACCAGACATGAAGCCTAGTATTGCCATATGAACAAGACCTTCTCACAATCCTATATATTTACAGAAAAGCCAACACGGGTGTTTTATTTTATTTTAGTTCTGGAAAACTTGTAGATAAACAGCACCCTATTTCTTGACCCAAAAATATTGCGTTCAGGGTGTTCTTTTAGATACATGGTCCTAGTGGGAGTCTGGCTTAACCCCATTGAACTGATAAGCAACATCAAAAAACACTGTGGACTCTCACACTTTGGCTAGAATAAAATGTAACCTGCATCACTTTTAAATGCTTCAACATAGGGATTCAACAGTAAATAACCACTATTTGAAATAGGAAAATAATCACACTTATTCTTGGTTAATGACCTAGGTTAATCACAATGTGATAGTAAGGAAAACAGCTTGGTGAACCACCTCTTTAGTATCTGGTTGTTCAACCTACATAAATGTTGACATATGAGCTTCTGTGCCATGGTGATACTTGCTTTGGGAACCTCTAGGCTGGACTAGTAATGCATTTATGTAAGGACTGCCTCTGAAGAGCATGCAGAAATTGCATTTTGTGCAGAATATAGCAGCTAGGTTTGTTGACAGGCCTTGGCCTCAGGGCCCATGCAACACCAACTGCCATCCAGTTGCATAGGTTATCTCCGGGCTCAAGGACTAAATGCTGTGGGTTTCAAATGTGTGTGAGACTACATCTTTTAGAAGACATCTGAAGGCAGCTCTGTTTAGGGAATGTTTAATAGACTATTGTATTTTAATATTCTGTTGGAAGCTGTCCAGAGTGGCTGGGGAAACCCAGCCAGATGGGCGGGGTATAAATAAATTATTATTATTATTATTAATATTATTAATAATTATTAATTATTATCATCATCATCTTATGAAATGTGCCTCCACACCATGAGATCATCAGGAGTGGCCCTACCACAAGTCCCCGGCATCTGAAATTTGGCAAGTGAGTATTTCAGAGCTCCTCTGAAGCTCTGATCCTAGGAACCTGCCTAGCTCCAAGGTTTTAGGAGGAGGCTTCAAAAACTCCTCTAAAAAGGCTTTTGGTGATAATTTGGCACTGCTGATGATGGCACCTATTGGAACTGGTTTGTGTTTCACTTGTTCAGTTGCTGCAGATAGTCTGTTTTTTATTGAAGTTTTAGTGTTCTGTTTAAATCTGTTTTCAAATCTTTCGAAAGTGCCTTGGGAGCCAATTTTGGTTGAAAAACAAGGTATAAATATAATAAATAAGACTCATTCTCACATTTAGATATGACATTAGAGCATTTTAATTGTCACAACACATTTTGCTCTCAAATAGGTTTTGTGAATTTCAAAAATCAGTTCCGATTAGCAAGTTGTGACATTCTGTTCTCAAACATGTCAGCATTGTGCCAGTCAAAATAGGTGCATCTGGCAGGTAAACCAACAATCTTAGGTACAAATTCAGTATATATCAGCAATTTGTAAACACCACTTAAAAATAGGTACCATGCCTACGAAATAGGTACACTGAGAGTATGTTGTTAAGGCTGCTTCTCTGCACATAGAATTAATTTTATTTCTACATAAAAAGAGACCCCGCTACAAAGAAAATGTCACTAGATGGCTCCTATTTTCACAAGCTCAAATCCAGGAGTCCTTTTTTAGTGTTATCCAAGCACAATTCTCACTGAAATCAACAACCTTGGAAATTACCAAGGACACTCATAGACGACTCCTGTTTGACCAATGGTTTAAATTTCCCTTTATTTTGCTACTGCTCTAATTGGAAGCAAGCATGTTTGAAAGTTTCTTGAATCCTGGATTGTTGTCAACTTAATTGTGCTACATATGTAATATTGGGGTGCAGATTTTCTTCATGTTATTTCTTTAACTCGCCTTTTCTACACCTCCAGGGTTGGCTTGTCCTAAAACACCACCACCATGCTGTTGAAAACTCAGACCTATGTTCATATCTCAACCTAACTTTTGCAAACAGAATCAATAGTTTAATGTGAGGAAGACACACACCCCCTCACACACACACCAGCATAATAAAGTTAGCTTTAATCCAGTACTAAATTATAACACTCTGCAACAAACAGTGAGCAACACCAATTGGAATTACAGTAAGTGCAAACAACCATGTTAATAGACAAATCTACCCTTGCTCCTGGCTCTGACATACATTTGATTCATGCCTGTCATCACCTGCATGAGGTAAAACATGCCAACATGCTCCAATCCCTCCAGCATTGGTCAGTACTCATGGGGGGGGAGCTTATAGTCCCCTAAGAACCATACCTTCCTGCCATCCCCTCGAGCCAGTTGGCAATGAAGGGAAGGCTGTAGACTTCACCATACAAGGTGCCTCTAGATGTTTGCCAGGGGCATCCATGATTCATAATTCCTGCCAGAACTTGCTGCCAAACCAAACAAGCCCAATTAGCCAAATAAACATAGCAACTAAAGCTAACCCTAAACTGTAAATGCAGGACAGGTCACCTGGCTGTATGAAGCTCCACAGAGGCTGAGTAGGGCAGCCTTATATAGCTGAGCACTGCCACCAACCCAGTTGGCCAATAGGCTCCACATGACAGGGGGATGCATCTCCATTCCAGCTTCAATAAAGATGAGGTGAATCTGAGGACATTTCAAGTGTGCCAGGTCACCTTAAGAAAAGTGCATTAGTTGATTTCTGTTCATAGCCATACAATGTGTGAGCGCTGCTGGACTTAATGGGAAGGTCATGTTAAATGCCACCGCCCCCCCCCCCCGCATATATGTGTTTCCTAAGACCAACCGGCACAACTGACTACTTGGTGTATTGATATTTGATATCGAAGCCACTATATAGATATGACACAAGGAGCACTGGCCAAGGCCACTTGGCCAGGGGAGTACAAGTGCAGAGATTCTCCCACTGCTTTGGTTCAGTAGTGAGCCCTTTGGAAGTCCAACCTTATTGGGAGAAAAGAGAAGCTTAAACTTTGAGCAAGTTAAGGAATGCCTGTGTTTAAGCTGTTAGTAGACCAATCTGCACCCAATAAAAAATGGATTCACTGGAAGCAGAAAGGGCAAAAGCAAGTACGCCTTGACATATAATAAGCGTATGGAATTCAAAGCCAAAAGATGTAGTTACAGACACTAGCTCAGATGGCTTTAAAAGGGGATAAGACAAATTCACAGAGAACGATTCATTCAGTGGATATTAGACATGCTAGCTACAGTAGATATAGTTACTGAACACCAGTTACTTGGGGAGCAAGGGAGGGGTGAAACAATATGGCAGGTTTGTCTGCTTCCTACTCTGCCTCTGAGCTCCCTGAGACTTGGTGGATTTTTAAACTGACCCAACATGGCTTTTATGATCCCAGGTAAATGCACCCCTTTCTTCCTTCACAAGCATTTCCATGCTACGATTATGGAACATCCCTGGAGATGTTTTGTGGCCATCCCTAAATACATTCTTTGGGAGCACGCCAGAGACAAGACAGCAAAAGCTCAAAAGAGGCAGTTGTACACTCCCCCAGATCCAATGGGATGCCTTGTGCTTGCTTCCCCGCTTTGCTTATCTGGTTATCTCTGGTTAAATGTTATATAAAGAGCCCTTTTCTTTGCTTCAAATGTTGGGATGAGAGTTTTGTGCATAAAAATAGTCTCCCCCCAAAAAGCAATTTTCTCTACTTCATCTTCCATAACATCCTGAAATGTCAGCTGAAATACAAGAATGAGATGCAGAACTCTAGAGCAAAGTCCACTTCTGGGCATTGTGACCGCAAGAGATGGACTTGCTATATTGCGAAGGGTTTTTTTAGAGTCTCTTCTTTATTTCACACAGCTTGTATTTCCACCTTTTAAAACAAGACTTTGCATACTAAAGATTGTAGAGGCAGCCAGAAGAGAGCAGCATATACACAATACATCTCTAGAAAGGATTAAAAATCAATGAGTTGTTTTCAAATTAGAAAAGCAGGTAAGCAGCCTTTTTCTCGCTCTGTCTTTATTATTTAGTTTTAAGGTTCCCTAGTCTAGTGCAATAGCTACTTGGCCTAAACACACACAAACACACACATGCAACCTGCTCAGAGTAGCTTATGCCTCCTAAATAGTTGAGGAGGAATCTGTCTGAAACATTTGCTGAACAGGGGCCCAGAGTCTGTGGTTAAACATTCATCTTGCTTTTGCAGCAACCCCCACCCCTACAAAAAAAAAAAGCCCACCCCCTTGCAAGGTTTTCTTGAAAGTTGGAGGTTCGTTATAGAAAACATACGTAACCTTTTGTGGGCTGCATCTGCAGTTTGTTGGTTTATGAAACAGGCAAAGTATGACTTTCGGCTGGCGGGGGGTAATATGGGGGCTGGGCAAAGCACTGTCAGGTCAACCCTGGTGGCCTTGCCTAGCAGAGGCAGCAGGTAGCAGCTCATGACTAGGGAGGCAACCGTTGACATTCCCACAGTGGATTGAAAATGGCAGGTAGATTGAACGTCCCACTGTGACTGAGAGAACATTTTTTTAAGGGATACTGGTTACTAGTGTTGCAGTTCTGGCAGCTTCCCAAAGATACCAGACACTAGCACTGTGTCTGGTTTCTTTACTGTGAAATAAGCAACACCATTTCACAAGTGTGGTTTAAGCAGGTCCGTTGCCCAATTAAGTGGAATTAGCTGAGCCTTGTGGCTTCATGGAATAAATGAACCCATTCCCCAGCTGTTTCTCCCTTTGCCTTCCCACTTCCTTTCAGCCAGTTTTCCCTTCTGATTCTGTTCTAGTTCTATTTTCTTGCTAGCTCTTGCGTGTTCCTGCCTTCATTATCCTTTCTGTCTATCCCCCCCCCACACGCTTCCTGCTTCCTGCACACTGCCTATGTTGCCCCACTTCTGCTGTTCTCCATCCATCCAGCATTAAGCTTCTCCTTCCCCTTTGTGCTGTGAAGCACTGCAAGTGCATCTGACGTTCGGTGGAATTGCAGCACTAGTAGGTTGTTTCTCGATTTTAAATGGTGTTATGAATTAACTGGGTTGCTGTTGTAACTTTAATTGTATGTTGCTAGTTTAGTTATTTATTTTATGTTGGTTATGTTACACATCTCTTTGGGTACCTGCTTGGGTGGAACAGTCGTATAAAAAACAAAGAAAGATAAAAGGAAATAACTAAAAGGCACCAGCAAAATTTGGAGTATTATGCACATTAACTGGAGTCTGTCTAATTCACAAACTTAGACTTTATAGTGAGTGGCCAAAGATTCCCTGTTATTAAGTTTACATCCACACCATATATTTAAAACACTCATGCCCGCCCCCCGAATTCTAGGAACTGTAGTTTATTCAGGATGCCAGGAGCTCTTTGAGGGGTCTCCTAATGACATTCAGCAGCCTTAACATACTACAGTTTCCAGGTTCTTTTTGCAGGGAGTGGGGTATGTGACTGTTAAAATGATATGAGTGCTTTAAATGTGTGGTGACCTATGATTTCTTAATCTTTCCACAAATCTGATGTGAGGTGAAGATTTCTTCAGCTGTAGTAAATTGATGCCACTGAATGGAATCAAAATAACCTGTTGAGATCAATTTGGAGACAACCTGTGAATGGAATTCCTGGCATTCCTCAGAATGAGAGTTTGCCTCCCTGTTTCTATGCTCTCCAAGTGTATTGGAGTTGTACCTGCTGCACCTGTATGGCTCTCCCCACACACACTTAATTTTTAAATTATCAGATTAATTATTTTTTCAATTGATGTCAGCTGCTTAGACAGTCTCTTTTGAGACTGCAGTTGTGGGGTATACATAAAAGTCTGGAAGTCTTTTCTGTGAGCTGTCGCTTTGGCTTCTCTGTTGTGGAGGATTCTGCTTCTGGGAATGAGTCCTGCTTATGTGACTTCCTGCTTTTCCGCTCCTCAGTTTGCATCGTTTGCTCTTCTTTTCCATTGTTTTAGTTTTTATATTAATTTTAGGCAGCAGCCTGAAGATGTTTTGTCGCTCTATTTTGTATAGCGCTGTAGAGTGGCTGCCCAAGATCTGTTCTGAAATCTCGTTAAATAAATATGTCCACTGCTGGATTAAAATATCTGCCATGATGGATGGGAAGCTCCCCAAAATTATATCTGCTTGATCAGTTAGCCAGCTGTTCTGACATTACCAGGTTTTGGCAGAACTTCACTTTTAATTCATTCTTATGTTTTCTTTCTGAGGGATTTGCATAGGGAAGAAAATTGACCCCCTTGAAAGCAGAGATTACTGCAAGGGTCGGAGTTACTTTTTGGAGCTGGGCAAAGTCTCAAGTTGGATTCTTGGTATGATCAGTTGGAGAAAAATCTTGGTTTGGAAAACTATAAAGAAACTGTACTCCATTTTCATATGCGTTACTTTAAGGCTCCTGTCCTATAACAATTTACTTGGGCTTAAGCTGTACTGAGCACACCTTCTGAGTCGGCATGCGTAGGATGGTGCTGCAAGAATCTGACTGCTGCTTTCGGTGACCCTAAAGTACAGATCCGATCTTGTGGCCTACCAGCTGCTACTTGACCAGGACTCCCATTATCTCTGACTGTTGGCCATGCTGGCTGCAGCTAATGGGTATTGCAATCCAGGAACATTTTGTATGGGTTGGGGAGGGGCATAGATTTCACACCTCTGTCCTAAACCGTCATTCCCCCCAAAATGCATTGCATCTGTAGAATCTAAGTGGTGGAATAAACCCCACATTGTTTGCTTGTTTGCGGCAAATATAGAGAGATTAGTTGGTCCAGTCTTTACATTGGATTCAACTTTGGCTAATCCAACATCAATTTGTAAATTTGTTAGTTGGCTAAAGTAGCACTTCTCTAAGTATTTGGTTAGGTATTATTACCGTTGCTGTTACTTTTATTACCCCATTTCTTACCCGGTTCCAAACGGATTAAAAACAAGAAAATACGCAGGGTCCTAAAGTGTGGTGTTGGGTGTCAAATGGCAGCATAAAGAGGCATTTTTTCAGCAATCAATGAAAGCAACGTAATGGAGTTACCATATGCACCTCTGTAGGGAGGGAATTATACAACTTACTTGAGAGTTAAAAGAGTTGATTGATTAAATGATAGCCCATTGTTCCGAATCTCTATTGCATTGCCATTGCTTTTCTTCATATACACACATTTAACTGCAACATTCATATTATTTATTTGCTTGACAATTAGCTAAATCCAATCTAATATTCAACAAAGGTTTTATTAATAAGACAGACAGAGAGAGAGATGCTCCATGATCATAATCAAATCAAATTACTTTGTATCTTTTGTGGAAGCTGCAATAATAATTAGGCAGATTATTTTTTATTTTTTATTTAAATGTTTGCTTGAAGCATTAGACTCTGGATCAAGCCTAATGCAGATGCAAGAGCTCTAATGTATACAAGGACACTTCTGCATAGCTCTGTGAATTCCTCCCTAATGCAGAAAGTGAACTTGCCTCTGATACAGCACTGAACAAGGAGCCCTGCACTTGCAGGTTCCTTTGAAACCAAAGGAGCAAATTACATGATTCGTGCATTATTTAGTTATTGTGCATTTGTAATTCAAGAAATTGCAAAGGGGTTACATCTGAACAGAAATCAATATATATTATATAAAAAATACAAATTCCACATTCAGCACAATAATTATGGTTACTATTGCTGTTGTTGTTATATATTTATTTATACCCCGCCTTTTCCCCCTGGTGGGACCCTAGGCTCAAGTTTTGAATTAATCATATTGTAAACTATACATCTATGCATGCAAAGGCTGCTGGATTAACATTCCCAGTATAATTCCACAATTAGTTAGGAATTTGACCAGGAAGTGTGCAGGTGTTGTCATGAGTGTGTGTACAACAATCTTTGGGACACCCAGTTGCACCCCGAACCCTATTAAAATATCTTGCAGAAGATACTGATAATTGATGAAATCTTGCCTTCACTGGCCTCATAATCAACCACAATGTATTTGATTGGAGTTTCTCCCAAAATTCCTTTTGCTCACAGTTCTCGTAAAGCTGTTATTCTAATAATTTGGGTGTTGGAATGGAAGGTTGGAGCAAACCTGTGTTCACAGCAAATAAAACAATCCACTTAGCAATAGATTTCCTTGGAGTTGCTTCTTTTGGCCCCAGTTACACTTTCTTTGGATTACTGGCTGATCTAAATCAACTGTGCGGCGGTTAGATTTTAATCAGCTCTCGTATGCAGTAATTTTAACTGCTGAAAAAGCTACTAATTAATCACCTTTCCGTATGTAAGAGAGAGATAAATATCCATCCCAAAGGAATTATAATTTCATGGTTTCTAATGATGGGCAGATTACATTTATCTGGATAAATGCAGGGACAGAAGGGGGAGGGTGTTCTAAGTAATAGTCAAAGGCATTTAGACACCATTTAAAATCTTCCCGGCCTTAATGCCATACGATGATAACACAATTTCCCCAGTTTGTGTGTGAAACAACCACATACATGCAAAGACAGACAAAAGGAAATAATAATAGAGAGACTGAATACCAGGAATGATAAGTAAAACAAATCACTTGAGACTGATTAAAGTTACAACAGACTAGTCAAGATGCAGCACAGTACACACTGGATTTAATAAAAGGAGAGGTGGGTGTAAAAAATAACAGAAATGATGATAAATGAAAACTGCATTGTGTGCGGCTTTGCTGCTTGCAATAATGAGCATAACTACTACACTATTGTCCAGTAACCGTGTGGGCAAAAACAGCCACGTGCACACAGACAAGGAGAGCCATCACGGCGTCCTCCAAATGTTTTTGGACTACAGTTCATGGGAACATAGGAAGCTGCCTTGTACCAAAGCAGACCATCGGTTCATTTACTTCAGTTTGGTTTTCACACTGACTGGCAGTGGCCCTCCAGGGCTTCAGGCAGAGCTTCCTCCCAGCTCTACAAGGAAATGCTGGGCATTGCACCTGCGACTTCCCTGCACGTTGAGACAGTACACTGAGCTGTGGCCCCCTAACCTAGCACCATCCCTGACCATTGGCAATTTTGGCTGGGGCTTGATAGGAGCTGGAGTCCAGAAAACTCTGAAAGGCACCACGTTGGTTGTCTAAAACAATAAAAACTTACAAAGCAAACAGTAACAAGATTAAATTGAGATGGAATAAAAGAAAAAGAAGAAACTGAGACAGAACTTACCTAAGAGCGAGAAGTTGGGAGAACTGGGTGTCCATTGGTTACATAATTTATCCTGTTGCCACCATGGGTTTCCTTGCTAGGCTTTGCTGCTTCGCTCAGGTAGAGGAATTTCTTTTCAAATGTCAGATTATAATGTACATCTGCTTGTTCATACCATGTCTACAGGTGATGAATTTTAGAAGTCTCTTTGAAATAAATGGGATTGATAGAGAGGCTGTGGGTTTTTTTGTTTTAAGTGGATCAAATAAACTACTGCCTTTCATTTTTATTTATCTGTATAAAATGTGTTTTATTGAAAACTGGGTAGTATATTATTACTTATGCAAATGTCCCTGGGGCATTTAAAAAACGTTTTCATATGGCCAGTTGCTAGAGAAGTGCCCTGGTGTGCACAGAATGTGCACAGAGGCGTCTCCTGCCCCACCTCACCGCAGCTCCCTAATGTGGGCATAGGCAAACTTGGCCCTCCAGATGTTTTGGGACTACAATTCCCATCACCCCTGACCACTGGTCCTGTTAGCTAGGGATCATGGGAGTTGTAGTCCCAAAACATCTGGAGGGCTGAGTTTGCTTATGCATGCCCTAATGCCTACACAGAATTTTTAGTGGAGTGGTGGACCTAAGAACCAGGTTTTCCCACATCTAGCAACGTTGGCAGGTATGTAAATGTTACAGTCCGTGTCTTCAGGCATTCCTATTTCCTGATCCATCATAGACTGCAGATGCGGACTACTCAATGAGCAGAGCTCTGCTTCTCCAGATGTGGTCCCGGCCCTTCTTTATGGGGCCATTGAAAGTTGCTTGCAAAACCTCAATGTTCATTGACCAACAAAAGTCCAAACTCTGCTTTAAAGGGGGACAGGATGAGAATGTGAGAACTGGCTCACAGAACTCAAGTCACATCAACCCCATACATTTAAATCCTCCTTAAAGTGGTGTAAGAGCATTTCCAGTGTATGGTGTGGGTGTGACCCTAGATACCAAGGCATTTCATGTAACCAGATCCAGGGATCTAAACTATGGATTACCAAGACTTTGAGACAGTTCAGGTTCTGGAAGAGTAGCTTGCAGTTACTAGTTCTTTTTACTTCCATACCACACTGAGCTAAGGCAAGGTCTGGTTTAGTGTGTCATGCCATGTGACTCATGATTAAGCTCTTCCTTTGGTAACCATCAAACCAGTACAGTTTGCACTGTAACCTAGTACAAACTGTGAGGAAAGAGATTAACATTAATCCCATTCAAACAGCATGCTAAACCAAACTTTGGTTTAGTTCAGCATGGCATGGCAGTAAAAAGGCAGGGGGAGGAGCAAAGGAGCTGTGAGCTCTGCTCTGGAAACCTCCACAGTCGTGGTAAACCACAGTTGGATTTAGCACATCATGCAAACCAGGCCATTATATGCTGTTTTGCAATGCATAAAAATTGGTAATCTGTAAGCACTTCAAAAATAATTCCTGTTCCCTTTATTTTTTTGTAGGTTATGAAAGCTAAAACTTGTAGAAGGTGCATTTACACTCATCTGCATTTTTTAAAAAAGTTATTACTTTGTACATCTGTGTTGTTGTACTTGCTTTCCAAACCTCAGTTTTATCAGTGTGTTTCATTTCCTGTCTTTCCGTCTCATTGGTTCTCAGTAGGGGGAAATGTACAAATTTACTGTTTTCATATGGTGTACAGGACAGTTCCATATATATACGGAGATAGATAGATAGATAGATAGATGATAGATAGATAGATAGATCTTCAAGTGAGAAGATCCCTGAGGACAAGGATGATCTAAAGAAAATAATATTTTCAAGAGAAAAATTGTTATCTGTGAACTGAAATTGCTTCTGAAGCTTCACTAGAAACTATTTTACATACCTAATTTGGTGGCTAATATCCAGTGCCAAGAGGAAGGAAACGTGGAAACTTCAGAAGGTTTGCTCCATCTTGTTTGAATGCAGAGCACAATGAATTTGTATCCGCTGAGCATTCAGCACTTACATTTCAAAACCTACAGCACACTAAACGTGAAACTTTTGTTCAAATTTCAAGGATTTTGATAGCCCAAGTGAATAGACACTGCCTATTGATTTTTCCCTTACAATGACTCTTGGATAACCTATTTTCTCATTTATTTTTAACGACAGCTCATGAGATTTTACAGCAATTCTGCCCAACCTCCTAATATCAAAATCCCTCCTTGACCCTGAAAATTGTAATTCTGCTATAGATCACAGCTGCTGAATATTACCTTTTACTAAGCTGGTTAAATAAAATATGTCCAAATCACTAGATCCCACAGGCCATGACTGAAATTCTAATTATACTGGGTCGGTATTTTTATGCTGCACTACACAGGAAAAAAGCACAGCACTTATTCAAAGTCCACACCAAAGTGGGAGAATCCAGAATGTGGGTTCTAGTTTTGAATTTTAAGGGGAAAAAATTGTTATGCAGCTCTTCGGTGATCCTCCTCTCAAACCTTTCCAAGAAACTGAAATCCTTTTGATGCATTTTATATAATAAAATGCTGAGCACAGTGACTGTATTCAGGGTGTGTGGTGGATGTGTGCTTGACACACACAGAGATTTGGGATGCGTACATTTGATATGTATCAGTTTTGAAATCAAAAAGAGGCTCATACATCTGTTGGTAAAATATGCACATAGAACACAATCGCATGGGAAAACCAAAGTGGCTTTGGATGTGTGTTTGGGGATAGGGAGGACAGGAATTGCATGTGCGTGTGTTTTTTTGCCTTGTGCTTCTTTGTTTGGCACCCCCAAAAATGAGCTTTTGTGTCATTCTCTTCCTCCCTCACACTTGGATACAACATGTGTATCACCAAGAACTTGTCCATCTCATGATTTTTTTTTGCTGGGGAGGGGGTTGTAAAATGCCTTCAATTCCAAAGTCATAAAGAAGCATGAGGAAAGAGTGGGTCACTTGTGGTTCCTGTTTTCCCTTATTTCCTTATTCTGCCATTCCCAATTTGACTAAGGTTTCTTCTTCTGGAACTAGTAAAACCATATTGTGGGATTCTAGGTCACTGCTGGGCCCACCTAGACTGAAATCCTATCATACTTACCTGGAAGTAAGTCCCAATGAAGTCAATGGGGTTTACTTCTGATTGCACTGTTACCCTCCCATACCTGCCTCTTTCCAAATACCTGTAGATCTTAAACCTCTGTGACTGTTAGGCTTCAGTTATTCTTTTATGCAGAGTTATTTTGCATTTTTTTAAAGTTATATTGGTTTATGTGAACCATATTTTTATGAGCTTAGAAATCTGGTGTCTAAGAAGTAAGTCGTCAGGGAGAGGAAGGTGGGCTCTCCCCCGCCCCGCATACAAGTACTTTCAGCTACCCTGAGACATCAGAGATGGGAAAGATCAAAAAGGTCTTTGCACTATAACACTGAATGTACTTGGGGAGCTCCATGGACTACAGGTGACCGAGACTGAGAAGCATGCAGTGGCTGGACTGGAGTAGCTTTCCCCAGCCTGGCGCCTTTCAGAAATTGTTGGCCTCCATCTGCCACAGTCAGTAGGACTAGTGGTCAAGGGTCACAGTCCAACAACATCTGTAGGGTGTCAGGTTGCAGAAGACTAGTCTAGAATGGGTTTCCCATAGCATGGACTACAACTCCCATCATCCCTAGCTAGCAGGACCAGCGGTCAGGGACGATGGGAACTGTAGTCCAAAAACAGGTGGAGACCCAAGTTTCGGAAACCCTGTTCTAGAGTATTGAGTTTGGAGATGGGAAGCAAAGGTTCAAATCCCTGTTCAGCCATGAAACTTACTGGGTGGCTTTGGATGACTCACTCTCTTGGCTGTATCTCCTGAAATACCCTGTAATATTCAGCTATTAAAACTGTCCTATTTTGTATCTGGCCCTCCTACTGCCGAACCTGCTTCTTAGGATTGTTGCTAGGCTTCAGTGCTGCAAGGTAAAAAGGTAAAGGACCCTGGACAGTTAAGTCCAGTCAAAGGCGCCTATGGGATGCGGTGCTCACCTCGCTTCAGGCTGAGGGAGCCGGCGTTTGTCCACAGACAGCTTCCAGGTAATGTGGCCAGCATGACTAAACCATTACTGGTGCAACAGGACACCATGACAAGTGCCAGAGAGCACAGAAACGCTGCTTACCTTACAGCAGGGCATCAGGTGGCCCTTTGCCTCGTTCAAGATCTGCCGTGTTCTGCCGCTGGATCTGCCCAGCCACAACTTCACTGCTACTTCACCTCTCTCAGTAAGCAGCAGCAATTCTCTGCCCAGCCTGGTTGCATTAGTGCCTTCTCCACCATTGTTTGTTATTGTGTAACAGGACTGGGGAGCCTGTGTCCCTCCAGATGCTGTTGGACTATATCTTACATCATCCAGCCATGACCACTGGCCATGCTGGTGGGAGGTTGAGTCCTAGAGCATCAGGAGGGACACAGGTTTCCCACCTCTATTGTGCACATTTGTTTGCTGACTTGCTACAGCATAAGACTCTTAATCTCCAGGGTTGTGGGTCCACATTAGGCAAAAGATTCCTTCCTTTGGTTCTGGGGGTCCCTTCCAGCAATACCATTCTATGATTCTAAATACAAAGACAAGAAAGGAAAATGTGAGGATGAAAAGACTGATGAAGACAGAGAGAGGAGAGAAAGATTTGGGGCATATTGGGGAACAGTTAAGTGTATTCTGGGTTAGGAACATACGGAACTGACTCATACCAAGTCAGAACTTGGGTTCATTTAGCTCTGTATTGTCTACACTGGCTTGGAATGGCTCTCCAGGATTTCAAACAGGTTCCTTCCAGTCCTGCCTGGAGATGCAAGGTACTGAACCTGGGACCTTCTGCATGCAAAGCAGGTGTTTTCCCACTGAGCAGCAGGTTGGTGTAGGGCAGCCATATGACCTACTTTGCAGAGGGCAGTCCTCTAATTAAAGGGCTGTCTGGCCCAATCCCAATTTCAAAGTTAAGGAAACCTTTGGGTGTTTGCACACTATACCTTTGAACTGCAATCAATGCGATCTTCTTTTTCTCACATAATTCTTCGCACTGTAGTCTACACCTCACAGGGTTACAATATTCAGCAGACCCTTTGCAAGTGACAGTGCCCAGAATTCTTTGAGGGGGAAGAATGTGCTTCAAATACAGTTTAAAGTTATTGTGTGTACATAGCCTAAGAAGAGAGAACAAGAGCTTTGAAGTTACCCATCAAGAGTTAGGATTTGCAAAGCAGGTTGAACTGGTCACAGTCTTCCTCACTATGGTGAGAAATATCGTATTTAAATTCATGGTGATTAGTTCTAAATTTGCACCTACAGGTATAAGTTAGCATATGTGCAGATTTGAACAACATTTTGCCCTTCTCTTAGGTGCTGCAGTTCCTCTTTTTGTGATGGGTAAGTGACCACGCTAGGTTGTTGTTAAAAGCAGATCCTGGATTTGAAACAATTCAGGTCTATGGGTGGTAGTCAATGTTAGTTCCACTCAGAGTAGACCCATAGAAGTTAATTAACATGACTAACTTAGCACCATTAATTTTAATTGGTCTACTCTGAGTAGGACTGAGTTGACTACAACCCTCTTGTACTAGCTTTAAAAAAACAAAGAGAGTCCTCATTTGGACCAGAAAAAGACCTTTCAAGACAACTTACAATTTGAAAACTTTGACTTAAAAACTCTAGAGTAACCTAGTAACAGTTTAAGAGTACAGTGGTACCTCGTGTTACATACGCTTCAGGTTACAGACTCCGCTAACCCAGAAATAGTACCTTGGATTAAGAACTTTGCTTCAGGATGAGAACAAAAATTGTGCTCCGGTGGCGCAGCGGCAGCAGGAGGCCCCCTTCGCTAAAGCGCTGCTTCAGGTTAAGAACAGACCCCTGGAACGAATTAAGTACTTAACCTGAGGTACCACTGTAAATGGGATAATCCAACTCAAGGCTCAGCCAGGCTTCCTTTTGCCCTGCATTTGTAGGTTGTTGTTTTTTTGTCCTGGTGCTTTCTCCAGGAAAACCGATGTTTTACTGCTGAATCTGAGCAAACAGCATATGGACATGGAGCTTTAGGCCATGGCCTTTTGCCCTGGAAAGCATTGGGCAAAAGGAAGTCTGGATGAGCCCAAAGTCATGCACACCCCGCCCAGAGAAAGTTAGTTGCCAGCAACAATGCTTTCTTGTCTCAGAAGAGCCTTGTGTACCTGCTTGATTCCTGATTGTGAGCCTGTTATACTTGAGTTGATATAAGGCTCATGTGCCAGGAGAGTCAATCACACTATATCCTCTCTCGCCGCAGAATGTTGAATGACCTTTGGGTTTGATCCATTTCCTTTGCGGTGTGCCAATACCTTGCAATGATGATTCCACATAACTAAGATAGGAAGGAAGCAGGATTGGTCCGCTGGTATCTTCCTTTCCTGGTTTAAGATAAAATAATAACGGATGGTGAGTGAAATAATGTTGTTACTTAATTGTGTGGTGGGGGAGTTTTCTGTGTGACACAAAGGAAATTATATGCACAATTACTGTTGTTAACAGAGCCTTGGCATGTAACTCCCAGCACCGCAGGCTGGGAAATCTTCCCCATGCATGTTTAATGGGGTTTGGGTTACTCTGGTCCTAGGGCTGTATCTCTTTTCTAATGTCTTGTGTCCTGGGTGAAACAAAGGAATAACTGAATGTATGAGCGATTATATCTGTCGCCACACAATTTTTCTTGATCAGCATTAAAAAGAAAAAAAAAATCCTCACAACATTGTGTCAAACAATTTCTGTCCATTGTCAGCATTGGACACAATCAGTGTATTATTTATTTTGCGTATAATTGCCTATCCAAATACCACAATGATGGGTGCATTTAGATATGTGAATAACAATTAACATGTTTTTAAGCCTAAGTGATGCCTGTGTGGTATAGCCAAACAATCCAGAGGAAAATAAATAGTGCATAAATGTTTCAATAATCTTCTCCCTTCTCCAGGGGCCGCTAAGATGATTTTAAAGTCTAGTCCAATAGGTAGGTCGGTAAATCTGCAATTGTCTCCTCCTTTCATGCTACTTATTCATTGTATGTACAGTAATTGTTTTCCTTTTCCCTTGACTAAAGAGTGTTATCTCATGCAAAGAAGATCAATTCAAAATGGACTTTAATTATCTTCAATAAAAAATAAATTACTCATCTCAACTAATGGTTTGACAAATAAAAGGAGCTTAAATTTACAGCCGCACAGTGCTATTGATTAAAGTTTTCTCCTCCATTTCTCTTTCTTTTTTTCTTAAAAAAAAAATTCTGCCCAAGGTAATGTTTCAATCTTTCTCTTGCAGGAAGATCAGTATGAATAAAATAGGGGAGTGTAAACTGAAAGGAGAAACAGCAATGCAAAAAAAAAAAAAAAAACCTACGAAAACCACGACATCAAATGTTTAAAAGAGGGTGGAGGGAATAGGAAAGGGAGAGCAGGAGCATGCATCAAATGCATATACAAGTTTCTAAAAGGTTTCAATCATTCTAAAATTGCACAAGATTGCATTCTGGCTCCCCCAAATGCTTTCATCTGTGCTGGGGAAAATATGTGGCTTCCTCAAATTTTAAAAGCCCTGTTAGGGCATGGCTAATAGATTTTGTGCAACACTGTGGTTTGGTACATGTAGCAAGTTTCCTTTATTATCTGTTGTCGAGATCTTGGAGTTGCAAATACTTTTTATTTTTGAAGTAAGCAACCTATTTGATAAGTGCTTAATGAAGCATCATACCAGCAGTATTTAATGTGCAAATGTTCAAAGTACCTCTCAGGGTCTCCTTTTGCCAAAACAGGCTTTCATTTTCAAACCTGCTGTCTTTTAGAAAGAAGTAATCCCTGGGAAAATGGTACTGATGGTGAACATACTATCTTTCGTGTATTTTTTTTAATGTTTAACGCTCCTTTGTTATTATCTCAGTAGCAAGGCTCTCCATACTCTCTTAGACAGCAAATCAAAATATGCCTGAAAGCAATATTATTTTAATAAGTATCAAATGTCTTCAATGAGACAAACGTGTTCTATAGTCTTTTATATCTTTCAAGCTTTAGTTAAGATCTTTCTTTTTTTGCTGTTGTTGTTCCTGTAATATTAATGGGGGGACATACATGCTTGTACTTCATTTGAAATTGGTTAAAAGGTTTCAGCGAATAGCAATGCCCTGTGTGTCTAAACTTGCTTTTGAAAATTGGCTTTCACTTCACTTTTTTTCAACCAGATTAAAACCCTGTAGAGCACCACTTTGGATTCAGAGGCTGAGTTCAATAGCATGCCTTAAAAAATTAATATTGACCCTTCAGCAGGAAGGGTAAGAGAATATCAGTATTATAAAAATCTGGTATTAACATTGGGTGGGGGAAATTGACATCAGATTTTGCCAGGTCTCAAGTTGTATAAATTGTACTCTAGCATAGTGGCCATTTGACTTTACTGTTTCTTGCTTGTCATATTCAATAATGTGGATAACCATGGTTTGTAAGCATGCCTGAAATGAAAATTTGGCTCACATGCTCACTCTGCTGTCTCCCTCTTCACCTCAAATGCTGCTATGATCACCATTCCTTTCTGGTTTTCAGCAAGCCATAGTTTATCATTATATCCAGAGTGGCAAACTGTGGTTTGTGCTTGCCAGTACTGTAAACAAACGTTTGGTACAGGCTTGGAGGATAAGGGCAAGCCATAGTTGTTGGTTAAGAAGAGGCTAAGAGCCCTGCTGAATCATCTAGTCTAGCATCCATTTTCACAGTGGCCAACCCAGCTGTTTATGGGAAGCCCACAAACATCAATAATAATAATAATAATAGTAATAATAATAATAATAATAATAATAATAATAATAATAATAATAATAATATTACCTGACCTTCACCCTGAGGTCCCAGGGTGGGTTACAACAATTAAAAATACTCAAAAAAAGCTATTTAAGGACTTCCGGGTTAGCGCCATCGGTGAATGGTGGAGTTCCTCCGACCGGAGGAACTGGCTCCGTGGAAACTGGGTCTACCTGCCGCGGCGAAGGTGGGGACCCGCTAGAAATCCCACGTGGAAGAAGCCTGGGAACGTGGGGTTCGGCAGAGCACCAGGAGCGCCTCCCCTACTCGCGGGGAACCCCATTTTGGGGCTCCGGAGCGAAGTAGGGTGAGCGGCGCGGTGCTGCGAACTGACTGCTATTTTCACGGAGGGAATCCGCATTGCCATTGCCGGAGAGCGCTGACTTTTTCCTGTCGACAATTGGACTCTAAATAAGTACCCATGAGTAGAAACGGAAAATTGGATCAAGAAATATCCTAATTTGGCACCGAAGCGGGAAGGTTCAAAACAGGAAGTCCGCCTTCCGCTTTTTGTAAATAGACTGAAGCAAAAACCTTGTAAGCTAATAGCCTGGAAAGTTGTTTTATAAAGGTCAAAATTTCCTTCATTTATAACCACTAAAACCCCATTGGAAGCAGGAGAAAAGGGGGGGGGGGAATTTAACTGTTCAAGCCTGCAGGAGAGGGAGTAAAGGAAAATAAGTTTCCATCGTCTCAACCCTGGGAACGGGGTGTCAGAGGCAGAAATTATCGGAGACATCCATTGACTGTGAATGGAACATTTTGACAGATAGCAAAAAAAAAAAAAAAAGAGAAACAAATTGATTCCAATGTTGCCTTTTGCATTATAAAGAAACAAAATATTTGAAAATTGAAAGTAACTTTCCTTTGTTGGACATGCTTTAAAAAGATGGACACAAATAGAAATTGTATCCTCTAGAGGGAGCTTGTCAAATTGTTGCTGCAGTTTTCTTGGGGACTTCACAGCTGCGAGATTAACATCGTGGGACCAGACTGTGACCTTGAATAAAAATGTGTTTGGAAGAAGTCCTGGTGCTTGCTTTTTGCAAGACAAGTGCTTTGTTGGAGCAGTTGCATGAGAAGGTGGATTTGATGAACGAGAAGTTGGATTTGATGACTGTTGTAATCAGTGAATGTGGACAAATAGGGAATACTGATATAGAAATCATACAGGGACCAATCCAGGAAACTGGTTCGACTGGGCAAATGCAAGGGCAGATAATAATGGAAGAAGTTACGGTGGTACCTCAAGCAATACAAAGGGAGAGACCCGAGACCCTGCAGGAGCATAAGCCGCTGTTTTGGAAGAATGAACTTGGAATGGGCCAGAGGGAGTCTGGAGCTGAGGAGGCTCTTAACTTTGGAGAGATTTTGAAATATGCTGTTAAAGATCTTCTGGATTATATTGATGGCTGTGGGGAGTGGGACTGTGGGGAATGGGTGGGTCTGATGAGGGAAGATGGAGATAAGTATGGGCGGAAATCCCCCGGAGACCTACTCCTCAATGAGAAAGGAAAGAAACTAAGAAAGAGACCAACAAAAGACAAGGAAAAGTGCAAATATAAACAAGAAGAAGAAGATCTGCAGAAGGGGCATGGAAGAGATTTAAGGGCCTCGGACATAAGACTACCAGGTTGATGGACTAGATGGAATGGATAGTAAGGACTGACATAACCCGAGACCAGGAAGAAGGGACGTTGGATGAAAATTAGAAGAGTCTATAAAGAAAAACTTTTATTTTGGGAATTAGTGTAAAATTAATAAATATTAGGGAGAATGTTGGAACGAAATTGTCTGGCTTTAGTAGAAATGATATAAGGAGTTATGTATAAATAAGCATTAAGTTTTTAAGTTTTAAGGTATTTTATGGTAAGATAAGGTTAGATAAAGTAAGGCAAATTGAATAACAGAATATGGTGAAAGATGGATAGGATGTATAGAGCTAATTAATTGGTCAGTGAAATAACTAATTAAGCTAGAATACAAAAAGTGAAAGCAAAATTGGAAAGGATTTGCTGAAACAATGACTGAATTAGAATACAAAAAAAAGGGAGGTGTAAGGATTTGCTGAACCAACTAATTGATCTGGAATACAAAAAAGGGAGGTGTGAGGTGTGAGGGAAACAAGCAAATGAAATATATGATATGAAAAGATTGATATGTTTTTAACTGTTTTTTTATTTTTCTGTATTTTGTTTTTTTTCCTTGTTTTTTTTTACCCTGTAATTCTTTTTGAAACTTTAATAAATATCTTTTTTTTTTAAAAAAAAAAAGCTATTTAAAGCAAATTACGATCACAAAAATAGGGTGGGTCCTAAAAACAGATCTTGGGTATCTTAGGCCAGGGTAAAGAGGTGCATCTTCGGCACACACAGAAAACTATAGTGAAAACTATAGTTCCACAGTTTAACGAATGCTACAGAGAATAAGCTCTCTGAGGGCTACAGAGCTACCGAGTGGGCTCCCTCTGCTGAACTTGACACCCAAGGTGGTATGTAGGGAAAGAAGTGGTCTTCCAGATATTTGGGGCCGAAGTTGTTTGGGGCTTTAAACACTAACAGGCATAACTTTGAATTGGGCCCAGAAATGAAGTGTCAACCAATGCAGACCAACTGAAGTTTCTGAATGGCCTTCAAAGGCAACCCCAGATGCCTCTGGGAAGCCCACAAGCAAGATCTGAGTGCAACAGCACTCATTCCCCTTGTTACTCCCCAACACTGGAGACAGAACATAGTAGACGCTGGTAGCCTTATCCTCCATGAATTTGTCTAATTCTCTTTTACAGACGTTCTAGTTGGTGGCCATCACTAGATCCCATGGGAGCAAATTCCCTAGTTTAAATGTGTTGTATGAAAAACAACTAGAAAATTTTATACGTGACTATCGTGTCCTGCTTCACTTGCCTGTTTTCTAAACAACAAAAGCCCTTGAGTTCTGTAACCATTCCTCCTAGGAGAGTTGAGCTTTCCATTGATCTTTTTGGTTGCCCCTTTCTGAACCTTTTCCACCTCAGCAACATCCTTTTTCAGGTGATGCAACCAGAATGGAACACAGTGCCCCAGATATGGTCACACCATAGATTTGTATAATGGCAACATTATATTGGCAGTTTTGTTTTCAATCCCTTTCCTAATGATCCCTAGCAGGGAATTTGCCATTTCCACAGCTGCCACACACTGGGGCGACATCATCACAGAGCTGCCCATTATTACCTCAGTGTATTGTTCCTGGTCAGTCTCTGACAGTTCAGGCCCCCAAAAGCGTGTATGTGAAATTTGAATCCCTCTCCCCTTGTACATTAGTTTACACTTGCTTACATTTGCCATTGGTGTGCCCATTTACCTAGTTTGGAGAGATCCTTTCGTAGCTCCTCACAATCCCTTTTTGGTTTTAACCATCCAAAACAATTTTGTATCCCCAGCAAACTTAACTACCTCCCTAACTCATCCCTAACTCTAAATCATTAGTGGACAAGTTAAAAATGACAAGTCCTAATGATGATCCTTGGAGAGCTCTACCTTCTACGTCCCTCCATTGAGTGAAGTGCCCATATATTCCTACTGTTTGCTTCCAGCTGCTGATCTATTAGAGAACATGCTCTTTTATCCCATGACTGCTAAAGCTTACTCAGGAGTCTTTGGTGAAAGACCTTATCAAATACTTTTGAAATTTGAAATACACACTGTCAAACTGGATCACTCTTATCAATAGGTTTGTTGACACTCTTAAGGAACTGTAAAAGATTGGTGAGATAGGATTTGCCATTGCAGAAAACATGCTTCATCAAGGCTTGTTCTTCTGTGCTTGGTAATTCTAACCCTAACAATGTTTTTCATCAATTTTCACCCATTCTCTGTGAATGTTTCATTGATTGCATTCTCTAGCTCAAGATCACCCTGGGCATTTTGAATGGGGAGATGATAATATGTCCTAAGTACTAAATTACTTTTGGGGCCTAGTATTAATACTCACAGAAATCATGTGGACAAGTTAGCCCTTTTTGTGATTTCTAACTTCTTGGACCTATATCTACCTCAATATACATAATGACACCACGCCCAGTATAGACTTCCCTGACCTTGCTGTAGAGTTTGTATGCAGCAATAACCATGTGACTGGTTTTTCCCATTCCACCAGGCTTTTCTTGTATCCACAAAATCTACACTCTGCTTTAAGACTAATAGTACCAGTGGAATTGGGGGTTTCTTGATTGTGCAAATGCTCTTGGTTCAAATCAAAGTATTATTACTACTGCTACTACAACTACTGCTGCTGCTGCTGCTGCTGCTGCTGCTGCTGCTAATGCTACTACAGCTACTACTGCTACTACTACTACTATCTTTGGCAATGAGTGTGCCCTTCCGTCCACCTTAAGAATAGTTGTTATGGCTAATGATAGTTGCACTGTAAAGCTGGTAGTATTCTAGTGGTGGCATGGATATTGTAGAAATGGCTGCTTATATGAAGCTTTGAGGTGTGTGCCTCCACATACATGATAGGACTAATTTGAGTTCTGAATAGATGTTGCTAAAAGATCTGCATGTTAGTGTTGCGATGAAAACACTTTGAAAGCCTTTTATGTCTCCATCTCCTGCTCATTAATTTACTTAATCCTCTGATCTTTTACTTCTTTAAAGTTGTTTTTAATAAACAAATACAAAGGTGAAATGAGAAGTTTTTATGTCATCATCTAAAAACCATTTAAAGTGGCATATGATAACAAATAATTAAGAGAATATAAGTATAACTTTAAATATTACAAGTAAATGTTTTTGAAAACACATGTTCAAAATTAATCCTTCCTTATACACTACATGAAGCTAGAGCTGGAAGTCCCTGAATTATATTTGGAGCTCTGTCCCTTGGACATGGAATAATACAAAGCTTACCTTTTTAAAACAGAATGACCACTTTTTTCCCTAGCTCTTAACACCCCACCCCCAATTTTTTTTTTTACAGTAGATAATTTTGGTTTTAAATTTACAAAAGAGGTTGTGGATCAAGCGTCACTTGATGGTTCCACAGGGACCATGATTAGTGTATTCCTCTGCCCCTTCAGAAATTCAAATTAACACACACTGGGAGGGGGATAATGATAAAAGATGACTACAATGTCAGAATCTTGAATATATTTAAAAAGGATGAGTCTTACAGGATCTGCTGCAGTTCAAGCCATGCTCAAGGAGGCTTGTAACATGGGGGGAAAAATACAAAACTACAGCATTAAAAAGTAGCCGAAAACAATGAATAAAACATAAAAAGCATGAAACCAAACTGAACAATTTCCACATAAATCGCAATTTCCCCCCCTAAAATAAAGATACAAAAAACCAACAACAAAAACACCCCCCAGCCAAAGAGTCTGTTCATCAGCTTCAGCTTTTGCAGTTGGAGTCAGTGACGGCCACAAACTCCCAGGCCAGGTGGGAAAAGGCCCACAAGGCAGGGAGCAGGTCTTCCAGGACCCACAGCCCAGATGTGGCCTAGTCAGAAACACCAGCAGTGCAACGTCTCTGAACAAGGTACACTGTAAGATTTTTGGTTTAGCATTAAGTGACGTCGTAGAAATGCCCATCTTAGATCCTGGAATGTATCATCTCTCTTCTGTCAGTCAGTCAGCCATTCTTTGGACCTCTCAGAAGCCTCCTTCACCTATGACATTGTTGCAGCTTTGTTGTTGGCTCTCAGAAATTACCTTTCATTCCGCAACTTTTTCTGAAATAAGGTTACTAAGTTCCACTGGGCAGTTACAGTTTACTCATATACCACAACTTGTCTCCACAGATAGCACAAACCCTGCGTGTTCCTATTCATCCTTCTTTCTGATAATTAATGTGACTCCTTCCTTCTCTACCCCCTCTCCACTGTAATGCAGCAGTAATTTCTTAAAGGGCTTTGTACTTCAGTTATATAAATATATGACATAATTATGAAAAATAGGATTTCATTCTAATGCAGTATTTTAAATAACTCATTTTAGACTCAAGGCCAGTCTGCACATTATGTCTTTCCATGGAACATTACCTGAAACACTGTAAAGTAGCTTGCTATAATGAACTATCATGTGATGAGTCTTCAAGGCATCACCGGTAGGAAGGTCTAGAAGTGACGTAAAGAATCTCTAAGTAGTTTTGGCAATCTGCATCCTGATACATGGGTGGTTTCTTTTTTCTGCTGAAATGTTGCTACCATATGCACTGTTTCATAAAATTAATTAGTAACAGAATCAATGAATAAAATGCAAGTTGCGTTGAGCAACCAGAAAAGATACAACACAAGTCAAATCTAGAACCACAGTTTGGAATTACCTTTTTTATACTCTGCTAGTGTTTACTATGTTGTCCCTTCTTTTTGTGCCTATATGTGCTCCATGTCTTAAAACACAGTGACAGTGACAGCCTGCCAAGTGTGGTCTGGCAAAGTACTGTTGAGGCTTTTCAAGGCTCCTGTGTCTTTAATTAGAAGTTTTCTCTATGTGGCTTATAGAAACATAGGGAGCTGCCTTATATGGAGGCAGACCTATTGGTCCATGTATCTCAGTGTTGTCTACGCTGACTGGCAGTGGCTCTCTAGGGTTTCAGGCAAGCAGCTGGAGATGCTGGAGATTGAACCTAGGACTTCTGCAAGCAGATGGCCTACCCCTTCCTCATGCCTCTCATCTTCCCATTTGACACAGCATTACAGAACATCTTTGATTAGTCCTTACAGTGGTACCTTGGGTTGAGAACTTAATTCGTTCTGGAGGTCCGTTCTTAACCTGAAACTGTTCTTAACCTGAAGCACCACTTTAGCTATTGGAGCCTCCCGCTGCTGCCGTGCCACCGGAGCACGATTTCTGTTCTCATCCTGAAGCAAAGTTCTTAACCCGAGGTACTATTTCTGGGTTAGCGGAGTCTGGAACCTGAAGCGTCTGTAACCTGAGGTACCACTGTATTTAGTTCATGTCCTGCACAAGGAGAGGCTTTAGTCATAGGCAAAAACTTGGGAATGAGGGGCTCAGGCCCCACTCCAGCATCAGCCAGTACCAAGCATATTGACAGGCTTCTGTGATGCAAATCAACAGCAGCTGCAGTACAGGACTACTTGATTCCCGTTTGCCAGTATTGTGTGTATGTTTGTCTTAAACCTGGCATGGCCAAACTTGATCCTCCAGCTGTTTTGGGATACAGTTCCCATCATCCCTAGCTGACAGAACCAGTGGTCAGGGATGATGGGAATTGTAGTCCCAAAACAGCTGGCGGGCTACGTTTGGCCTTGCCTGTGACTTAAACCATCAGGTTTTGGGATCCAGGAATATACCGATGTCTAGAGTGGTTGCAACACTTCTGCAGAACCCCAGTATTCCTAGATAAAACTTGGGAGAATGAAGAGATCTTGTCCCCTTCCCCGTTTTTTCACTTTCCTCTCAGGGGGTACTCCATAAAATATGTCACACATCAAGGGTATGGAGAATTGTTCTTTTACACAAAATTAGGACAAAGGAGGGGTGGTAAGTTGAAAAAAAAATAGGGACAGAGTGTGACAGGGAGAGAGGGGAGGGAATGAAAGGCCTTTAAAAGTGCAGCATAATTTATGGACAGTTCTGAAAGGTAACTAGAGCTGAAATTTTAGGAAAGCTTTAATGGTGGTTTAACAAGCTTGATCCTCAATCAGTAAAGGTTAGTAATATTTTTTAGGCTGCATTTTTATGCACGCTTAGTTGGAAGCTAGTCCCACTGAACAAATGGACCAGAGGATGCATTGGATCAAGCTGTTAAATGGAAAAGGGAGAACTGGGTTTTCCAAGTTAGATAGGCTTGATCAGGGAGGTTCAGCTGGCGCTTTCATTATACACCTTTAGGCGCCAGGTAAAGATGTTCCTCTTTAACAAGGCCTTTGGCTGATTGGTATCCGATGCTCTTTTAAATACGTTGTGGTGGTCGTTGGTTTGCTTTTGTTCTTATTTTTATTTCTTATTTTGTGTTTTTAATTGTAATCTTATGTTGTGCACCACTCTGAGATCTAGGGGTATAGGGTGGCATATAAATGTAATACATGATTATGATTATGGCAGTGGTGATGATGATAAAACAAATAATGATAATGATAATAAACAAGTTTTATACCCTCACCCATGAAATATCAAAATATGTTATTTTAAGCTTGCCTCAGACCAAAGTTTCATGGCCATAGTCACTCTTTGAGACCACTTGTAGCAAGTAGTAGAAAGGAACTCTCTTGCTGACCAAGAAACATTCTTGGTCTCTGATGATGCTGAGTCCAGACCCTCCAAGTGTCCCTATTTTGCAGGGACGTCCCTGATTTAGAGAAGCCATCCCCATTTCTGATTTGAACCTGGAATGTCCCCTTTTTCCTTAGAATGCCCCTATTTTCATTGGAGAAATGTTGGCAGGTATGGAGTTATCCAACTTCCGAGCCATATAAAGGTAATCCTGTATAGCAGAGGTTTTCAACCTTTTTGAGTCCACGGCTCCCTTGACCAACTACAGTGGTACCTCGGGTTACAGACGCTTCAGGTTCCAGACTCCGCTAACCCAGAAATAGTACCTCGGGTTAAGAACTTTGCTTCAGGATGAAAACAGAAATCGTGTGGCAGCGGGGTGCCCCATTAGCTAAAGTGGTACCTCAGGTTAAGAACAGACCTCCAGAACGAATTAAGTTCTTAACCCGAGGTACCACTGTACATTCTTTCTGTGGCACCCCTGTAGGACTCAGGAGCCCAGTTCTGTTGCCCCTTGCCTGCTGAGCTGGCAGCCTCTCACCCTTTTTCAAACACCCTCCCTGGTAGAGTGTTTCCTCAGCCTCCTCTCCTTTCAACTCTCCTTAGGAGTCCTCCAGGAAGCCACCACAGCCCCCCCACCTGGTCTCTGAGCCACCTCAGTTCCTGGCAACCAGCACCCCCTGGCCAGCCCCAGAGGCACCATTTGCCTGGGGAGCTTGTAGGCAAGGCTGCTGCAACAAACAGCTGTGCAAGCCTTTGGAAAGCAGAGACTTGAGAGGGCATCAGAGGAGGGAGGGAAGGAAAGAGGGACAGAGGCCAGTGTTGCCTGCAGCACCCCTGACCATCATTCTAGGCATCTCAGGATGCCAGGGCATACTGGTTGAAAACCAGTGTATAACGAAGTTTTTTTAAATTTTTTTTAAATATTTTATTATGTTTGTATATATGTTGGAAGCCGCCCAGAGTGCTGGGGCAACCCAATAAGATGTGTGGGGTATAAATAGTAAAATTATCATTATGTAATGGGACATCCCTATTTTTATCACAGAAATGTTGGAGGGTATCTGTTCATATATTGTCCGTGAATGCTTAGGATGTATAGTTTGTTATTTGAAGAGCAATTGTAATCAACAAATTACGCTAGTAGGACTACAAGAAGTTTTGCAAGGAGAAATATATGAAATATTGCAAAGAAGAGAAAGAAAAGAGATATTAGTTATGAGACTTAAAAGTAATAGCGAAAATGAGAAATGTAAATTAAGTGAATAGATTGGAAAATTTTCAGATGTCGTTGATGGAAGTAAAAAAAATTGTATAAGATGTAAAAGTACGTTTAATTATTGTTGAAAATGATATGTTGAAAAACTAATAAAAAATTATATATAAAAAGAGGATGGACAATTTGCAAATAGACACCCACACATGGGGATTTTGAAATCCCCTTTACAGAATCACTGTGGGTGGCAATGCCAATGATTATCCAGGTGGTAATTTCATCTCATTGGTTCCTCACCCAAGCACATACATCCAAATGGCTGAACATAGTGATTTCTCTCATCCTGACAAGGATTGTCACCACAACTGTGGCAGGGTACATACTAGGTTATGCTTCCAGCATTGCAGACAGTATGTTTCTGAATACCAGTAGTTGGGGAACATGAGCTTCTCAGGGGCTTCCAGTGGGCCACAATGAGAACAATATCCTGGACTAGATAGGCCTTTGGTCTGACCCAGCAGGCTTTTTTTATGATAATGATCAGTTTCAAGCTTTAAAAAGAACAACAGACCAAAGAAATACATGCAGTCCAATTACTCAGGCAGCCAACACCGATCTAAACCTGGAAAGCAGGCTCTGGTTGCCTCCAACTGGCCCTTAGCTTCTGTCATCAAATAATATATTCTGAAGTTGCCAAGGAACCTCAGGACACTCTAATGGTGCTATTTTTACTTCCATCATAATGCTGACTATGCCTTTGAAAAGTTTCGCCTTTCCTCTTTATTTGTGTTTGTGTAAATAATCTGAAAAGTAAATTTGCACATTCTCATTTAGACTACACCTGATTTGATGATGATGTTGTTTTAATCTGAGCTTTGAATTATTTGAGTATACAAGGAATTTAGCATGAAGCGGGTTGGGGATAAATTACTCTCAGAATAGTACTAGTCTGACCACTGTGTGAGCCTGAATAGGTATTGATTCTAAGTGAATATTCTAAAGTTTTGCATTACCCTTTGAAAAGTGCTAATGTAGTTCTTGTCACTTTAAATTAACTTTAGATAAGAGGGACTGACAGAAACATGAAGATGTGTGAACTATATTTGACTGATATTCTGTCAAATATTGCATGGGGTTATGATCCACAACTTTTCCCATCTGCTGCTCAAACCTGAATCCTTGAATGCACAATGGATTAATTACCATATTTTGTTCTGATTTCACTTAGTAATATAAAAGACTGTGAATGTTAAATGTAGCCTCAGAAATGAAAGGCAGGTAAGAGTGACTTATGAGTGTGAATATGGATAACATCTTTTGCACTGGAGTATATATTGTGTGTGTGTTTAATTATTGACTATATGCAGTCCAAGAAGAATTTCCAGAAATCAATTTTAAAAACTTGAGAGCAACAAAGAAACTAGTATTTTATTAACAGATTTGTAGAAAATGTAGAACAGGAAAGATTACTGAGATTTAAACGAGGTAATAACTCTGAAGTATAACTGATTTTCAGCATACCAGCACCAATACATATTTTTCATGCTAGTCAACCATTTTACCAGAAATAATTACGGGAATGCCAGGTTGTTGTTTTTTAAATTTCCAGTATTCAAACTTGTATAGCTGTAGTACCTATTGTTGCTACAGAATTCATCAATATCATCATATACTAATAGCAAACTCAGTTCTCCAAGTGTAGCCAATATGCACAAGAGGGAAATTTTGTGAGGCTTGAGGAAGCCCCAAGGTTTGCATAAGAACAAACTTTAGAAGAATAAATATCACAATAAAGACTGGGCATGCTCAGAGCCACAAGTTGATCGTTGTGTGTGTGGAAAAATAGGGGAAGAGCATGGAATTGAATGTCCTAGAAGAGAGTATGGCTGGTTTGCGGGTACCCTAAACACAAACACACCACACTGCAACGTTTTTTAGCAGGTCCCACTGTTTACATTATCAGGAATGAAGGAAGTACTAAATCAGCAGGTGGAAGACTTGTGGTCCTCCATGTTGTTGGACTATAGCTCCCATCCAGCCTGACTGCTGACCATGCTGGCAGGGTCTGCTGGGAACAGGAGTCCAGCAGCATCTCTAGTGGGCCACAGGTTCTCCACTCCTTTTCTAAACTGAACTGCTTACATTTATGTACACTGAAACATCTTTCCACAAGTGCCTATCACCCACATTGTCCCCAGTGGTGTGTGTGTGTGTGTGTGTGTGTGTGTGTGTGTGTGTGTTTGTTTTACTGCTTGGCTTTCAAAATAGGCCACCACAGCCATATAACACAGCCAATCTTCCTGGGAGTGGATGATGTAAATCATGTCATCTTCTGCTGGATTCTGTCCCAGCAGCACTTACATAAGATCTATGATGGGATTTCACAACACACTAATGAGCAGTGAGTGCCTCCATGCACATCTGTTAGGTGTTCTTATCCAGATTTAAGATCATCATTGCCAGCCTCCAAGTTGCAAGATACTTCTCTGTGTTCAATTAAACTTGGTCATCTATGCCTAGATCTCAATTTTCTCCCACTCATTCTTCATGTATTCTGTATTTTTATCTTCTTTTATCATCTTCTTCCACGTACTGAAATTTCATGGTCCTTTCCCTGGTATTTTGTATCTTCAGAGAAGAGGAAAAATAGGAGGCCTATAAATAGGATTGGTTAAATTGTTAAAACAAGCATCTCATGAGACTGGAGAGTTTGGAATAAGATTTGCTTGTATATATTTTTTCATATTGTGGAAAGTGGATAAATGCTTGTTTACATATATAAAAAATGGCTGAGTGCAGACAGATGTTGATTTAGGTTAGGGTTTCCAGGATTTGCAACACATCCGTAGAGTAATGTTTTTTATTATTGAATAGATATAGGTTAGGCCTAATATGATGCATTCAACTATCGAGCAGCATATTGTAAGGGGTGTAGAATCTCAACCTTGCTGTAATGTGTTTCACCCAGAAGCAGCATCAAACCAGGCAAAATCCTTATAAGCAGAATATACCGAAATGGAGAATCTAATTAGTGGAAATGATTGTGTGGTGTTATCTTCTGATGTGCCATCCTATTTTCTAGGCAGCAAACTGAAGAGCATAGGTACAGGCTTTCTGGTTACTGCTTAATGTCATACTGTATGAAAATGCTTATTGTGTGGATCAGGATCCCATTGAGAGTCTTCACAAACCCATCTGCAGCTACCTGGAATGTGAACTGAGAATTTGAACACTCGTAATATAACGGCTGTTATACTTTCCAATGTTGTAAACAGGGAAGATTGTGTGGAATTTTTATGATCCATTACGTATCTGATTTACCACTGCTTGGTTCAGAAAGTGAGGAGATTCCAGGTTTGCATCTTCAAGCATGGCTGTAGGATCACCGTTGGAGAGTGTTGAGGTCACATTATCAAATACCTCATTAAATAAAATTAGTATAAAGGTAAAGGTAAAGGTAAAGGTACCCCTGCCCGTGCGGGCCAGTCGTGTCCGACTCTAGGGTTGTGCGCCCATCTCACTTAAGAGGCCGGGGGCCAGTGCTGTCCGGAGACACTTCCGGGTCACGTGGCCAGCGTGACGAAGCTGCTCTGGCGAGCCAGCACCAGTGCAGCACACGGAAACGGCGTTTACCTTCCCGCTATAAAGCGGTACCTATTTATCTACTTGCACTTAGGGGTGCTTTCGAACTGCTAGGTGGGCAGGAGCTGGGACCGAACAACGGGAGCTCACCCCGCCGCGGGGATTCGAACTGCCGACCATGCAATCAGCAAGCCCTAGGCACTGAGGTTTTACCCACAGCGCCACCCACGTCCCTCAAATTGGTATAGTTGTCCCTCAAAGGGAAGGCTTGTTTTCAGCAACAAACATAGCATCTGTTTTGGTCCTAACTCTGACATTCAAGGATGATGTAAGTACTGTGGTCAGTTAAAGGTAAGCAGAAGCTAATGTCTGGGGAATGAGTTCTGTGCTAGCACAAGGCACAGTTATGAGGGACAGCAGTTCAGGGCTATAGAAGAGAATCTGGTAGGTAGAAAGAGGCAAGGAATTCTCATTTTGCTGTTGACTGCTTATGACTGGGACTGTTTGAGGTTTTCATCTCCAGGTCTAAGGATTCCAGTGTTCATGCCCCATTTCAGATGGCAAAGTTCCACAGAGGCCTTTTCCACATGACCCATTTTGGGGGGGACACAACCTGATTTGTTTGCACAAATGTTTGTGGTGTTATTGAGTATTTGACCCGATTTGTGTCAAGCAAGTGTTATTCCACAATTTCCACTGCCTTTCCCCATTACTTTACTAACTGCAAAAAGTCCTGTATGTTTGTTTGTTTGCTGGAAGCAGGTTTGTTGCTCAGGAGTACCAAACCCACTTGAATTGCACAGTCTTGATGGCATACTTCTGAGAACCGTTTGCTGGAGATTGTGAACCAGTGAGCGCTCTTGCCCTGGTTGTGGGCTTCCCACAAGTGTCTGGTGGGGCGTTGTGAGAAACAGAACTACATGAGCCCCTGGTATGATCCAGCAGGGCTCTTCTTCCCATCATCTAAATGTGGCTGCATAACAGCCAAGGTCATATTTTGCTTCTGTTTGGTGAGGCAATTTCACCTAGTGGCAGTGGGTGGGTTTTGCATTAAAGAAAAGCAACAGCAGCAGCATTGACAACAAAACCCTGGCTTCTTTCATGCAAAGCCGTCTGGCTTGCTTCTGTTGTGCTCAGGAGATTTTTAAAAAACCTTACAATTTTCCATGTTGTACCTCTTATTTTGATTGCTTCCACCAGCATGCCCTTTGGAAGGTACCCTTTTCACCCCACTGTATCTAACTAGCATCCCGAAGTGGCTTCAACAAAGGTGCTGCAAGGAGGTGGGGAATAGAATGATGAGGACCGACTTCTTTGTTCACCTACAAATAATGCACTTGATTAAGGGATATTTTGCATGGTATAGTATCTTTTAGCATCATCAGAGAGAAAAGCAAGAAATAAAGAAAAGGTGTTATTAAATGTGTGGGGTTAACATCATTATATCTAAAGATTTAAAAAACCCTGCCTGAAATCACCTTTGAGAGATACTGACTGAAAGCAGCTGCCAGTTCGGACGATGGTTTAGAGGGATATTCTATTGCTAAGCTACTAAATAAATCCCCTTTTGCCCTGCACTGCCTCCAGCAAGCCCTTAGCCTTTCCCACTCTTGCTTCCCCACACAGTTCCTCTATTTTCCCTCATAATCTCAGTCCTGATTCTCTTTTTCCCGTTCTTGTGAATGTTGGAGTCATGACCTTTGTGGTTTATAGGCCACCAGAGACTGAGCTAAATATGTTAGCACAGAGTCAAAACAAGTAATAGCTGGCCAATTAAATTAATAATCCATATTGTTACAATGTTTAACCACGGCTATTTCCTCAGTGGTCTGTTTAAATCACAGCCAAGTCCTGACCTATTAAAATGAATAACTGGAATTATGAGAAACCTCCATTTAATAAACACAGCAAGGAACGCAACACAATCAAGTATGAAATATTTATTGCAGCTTTTAACCAGCAGTTATCGGAGACTGGATTAATGAAGAAGGTTTAATTCCTGGTGAAGGCTTGGCAAAATCTTAAAACCCTCTATTTCCTTGCGAAACCAGTGTGGTGTAAAAAGAAGACAGGCAGAAACAGGAGGTTCACAATTTCTTTCACAATGCTCTCCAGAGGATCAAAGCAAGTGAAGCTCTGGGGAAATGAGGGCTACAGCCCTGGTTGTGATACAAACTGTCTCTCTTTTAACCATTACAATTTCTGCCAGTTGCCATTCTACAGAGAGCAACGTTGGACAGCATATATCAAGGGTGAGATCGAGTTTGCGTGTCAACCATAACCTGGAAAACCTTTGGGGAATAACGTTTTTTTAAGTGTCTTTTTGTTTTCTCTTCATGAAAAATAATCGGGATGTGTTTATTTCATTTACGCTTCAAATGCAACATTTTAATCTCTTCTGGAGCAGTTTGGAATCACCAATGCTTGCTTTTTCTTTAAGGTGAGCATTAAGAGCCATCTAGGTTGTTCATATCTAGGTTCAAGTCCAGCAAGCTTCACTGGTATCTCTTAATCATCTCCAAGTTCCATACTTTCCTTTTCTGCTTAGGACTGACTGACAGCCAGACATCCTATTTGGGTGGGGACCCTCTGCCTCTGGTAACCCCAACTATCAAGAATCAAGCCTGCTCCTCATACTGGTTCAGTTAGTCCAGAATTTGCAAGTTTGATGCCCTCCATACGCTTTGCACAGCAACTCTCATCAGCTCCAGGTAGTAGGACCAATGGTCTAGTAATTGTCCATAGAATCTGGATGGCATGAGATTGGCAAAGGCTGTGCCTGTCTATGCTGTTTTTAAATCCTGCATAGCAGTCTGGTGCCCATCAACAGCAGTGCCAGAGATGTGCCAGGAATCAGGGATGTGAGGAGACACAGAGTCAGTGCCACAGACCAAGCTAGGACTAAAGGCCCAGCCCAAACAGGAAACCAATCATAGCTGTTTTGATCTAGGAGGTCCCAATAGGTAGTCTGGATGGGCAGAACCTCTTCAGAGCCTTAGAATATACTGCCAGGAAGATGATCCAAGCCACAGTACTGTTAGCTCTCAAAATGTGGCATCTGTTTCCTAAACAATTAGTCTATCAGTATTGATTTTATTATCTGCATACCTGATTTTGTTTGCATATAGACTGCACAAACCTGAAATTAAAATCCCAAATTTTAAGTTCCCCCGAGTCTGTTAGAGTATGTTTTCCCCTTCGTAATGAAATTTTAGGAATAGCAACATGCACATGTTTTAATTTATATGCGAAACATTTCCAAGGGTTCTAGTTAGTGGCAAGATTTCTGTTTGAAGTTAATAAATTGATGTCTTTTGAAAATAGGGATGCCAGGTCATATTAACTACGGATTCCAGGCGACATGCAGAAAAGGCCAGGGAGTAAGAAAAAAAATCTTATTAAATGCTACCGAATATGTAGATACCATATATTAATATTTTTATTTCTTTCTGCTTTTTCATTTGCCATTCTCCTCCTTTGAGATGCAATAAAACAGATGTTGCCTTATTTTTAAAGTGTGGAAGATGATGTCCTATTTAATTTCCTCCCAAACAAGACAATATGGCTCTCCAAATACAGCTTGACAGAGAGAGCGGGGGAGGGGGGGTAGAAATTTGCAGATCAAAGATCAAAGTGTATAGTGCTCCACCTTAAATCCCTCCCACCCTATTAAGACCCCCCTTTAGATGAGGCTCAGAAACAAATTTCTCACACATCAATGATACCTCCGTAATCAATTTCAAATAGCCCTTTGCACAAGGATGCAAATCTTGGCTTTCTCTTAATAAAGCATTTTAGAAGATGGATGTACTGATCTGGTATTATTAAATGAAAAGTGGTCCCTTTTTAATCTAGAGATGCAGGGGCGTTAGTAACAGAGTGAATCAAAGGCCTGGTCTATTTCTCTTCCTAATTATCAATAGTGTTTTATAATCTTATTAATATTGATACACAGTATACTGAAGATCTGTTAACGTATAATGTATGTGGAGGATAATTAACGAGATCCGAGTCAGATCAATCGCCTATTTGACAGCAAACGGTGTGTGGCTTATAAATTATACATATCCTAGGTATGGCTAGAAATGTTTAAAGTTTCAGTCCAATCCTTCCACTTAGAGCACTGGGGGGAAAGTGATGAACTTAAAGGCGCAATCCCTTGCCTGCTAGGTTTATACTGTACACTCGGAGGAATAAGTCTTATTTAAAAATCAAAAGAGCTCCATTAACTGCCAAGATCTCAAAGCAGCCCGGAAAACACACCTTCTCCTTGTGAAGTGCAGCAAAACAAAAGGCAAAACCTTGTAAGAAAACGGCTGATTAATGAAATTGAGGGGATTTCTCTCCCTCTCCCTCTTTGATTTAAGAGAGGAGGCAGCAGGCGGGATGTTCCAAATGACAGATCTCATCCCATGTCTTTCCACTGGCCTTTAACGAGGTTAGACTTTGCCAGCGCAGTAAATACAATTAATAATCCCAATTAATATTGCATGCTTTGGTAAGTCTGAGAGCATGAAAGCTTTTTTGCAGATTACTGTACATTCCCCAAAGCGCACATGTGGAGTGATGAGAGGGGAAATGGGGAAATGCAACTTCCCTTTGTGTGAGTGTGTGTGGTGGTTGCTACTAAGGTAAATGGGCTGAGATGAAAGGAAATGTCAATTTTAACAAAAATAACATTATTACTATTAATAATTTACCTAAGGGATATGACCCAATGTGTTAATAACACTTCAAGGATGTGAAGTTTCACCAAAGAGTAAGATGCCTCAGATTTCCTTTGCTGTTGCACATCAGACCCAAGATATGGTCCATGTATCATATACCCCATAGAATCAATTTTGTCCTTTATATAACAGCTTGATCAGACATTGCTGAAATGTAGGGCAAGGCAAACAGAACCCCATTCTATAGGTGGGAGGAGGCAGATGAGGTCTGTTCCGTGGCTACCAGAATTCATTGCAAAGGGTTGAAAGCGTATGAATGAACTGGGACATTCAATGACAGCTAAGCAGAGTCAAGCATGGAATAGTGGGAATTAAAATCAAAATCTGCAAAGGACTGTTTTCAAACATCAAATCAAGACAATTTGCTAATGTTGGCAGGATTTATCTCCGTGACCACGTTCATGATCCTGAGTTTTTGTAAAATATATTAAAATATATATTAAACAACTCAATGTCATCAAGCTTAGACATGCTTATTTAATTTAAATCAATTTAGGTTAGCAATGAGCACTGCACTGGGGAATATTTATTCTTCATTAGCCCTACCAGCTATTAAGAGCTGATAGCATGAAGTGAGTCTGCACATCTACTTGTGAATCAACATCACATGTGCAGCGCCCGTTTAAATATGCAGTTCACAATTCAATTACCATTGCTAGATTAGGAGGGGAAATGTTATCATATGGCATACTGATTCAAGTAAAATAATAGAGACCTAACTTGAGATATAATTTGGGTCTGTGAGGTCGTCCTCATTTTTATACTTCCCAGTATTTCACAACTCTGTGTTTTATTCAAAAAGACTGTAGTCCAGTGATTGAAAAACTCTAATTGTATGCACCATCACCACTGGTTTAGATTACATACCTTCTTTTTTAGGAGAATAGCAACCATCCAGGATAGGTTGTCAACCCAGCAACTTGACTCGAGAACCAGCAACCCACAAAGCCTCCATCTTTTCAGGATTCAACTTCAGTTTATCCAGTTTATTCAGCCAATAACAGTTACTGCGGTGGGCCTGACTTGCTGTGCCACCCAGCTACCAGCCCAGCACCACTACTGGAAGACCATAGAATGCTGACCTTGCCGCTGCCCTAGCCCTGTCCAGGTAAGCTGTAGCGCTGCCAGCACCAGCCTGTTACATGCATTGCCACTGCACCCAGCCTACGATTGCCTCCAGGCACTGGTCTAGCCCCTGCGTAGTTGAACAAGACATTAAAAGCAGGCATGGCTAGTGGCAACAGAGCACAAAGCTCTTATGAGAGCTTTGCGAGTCAAGTTAATGAAACGCCAATACTCAGACGGCGCTCTTCCTATTCAGTGAAGCTGTCAACCTGTGCATGCGCAACGGCAGTCTCAAGTGTACATGCCTCAGTTTAACCATGGTTTACATTTGCAATCTGGATAGAAGATGCTTTGAGCAGAAATGCATCAAACAGCCATCTTTATCAAGAAACTTCAAGATACCTATGGACTGTGGCAATTTTATGTACAGGCACCCCTCCCCCTTTAAGCAATCAACTCGCATGCAACCACATGTACATGTGACACTAGGAAATAAATACCATACTTTTCCATGTATAAGACTATGGTTTTTTTACTGAAAAATTATGTTTAAAACAGGGGGTGGTCTTATACATGGGTAGTGCCTAGGGGGGACTTGGGATTGGTTGATTTTGTGAGCTAGAGATGGTCTGCAGCGTGGTATTGGGGTCAGCGGCAAGGAGTGGCATTGATTGGGTGTTGCTGCATCAATTGGCTGCTTCTACCAGTGAGGGGACAGATGTTAGGAGGAGTGTTAGCGTTGGCCAGGCGGGTGAGTGATATTCAGCAATCCCTGCCCCCCAAAAAGCTCAACAGCTCTGGGCCACCCTCCCCCCCCAAAAGCTGTGAACAACTCTGGGCAATCTCCCCCCATTTTCTAAAATTTTAGTCCCCCAAAATAGGGGGTGTCTTATACATGGGGGCGTGTTATACACAGAAAAGTATGGCAATTCAATTCAAACCCTGAAATGGTGGGAGAGAGCTGGAGAGTCCTTGTGGCTCGTGAGGAGGACCCTCCCCCTCCCCCGAGGACATCAGTGAGGGCAGAGGAAGCCTGGAAGAGACAGGTGGTCCAATGGAGCTTTGTTAATGCTGCTTAGCCTCCCCACCTAGCAGCTGATGTGCAGGGTAGCGCAGCAGCAGCAGCTACTTTTCCGCACGTCCTCAAGCCCCAGAGCTTCAATTCTAGTTGTGGATATCTTTTGGATACAGTATTTTGAGTATGGATTGAAGACAAAGTGGCAGAGAGGGTACTACCCACATTTCGCAATTTCACTTATGTGCTCAGGGGCCCGGAAAGTAACCCCTGCGAAGGTGGGGGGATGCTTGCATTGCCTTAGAAAGCATTTTTATGTAACACATCTAAATCAGGGTTGGGGAACCTGTGGCCATCCAGGTGTTGCTAGATTACAACTCCCCAAATCCCCAGCAATTGGCTATGCAACATCTGGAGTTCAATAGCACCTGTCAGGGACATGCCCAGCAGAGAGGAATCTGCAGAGGAAGAGAAATTGGCTGCACCTGAGTCGCCAAGAAGTAGGAGGCGGAACAAGTGATCAGAGCAGAGGCGGTCCAGCAGGAGGCGGGGGAGGACGTGGTGCATATCTGGCCTTGGGAGGGGTCAGAAGCCAGTTGAGTCAACTGACTCTGATGGCAAAGGATGAGTTGTGGAAGCTTGGACTGCTGTAAGCCTGTTGTTGAGAAATAAGCCTCAGCTACTTAAACTGCCAGCATTCTGTGTCTTGTGTGGGAGAAGCGCTAAACCTGACAGCCTCTGGGCATGCGCAAGTTCCCCATCCCATCTCTGAAGTAAGAGCTGGTTTTCTTAAAATGTATTATATTACAAAGAACTATAGACAACTGCTTTTCAAAATGCATGCTTAATATAATGTGTTTTGAGACAGAATAGAAAGATACTAGGAAAAGTCAACTAAAAAGACAAAGGTAGTAAATTATTTTAATCTCGCTATTTTAGATATTTAGAAGGGTTTGGTTTTTTTTTTTAAAAAAAGAAACCACATAGATAATTTTAGCTCATATTTTAAGAAGAAACAAGATATTTGGAATAGAATTGGTGTTTCTGGACAATTTTTAATTATGGATGGCAATACATTTTTTTCTGAAAATATAAACTTTCATTTTGAAAAGCCTTTATATATGAGGCAATTATGTAAATTTAGTAAAACAATTATTCAGGATAATTATTAACTCACCAATTGAAAAGAAACAGGTTTGAAAAGTGGGAAACCTTGGCTGAATCATGACTTTCTTCTCTTTATCTCTCTCTTGCGAAACATGACATATTTGACTATGTAAGTCTGTTTTTAAGCATAATCAACATGGGCTGTAATAGAAAGTATCAAATAAATATCACATATTCCATTGTGGATTTTAAAGTTTGATATATCCCATACTGATATATACTTTTAGATGAAGTCATAGCTTACACATACTTAAAATAAATAAATATTGTCTTCATATTAAATAATAGTACCATATTTCCACTCCACAGTAAACCAATGCAAATTAGTTTCTTTAAAAACCATTCATTTCCAGCCTTTAACTGCCCCTATAATCATGTAGCTCCCAATTTTGAAACAGTTTATATAATTATATGAGTTTTACACCATGCCCTGAAGGTTACCACGTATGTACATTTATACATCCATATCCATACAAATTCTTGCTCTGGAACTAATCTACACATCATAATTAACACAGAAAATCCAGGCATTTTCTCTCTAATTCTTTAGGAAAGAATTAGGAGTCTATGTGCTGTCATAAGGTCACTAGCAGTAAAGACTTCATTACCCTGAAGAAATGCACTATAGAAAATGTGCTGGTCTGTTATGAATTTGAAACATAATTTTATTACAGATATTTGCCAGTCAAAATGGTGAACACAATAATTTGTATTAAAAAACTCCCTTGGAAATGTATTTCTTGGCTACTGATGAATACCTGCTAATAGTTGTGCTTGGTAGGCATAGTAAAATATTATAGTGATCCTATACCCATTTACCTCTTGGTAAACCTCACTGAACTCAGTGGGACTTATTTCTGAGTAGAAATGGGATGTGCTGTTATATATCACAACCATATCCATTTCTATATCATATTATGGGGTGTATGAGGTGTTGGGGTGGAGTGGTAGCTCTGAGACATGGTGCTTCTTCTCAGGTTGTTTGTCCATCTTTAGTCCCTATCCTGCACTTGCCTCTCAGTGGTGGTTCCTAGAACAGAGTGGTTCAACACATGGCCGAAGGGCCCCATGTAGACCTCAAGGCCTTTTTTGGTGTCCCCCGACAACATTTAATGCCTCCCTCAGCCTTTACACTGTCTTCCCAAAGCCTGGTAAGGGAGGCGTTTTACTTCCCAGAGTCCTCCCGCCTCCTTCCCAAAGCCTATTTAGCATTTCCCCAGCTTTGGGGAGGAGGTGGGAGGGCTCTAGGAACCTGCCAGAGGAAAGGGGAGGGGCAAACAGAAATATGGGTGAGCTCTGAGTATCAGTGCATTGAGTGCAATTCTATGCCATGGAGTTTGATGTTCATTGTTTTGGTGTTTTCCATACTGCAGGTAATTTTTTGGTATTGTTTTGCATATTATTATTTTTTGCTTTCACTTTGTGAACCCCTTTGTGAGCTTTTGTGATGCAAAGCAGTATATTATTATTTGTATTAGTGACTTGCTAAATCACTTTCTAATCCACTGTATCAAGGTGACACAGAAGATAATTAAAAACAGTTCAAAACACAAAAGCAACAAATGCACTTAAAACAAACTGAAACCTTAACAAATATATATATATATGTTTTTATCTCCACATATTGCGCAAAAGAATGTTATAGCTATACTAATACCACAGAATTAAATTGCTCATCACTGTGGTGCTCCACCTAGTCACGTGGCAAAAATATTAGTTGTTCCCACACTTGATAATGCATATCTTATCTGAATATGCACCTGATATCTGTAGCTGCAATTCTGAATCTACTCATTGTGTGATTCATTTGATTTCAGCAGGGATACTGTACTTGCGTGTAATAATTTCAGAACCGTGGTTGCTGGAGTCCAAGAGATGTTGTTGTTGAGGCATGGTTGCTAAATTATAATTAGTAGTACAGTTTAGGAGGCACTGCAGTTCAGCAGTTTATTCACCTTTGATTTATACATCAGCCAGCCCACTTATCGATCATCTTCTGAGTGCTTTTGAATAAGAAAAAAACATTTAATGGCATCAAAGACCCCCCCATTTCCTAAATAAAAGTTTCCTTCCATACTGTCTGCTTGCTTGCTTAATGCAAACACTAAAATATTCAGAAGTAATGTTAGTTAGATGAGGAACGGACTTCCACATCTGCAATAGGAAGCCTCAATCTCATCCACAGGAACCCTTCAATTTCAGTGGGGGAGAGTTAAGCACATCTTTAATTTTCCCACTGAAATATGTGAGATTTAGATTATCCTGAATGTCTGGATTGAGTCTAGATTTGTTCTTGAGTTGACCTCTCTGCATTGTGTAGGGCTACCTAAGCTAACTGAGCTAAAATGAAGCTACATCTAAAAGTCGGTCCTTTTAGGGATGGATCACAGCTCAGTGGCAGAGCACATAAATGCTAGCAGAAGGTGCCAGTCCTACTCCATGGTATCTCCAGGTACAATGGAACTGGTAGCAGATTGTGGGAAAGGCTCTGGAGACTACAAGGCTCTGGAGGAGCAGGGAAACACAAAGCAGACAATAGTCGATCAGATGGGAGAGAGGGGAGTCTGATCTGGTGTGAAGCGGCTTCTCCCTCTCCTGTCTCCAGACTAGTTTGAGGTTTGGGTGAAGGAGAGACATGATAGAGCATTTCCCCTCATCTAAATTTATTTAAACCACTATGCACTCATCTGGGAGAAAAATGTTCCTGTCACAGGCAATCACATCTTCTAAATTATTGAGGTTAGTGTTGTGGCATCTTTAACTGGAACAACTTTCAGTGTGTAGCTTGGCTCCTTCGCAGAACTCATTCTCAGCTATTTGCTCTGCAAGAGCCTTCCTGCAATGCTTTCACTCTCTGCTTGGGCCACATTGCGGACTAGAAGGATTTTCTAGTCTACTCTTAAAACAGCAGGTTAGATTAGACAGCCTTTTTATTCTTTTCAGCTGGTTCCATGATGCACAGTTCCTTTTATTGAGATTCATAGTCCACCCTAGTCTAATAGCAAAGGGCAGTGACACCAACTGGACTGAGCTGATTTTTACTTTCTTCAAGAGTCTCTATGGGTGGGAGATAATAAAAATGGCTGTCCTTACAGCAGGGAGGGGGAATCTGTGGCCCTCCAAATGTTGTTAGACTACAGTTCCTATCATCCCTGACCATTGGGTATGCTGCCTGGGACTGATGGGAGGTGGAGTCCAACAATATCCAGAGGGTTAGAACATTCCCCACCCCTGCCTTGCAGGGTTTTTAGAAGGATTATAACTAGTAAATGCATGAGATGCCCTCAAAGCATTAGTTGAAGAGCAGTAATATCCCTTTATTGGTAGTGCTGGGGGTTTTTTTAGTCCTAACATTTGAGAAAAGTTTTTTTAGACACTAGCTTATTGGTGCTGACCCATTTATGATTTTACCATTTGTGGAGAAAAATGTCCATTTGGGTCTATGCCACAACAGAAATACTATGTATTCCTGCAGGTATTACATTCTCTATAGGCACAATCTTGCAAACTACCAATTACTGTGGACTCAGTTGAGCAAATTAGTTATCTCGGTAACTCCATTAGGGTGTTTGTGTTCTCTTACAGCTCTGCTGATTCAGCAAGAGTGCTCAGACTCAGCTGCTTCTAGGATTGAGGTTTATAATCCACCATCGAGGGAAGGGTGGGGGCGCACACACACAAACTTGCAATGCAAGTACAGAATGTGCTTTAGAAAACAACCACATTCATGCACAGGTAACTTTTAAGGGTGCTAAATAAGCTGCACATCTTTCATTAAGACATATAATAAATGAAAATAACCATTTAAGTGGGGAGAAAAGTTCTAGTAATGCATCAAACCATTTTTCCCCCTGTACAAATTGTTCTCTGTATTAATATCATATCTCTTATATTGTCTAGAGAAGTTCAGAAGAATCTCTGTTCCCACCCACTCCCAACTGTCTAGGTAAAAGTTCGCACTGATACTGGTATTGGGAGAGTTCTGAAATGGCCTTGAAAGGAAGGTCATATTGTGTTTTAATAGCTGTCTGAAGATAAGTTCAGACAATAGGAGAAGCAAAGAGGCAGCTGTATTTGTGGTCCAGTCCCTGGGTTAACCTCAACAGGCTGCGCTTTGGAGTTGAGGTAGGGAGTCTAGTCAGATCTGAATCCAGCAATTAACAAAAGCTAGAGTTCACCCCACCCCACCCCCCGCTTGCACTGCACTAATGGACCACTAGAGCAAGCCTCCTCAGGCCTGCATAGTTGCATTTATATTTGAACAGCAAAAGCCGTTTAGACCTCAGGCACAATCCTGCAGATCAAATCTGTATGCATAATTGGAACTTCCTTCTTGCTATTTAGAACCAGGAAAAAACTGAGTTCCAAGCACTAGGAGAACTGTACCTAAAATATCCGGCTCACAGTGGGCTCTGATTTGTGGCCTTTGCCTATGCAAAGTGCCTGCTTGAGGCATGCCTGATTGACAACCCACATACACTTGTGTGCCCTGCAAACGTCTGGAAGACTCATTTGGTTTGGAGTTGCCTTGCTGTCAATTATGCTTGCCTGGAGTGGGACAAATTTCCTTGCTTTAGTTAACTATGGTTTTAAAAGGTGTGTGTGCATAGATAGATTATAGGAACACAGGAAGCTTCTGTGAGTCAGACCAGCACAGTACTGCCCACACTGAATTGCAGTGTCTGTCCAAGATTTCAGTCTGGGGGTTTCTCCAAGACCTACGTGGAGAAGCTGATGATTGGACTGGGATCTTTTGTGTGCATAGCAGCTAATCTGCCATGGAGCTCAGGCCCCGTCGCCTTGCTTTCCCCCAAAGTTTTGTCTGCTACCACTTGCTCAAGAGGTGAGGTTTCAAAGTGGCAGACTATATTTTATTCCCTGCTTCATCCTTGAAGTAGCCTGCAATAATATCTGTTAACATTTTAAAATAATAAAAAGAGACAACCACATATACCAGTTGCTGAGTCTCAAAGATGGGGACAGTGCTTTTGCATTCAGGTCCTGTTCACTGGTTTCCCATAGGTTGACCACTGTAAGAATAAGTTGCTGGAGTAGTACAGGGGCGGCCTGCCCTGTTTCGCCACCTGAGGTGAAACGGGATGGTGCTGCCCTGTACATGCACCACCTGTTGCTCACCACCCAGGTTCCCTTGCCACCCCCGCTGAAGCCTGGCTTGCCAGGGTCACACGGCTGAGGCTTCAGGGTCCTGGCAAATCTCACTGGGATCTTGCTGGAACCCAAAAGCTGCTGCAGCGGCTTCTCCACACTTTTCTGGCAGCAGCAGGAAGGTACACCTGTGCCGCTGTACATTGGATTCCATCGCCTGATGCAACTGCCTCAATCTGCTTCCTGGATGGGACGTCCCTAAGTAGATGGCTTTTGTTCTAATCAGCAGAGCTTTTCTTGTGTTCTTAATTTCTATTTATGAAAGACAGGCACCACCTTTCTGTAGCCCTTCATTTTTGGCTCATGGCCAAATGCCCATCCCCTCACCTTTACAATCACAGGGCAACTGATCAACTAGCACAGCCAAGTTCATTCTGGAAGCAAGGGGGAGCAGGCTCCTAGCAGCTGCTGATCCTCTGCCTTATGACTGGGGCAAGCTAATCTTGCTGGGATTTTGAATTAGTTTCTCCACGGTGAGAAAATAATCCTCTTTTCAAAAGATACCTATAAACAATGGTGATCATGATGAATGAATATTTGCAATCCTATCGGTTGTGTTTCTTTACTCCCCTTTGATTTTGGCTGCAAAATCAGATAGCAGAAGGGTGTGGGTGCAGCAGGAACAGTAAACAAAGCCATGATAGTGCAACAAGCTGCAATGAAGATACATAACATGGAGACAAACAAACCACTGATTTGGATGCCTCTGAAGATACCATCACCCAGTTTGGTGTACCATTGCCCAATTGGCTCAGTGCACCAACATGGATGCCGCTGAAGATATCATTGCCCAATTTGACATGACCATTCCTGAGATTGAGGAGCAGGTTTTGGTCTATGCTTGGAAATGTTTGTGGGTGGCAATACAGTGTGGCCTGAACCACACTGAGCCAGGACACACTGGAGACAACAATGCGGGAGGGGGGCATGAACCAACATGATTGGTCAGTCGTTAAGTATTTCTATTGTTTTACTTGATTGGGGTGGTGGTGTGCAGAATGAGGAGGCTAAGCTGGTCATGTACAGCATGTACAGGCATGTACAGCCAGGCATGTACAGCAGCACTGCAGTACCTCCTGCAAATTGGGCCAGAATCATATCAGGTTAGGAACCCGAGTGGGAGGGACTGTGCAGAGCCCTAAAGCCAACAAATTATGTTATCCATTCATACGTGTGTGTGTGTGAGAGAGAGAGAGAGAGAGAACGAGAGAGAGCGAAAGAGAGAGAGAGAGAACAACAACAACACCACTTTATTACGGTTGTAGACCAGCATAAGGAGGGAGGGGTACAATCACTTAAAATCTTTTAAAATCTAAAGAAAACCACTTAAAAAGCCCCTAAAACTAAAAGGAGTTAAAACAGAATGTGTGTGTGTGTGTGTGTGTGTGTGTGTGTGTCCAAAAAAAGTCTAAAAGAAGGGTTAGGAACATCAGACAAGAGTGAAAGAGCACAAAAGGCTAGTATATATAAGACTACAGCTATCAGTCTACAGAGCACTCCAATACGAGTGTATTTTAACCAAATTTTACATGGTGGTTCCTGAGATCAAGGAGCAGGTTTTTCTCTGTTTCAATACAGTTGGATGCCATTTTGAACCAAGATGGTGGGCTGAATCTTTCAAAAGTGTACTGATTTCAAAACTGATTTCTAGGTTTCTTAGAATTCCCGTTAATTTATGCTTTGATTATACAGAGGGAAAAGAAATATTTAAATCTGCACAGCAAAATACAGCAGTGCAAAATGTCCTATTAGTTTATGAGTGTTTATTCAAAATTCTAAGATCTCACTTAATAAAGGCACTATATAAGACAGTTAAGGAATAATTATTGGATCTGCTCCAGTCAAAATTGAGACATTTTAAGTCCAATTTATTTCAGTGGTTTCATTGCATATATGCTTAACTTTCATCAATTTATTTTGTTGGAAAAAGAGTTCAGCTCATGATTAACCCTTCTATGAGTTTAACTCCCTTCTACTGGAATCAATGGGACTTAAAAGTGCTTAACTGTGACTGGATCTAGTTCTAAGTATATTGTTGCTCCTGAAAATATCATGTGACTATATGAGAATTTGTATTCCACAAATTGTTCCCTCTTAATGGGCATTCTTCCTTTCTTGACTGCTTGTCTTTTGCTTGAATGGTCCTGATGAGACCATGTAGAAAGCACCTCTTGTTCTTTCGAGTGTACCAGGTACGACCTGTCCAATTACTTAAGTGGAATGTTAATAGATGCCAGCATCAGAGCAGGTGTAGTGAAACAGCAGTGAAAGAGTCTATTCAAAAGAGATTTGGGGTTTTTAAAGTTTCCTTTGTGCATCCTGCCTCGTAGATGCAGTATGGTTTAGATAGAGTGCTCACAATCATAGTATCTATCTGTTCCAGATTGTATGTGAAGGATCTACAAGTTGGAGTGAGGTGCCTTTCAGATACCTCCAAACTCCAACCCTTACAGGCAGTCCAGAAGGAGGATATAGTCCATGGTATCAAAAACCACTGTGTTAGCAGCATCCAGGTATCAGAGCTATTGGAATCTGTCTGTGGTGAACCACTAAAAACATAAGAAGAGTCTGGTGGATCAGGCCAGTGGCCCATCCTGTTGCCACAGTGGTCAACCAGTTGAAGGTAGAAAGGGTGTAAGCAGGAATTGAGTGCAACAGCAGTCTCCCCTCCTGTGGGTTTCAGCAACTGGAGTTCAGAATCATACTACCCCTGAGAGTGGCAGTAGAACATAGCCATCAGGGTTAGTAGAACAGGAGGTGGCTGTCCTCACTTGGAAGAGCCTTTTTTAGTGAAGACCCTTCTGAACTGATTCCACGCACCCAGGCTGAATCTTTCTAAGAAAGAAGGAGTTTAAGGGGCTTCCTTTTTCTGGATGAGCTTTGCTTGAGCAACAAGGTCTTCTTTAGGTCTGGTTCTAGCATGTTCTTTATGCTATCTGGTTTGTTCTCCAGTCCTGATTTTTCATTTCATTCTGATTTGTTGCTTGTTCCTTAGTCCTACCTCTTGGTTTGTTCTTCCTATGTGGCAGGGATGGTGAACCTGTGGCCTTCTAGATGTTATTGGACTCCCAAGTACCATCAGACCCAACAACTATGTCCAATGGAAAGGGATGATTGGAGTTGTAGTCCAGTAGTATTTGGGGGTATTCAACCTATGCTGAATATTGGATTATGAGGCGTGTATGTGATTCTGTATTTATTATTCATTCATTTATTACCCTTATATACCACTTTCCTCCAAGGAGCTCAAGGTGGTGGTTATGGTGGTTTTTCTCCCCGTTTTCTCCTCAGAACAACCCTGTGAGGTAGGTTAGATTGAGAGACGGCAACTGGCCCAAGGTCACCCAGGTGAACCCTGGTCTCCCAGGTGCTAGTCCAATGCTCTAACCATTACACCACACCAACTCTGTTAGCTAATGTGCACATAGATCATCCTATATAAAAACATTTAAGCAATCATTAGAGGAAAATTTAATAAACATAAGGAACCATTCTTTTTGGAACATGTCATTGTTTACAAACTTTACAAATAAAATTTATACTTGGGTTTGATGGATACTGTACTACTTTCAGAAAGCTAAGACTGAAGATTTAGAAATGAAATCACAGACCTTTTCTCCCTGTTGAAGTTCTATTTCTTGTTCCTCAAATTGCACTTTTCTTAATGAGGTAAAGCAAGATTATGGAGATCATTTTTAATGAGAATTCAGGGACATTACTGGGTTAGCTGAGAAGTATGAAAATACTTAACCTCAGTTCCATGGGCTGCCCTTTATTAACATTTTCCTGCTACAGACATTCATATAATTGCAGTTTCCAGAAGTCCCATCTCAACTGTTTGGTCCATATATTTGGTGTTAGCCAAAAGATACAAAACAACCATGGAATACAAATCAATTTCAATCATCATTTCTTCTGACTACAAGATTCTGCAGAATGTGTCCCTGTCATTTCTGAGTAAAGGGCTTTGATGAGCTAAAATATCGAAACATTTATTGACATTGCTGTAAAGACCTTGGAATTGGAGAAGAAAAAGTTAAGACAATAGCAGTAATGGGTGGCAACAGTTTGGAGGCAAAGTGAAACAAAATGGTAGTTTGAGAGGGAGGATGGACCAAAATGTTGGAAGCCGGGGCACAGTTGGTTGCAATTGGGCAATGGTGGGGAACTGCCCATTTGGCTGCTGCCCATTTGGAATGGTAAGCTGAAATGCAGGGAGCCCAGCAGTAGGTAAAGGCATAGCCAATGACAGGAGGGCCAGCTAATTCTACTTTTGTCCCCATCCTCTTTCTTTATGAGTTCTATGAAGACAACATTGAGACTAAGGAAGAGTAACTTGACAGGCAGTGCTGTCCCTTGCCCCTGGACATTGCAAATAAGAAGGCAGACAGTTTGGGGCAGACTGAGGGCAGTGCCCAAGTGGGTGGGGAATCTGTGTCTCTCCAGATGTTGGATTCAAACCATTTGGTTCCATTTCATTTACTACATTGTCATAACAATGCAAGGACAGGATGGAAATAATACTGATATTTCTTCCCCCTGGCTCCTGATCTCATTTTCCCTGTTCCCGCCATCCTTATCCACCAGGCAGTTTGTTAATCAAAGGAACTCAGCACAAAAATTGATTCTTCTGTATTCTCAGCTGTTCTTCACAAACTTCCTTATTCCCAGGGCAGGAAAAGACAACATGTCTTCTTTAGCCTTTTTTATGATCTGGCAGGTTTTCCACAGCTTTTAATAATCCCCTTCTCTAAACACTTTACAGCTGATTGCTACAGCTGTCGTCCTCAGACTTGTGGAGCCTGATGACCCCAGATGTGTAGCACCATTCCTGTTCCATGCCACTTTCCCCTTCCTTCACAGTTTATGGCTAGTATTCAAAGTCCTATGCAGCAACCTAACTGGGCGGTGGAGCTTCTATTCCTTCTAATTGCCACCGCTACCCAACAACCTGTGTCCAAAACGATAAGGGAGGATATTCAGGAGTCAACTCTCTGATTCAGTGTTAGCAGCTGTGGTCAGAAAACTCATCCTCACAAGCCTTTGTTGTGAAATGTTTCTATCAAATACAGCCAAATCCACTTGATAAGATAGATTTCATAGATTAATATTCCTTAGCACAAGGAGCCATATATCAGTTATGAGCTGAGTGTTCCGAAACGTGAGAACTATTTATCAAAAGGTGTTAATGTTAGTGTAATTGTTTTATTACTGCTTCAAGCATTGGTAGATAACCTCATCAGCTTCAAGATATATTATGGTCCAGAATAAAATCCATCAGTTAGTTTGCTTCTGTACATTTTGATAGGAAAAGTGCAGAACAGCTCTAAATTCCCTTGTGATAACTTGATTACATTCTGGTCTATTAATAATTGTGCAAAGCTAGGCTCTTAAGTGTCTATTTAAGCACTCAAATAAATGCTGTATCTTCAATGCTGTTGTTGAGCTTCAGCTAGTTCTTCGTCACATTCTTTTACTCCTTTAAAGGAATTGGTCTGATAGCTGAAGATCGACATCTCTATTTATGCATCTAATTTTGAGGTCATATTCATTTAAAGGAATAACACTTTGCAAACAGTGCCAACAAAGAGATTTCAGAATGGTAATCTCCAACGATTGGCTCCTGTTTCCCAAAGAGCTGACAGTCTGGCTAGAGTGGAGAAATTAACAAATGCTGAGGAGGGGACATGAAAAATTATCTGAGGGAAAAAGCTTTACAAAACAAGTATTTTCTGTCAGAAGTACATCCATTGTGCTGGAGTTACATAGATTCAGTTCCTCTTCCTTTGTTCCAAAAATCAGCAAAATATATGAAATTAGGTTGCAGTGATTCTCTTGATCTGTTATTTTTTCCCCTTTGCCAAGAATAAAATACTGAACAAAAGAACTTGTAAACAGTATTCTACACTGATCACAGTGTACGAATTACCATCCATTAGCATATTCTTTGCTAATATTTTTTTCCTGCTATGCATATCATGCTACAGGAAAGAGCTTTGCTATCTGGGTATAAATCCTACACTTCATGTGAAAGATCTATCCATGGACTAATAATATAATAATGTGTTTCTTCTTTTCCATATAGCCAGACTGAAAGCAGGTCTAAAAGTGGTTGTTGTTTCTTCTTCTTCTTCTTCTTCTTCTTCTTCTTCTTCTTCTTCTTCTTCTTCTTCTTCCAACTAAGAAAGATAGATAATTTTGAATTCACACATCAGCGCATAACTATAAAGACCAGGGGGGCCAGCCTTGCTATTCCACCAAGGCATCTTTATCTAGGACTGGGATACTGCACAGGGATATCTGCTCTTTCTGAAAATATAAAATTTATCAGCAAAGGAATATACTCTATATACTTAAAGTTACATCAAGTTACACCATAGGATTAAAGGCCTATATAAGTTAATATAGAGAATTTTCCTTTTAAAGAAGGTGTGATAGCAACACTTGACACCTTAATATTTTCCTCCCTGTTTTCACCCAAGTTAGTGGCCTTCAAACTATATTCTACTGAGTCCTGTGGCCACTGGAATTTATCAGTGGGGAGGTTAATTAAAAGAAAGCAAGTGTGCCAATATTGCCACCAATCTTCCCTTACAGTGTGAAGCTTCAGGGGAGTGTTGAGTAGATTTTAGGGTGCATTCTCAGATTGCATAGAGCCACAATGAGTTTCAGAACACCTGAACAGTGAATGAAGTATGGCTTCTACCAGCTGTTTCATAATTATTTGTAATGTCCAGGGGATACATAGTAGATAGTTTGGGGTTCCTTTAAAACAAATTGACATCGAAAGCCTGGGTATCACTAGTCTAAGTACAAAACGTAGACTAGGGATTATGGAAGTTGTTGCCAAAACCATCTTGAGGGTACCACATTGACAACCTCTGCTGTAAACGATTGACTTGCCATATTAGCTGAAGCCATTGTTGAAAGTTATGTAAACATGAAAGCTTCCTAGTAGTTAATTCAACTTATTTATTTCTCTTTTAGCACACAGTTTATTGACCACTGTCAACCCTGCTACATCAATAAATGAAGGTAGGTTTTACAAATAAGCAAGAATCAAGAAGACCAATCTAGGAATTAAAGTATTATTGAGGAAAGGCACAAAAATCTAAGCCATCCTGCCTGCTGTTTACTTCGTGTTTCTGTTTATTTGTGCCTTATTGCTTTATTTGAAATTAATTAGACATTTTCCCTAAGTATCGCAGCAAAACCTGCTATCATTATCTGCTACCACATTATCTGGATGCTGAAAAGTAAAGAGAGTCATCATTCAAGCCCTTAACAAATGAATCCAAAACTGGATCTATCACAAGTAGGTTTGCTACCAAGGCTCAGGCAGGGGGTGACTTAATATGCTCCCCAAAGTCCATGATGTTATCCTTGTCCAGGAAGATATTTGTGCCCAGACTTTCTTGAATCAAAGCAAAGCCTGCCATTCCTTGACTGCAAGCCTGCTGTTATAGCTTTTCTCCCCTCCCCTTCCCAGTTCCTGGCAAAGAGATATCTGGCTCAACTACATGCCAGATTGATGCTCTTTGCGACAGATCCCTTAATAATATTCAGGTCTCCTAGGCCCGGAACAGAAAAGCTCAGCAACAGCAGAGATTTCTATCTCCAGTATTTTGCTGATATATGAGAACACTGTTATTTCTCTCCCTCCCCCACTTTCCCAATGAACGCACTCACAAAAAAACATTCACACACCCAAGCCCTCAGGCCCTACGATAAGATTATTTCTGCCTTTACACAGGACAAGCAGCAAAGTGATTTATTTTTAGTTTTATCAAATTTACAGTCAGTGAGAGAAAGTTTACACTTGGGGCTAAATTACATCAGTGCAATATCTTTTAATACATGTATTCAGATGCTATACATGTCTATAGTGGGGCCTCCGTGACAACTGGAGCTACTTCTCCAGGTTCAGCATACAGTGGTACCTCGGGTTAAGAACTTAATTCGTTCTGGAGGTCCGTTCTTAACCTGAAACTGTTCTTAACCTGAAGCACCACTTTAGCTAATGGGGCCTGCCGCTGTGCCACTGCTGCACAATTTCTGTTCTTATCCTGAAGCAAAGTTCTTAAGCCGAGGTAATATTTCTGGGTTAGCAGAGTCTGTAACCTGAAGCGTATGTAACCTGAAGCGTATGTAACCCGAGGTACCACTGTATTGTGTAAAACCGGCTTTTGGTTTTGAATTTGGGTATCATGGACACAATTCATAAAAGAAGTTCACAGGAATATGCTGCATAGCCCATAAAATACTCCTTGCTAGCTAAAAGCCTAGAAGAAGACAACAACATAGCACAACAATGGGAACGTCAGTGGGACAAAGTTGACTAACCACTTCTCACTTCATATACAATGTTTGCGCAGGAAGGATTGCCTGTCCCATTGCCTAATGTTCCACTGTATGGGCCAAAAACACAGCAACCTTTTTTTTTACAAAAAGTTCTTTTTTGTCTGTATTGCTATTGATCAGTACACTAAAAAGTATGAAGCAACAAACTGCAATCCTTCTCTTCTTCCCACCTATTTGCACAAGTTGTACCACAGTTTAACTCCACCACACAGCACCCCGTATATAAGTCTAATTGTGCCCACTATTTAGTCTTTATGGAATCAAGAATAATATCTGAAAATGTATGAAATCCAAACAAACAGCTTTTTTTATTTTAATTCCCATATTCTGAAGTTCCCCTTCTAGTGCAAACATGTGCTTTGAGTCGAACTTCATACAATTTAAAATACTCATTGTGAGCGTTTGCCACAACCATATAGAGAAGTGACATTGCATGATCATGAGTGCCTTGAGATCCCACAGAAGCTCTGGCCGCAGCTTTTACTATCATATAGGCAAGAGAAGATTATGGCAACTTCAGACATATATGAATATATTTGTATCCCAAATTCAGAAAGTGTTTCAAGCAATCCTGAGAAGTATTAAATGAGAAATCTTTTGTATTTTTAAATCTTGTGGTTCAACAGTTTTAGCATTCTGTAACTTAGCCTAAAGTACACTTACTTGGGAGTATGCCCTGTTGAACTCAATTGGATTGACTTCTGAGTAGACGTGTCTTGGACTGTTAGTCTGCCATCGTCCTAATGGAATCATCACACCTATTAAAATACCATTTTAGTCATGCTTAGTTGCAAATGAGATCTTTGTATAAGTTTTAAGAGCCTCGCCTTTAATTTACTATGCACATTTAGTAATATGTCTAGACAAGACTCCCCCCCCCCACTTAAAGCATATTACTTAAAATATTCTAATTAACATATCCCAGGCCTTAAAATCAAATGTTTTCTAAAGCACAGTGTTTCTTTTCAACCTTCACTGCAGGGCAACAATGCAAAACCTGATTGTTTTGTTTACATTTTTTTCCCTTATGTGGTGCACCTTTAACAGACTAAGCCAGCAAATAATTTCTGAGGGTGTCGGTGGTTTATGTGTTCTTACTTGGTCTGCAGTTCCACAAATCGCAGAAGAACAATGGGTTTTTGTACATCGCATTTTGTGCAATGTGTTATACAACACATTTCATATAAATACAGTCATGGACTGGAAAAGCTTACGTCTCATGGAGTCATTATACTTCATAATTTTCAAATTGCTATTGTCTGGTGAGTGTCTCATCGCTTTACTAGCCAAGAAAACCACAGAGATTGTAGCCTAACAGTGCATTCCTATGCAGGTTTACTCAGAAAGTAGTCCCATAGTATCCAGTCAGACTTACTCCTTAGTAAGTGTGTTCAGGAGTGCAACCTAAAGCAATACACTTCAACAGTATTGCCCTTAAAGAGTGGAAGTGTTATTAGTGGCTAATCAATGACTTTAGGCCAATTCAGAAGTTCACACGCAGGCACAAACTGTGTTGGGGGACACAGGGCTGGCAGAATGTGAATATTTTTAAATAAATGAAAGACACCCAACCAGTTTCACTGCATATAGCAACAAAGCCCCACATTTCCTGTCTCTTCTTCTATGCACACATCCTCACTGAGAAGTGCTCAAGACCAAGCACCAAGAGGGAACAGGTATCTGTTAATTTCCCCATGCCTCATGCCACTTTTATTCTCATTAATTAGTATACAGTGGAACCTCAGTTGTCGAACGTAATCCATTCTGGAAGACTGTTTGACTTCTGAAACGTTTGACAACTGAGGCACAATGGGCAGTTGGCAATTTCAATGGAAAAAATGAAGAAATGCGCCTTGGAAGCCGTTTGACTTCTGAGGCGCATTCAAAAGCGAAAGCATTCACTCCCGGGTTTGGGGCATTTGGGTTCTGAATAGGTCATCTTCCGAGATGCTCAAAAACCAAGGTTCCACTGTATAATAATAATAATAATAATAATAATAATAATAATAATAATAATATGCCATCCATCTGACTGAGCTGCCCCAGCCACTCTGAGCGGCTCCCGAAAAAATATTAGACACAATAAAACTTCAAATATTAAAATTACAACAGTGTTTACAGATTGGTGCTCTGGGATCATTATTTTCTTCGATTCAAGCTGGATGGACAGCAGCCCAATCCTAGCCATGACTGCTTAGAAGTAAATCCTATTGAATTCAATGGACCTTATTCACAGGTAAGTGGGTTTAGAATTGCAGCCTAAATGTATATAGTTTGCAGCTTTTCTGACACAAGGACTTTGTTTTCTTTATGATAGGGTCTATATAGCCTAGCGAATGACAACCAGAGCACTGCTTCTGATTCAGGCTTCTGTATTCTCCCAAGATAGATAAATATAAAATAATAGAAATTCTCAAAGGTACTCTTGATATTGATCTCTCTGGGAATACTCTAGATGTTGTTACTGTACATATTACTTGGATAGCAGATTGACACTTAACTGTACTACAGGAAGGCCTGTCCATTCCATCTCCTCTGCTTACTTATGCCCTTAGGCTACACACATACTGAATGTGCCTGAGACAACAGCCGAAACCAGAAACGTCTCCCTTGCCACGTCTTTTTTGTATGCAGGAGCTTCATTTCTCAGCTGCAAAGAGAATCATGTATCTGAGCATACTAGTGACAGTCTGCTTGAAAAAAGCAAGAAGCTGCTCATTTGACTTGTGTTCGTGGATGCACTAAATAGCAGATAATGCACGCGCGCGCACACACACACACACTTTATTTTATTTTTATATTTTATATTATTTTATTTTTAAGCAGTATAGGGGGGAAGGGCGGGTAGCTTAGGGCATTAATCACTTTCATGATAATGGATCTGGTCAGACATTAAACATTTAGAGAGAGAGAGATTCAGTTGTGCAAAAGGATCTTTGCTAGCACAGTGGGACATCCGGTGGTTTCCAAACTCTCTAGAGAAGATTTTTGCAGTGAATGTGGTGGAGTGGGGAAGAGGAGGATAGACAAGGCCTGTGGCACTAGTGAACATCTGCTGTGACTGCACTGTATCTCATCCTTATGCCTTTATCCAGGTATAGTAAGTTGCGGATGAGTCCCACTGAAAACAACGGGTGGAGTTCAACTTTATATTCTTCCCAACAGTCCATTCATTGCAAGTATTTCAGCTTGTCAGATGGAATCATCCCCACTCTCTTCCTGCTGCATGCTGTTCTGGGGTTTCTCCTGGCTCTAAGGGGCCAATTTCAGTGGGCGCACAGGAGGAGGAGGAGAGTAGGAAAGGGCCGTTCCACAAATGGAAGTCCTTGTGCAGGGCTGCCGCTGACAGGGTGCTATAGGTGAATCCAACACAATGAATGGGACTTAACTATAGTAGTGGTTCACTTGTTTCATTCATTTCAATGTGCTGCACCCCTACTAGACATACCTCCCTTTATTATATTGCATTTTTCTTATTTTAGGTGTAGTCAGCGCTTTTTTATGGGGATGGACGCAGGGGTACGCGTACCCCTAAACATTTTGTGAATTAAGTTTGGACTCATTGAGGGGCAGTACAGTGGTACCTCGGGTTACAGACGCTTCAGGTTACAGACACTTCAGGTTACAGAGTTTGCTAACCTAGAAATAGTACCTCGGGTTAAGAACTTTGCTTCAGGATGAGAACAGAAATCGCGGTGCAGCAGCAGGAGGCCCCATTAGCTAAAGTGGTAGCTCAGGTTAAGAACAGTTTCAGGTTAAGAACGGACCTCTGGAACGAATTAAGTTCTTAACCTGAGGTACCACTGTATTTCAATATGAGTAGGAAAATGAGAGTAACCCTAAACATTTTTTTTAGGAAAAAAAAGCACTGATGTAGTTAAGTGGTGACCATTTTAGGTGTGATAAGTGTCCCAGTCTTCAAATGCAAAGGACACAATCCAATGGAGGTCGCTCATGTTTAAGACCCATTGAAACATTTAGCTGCACACTAATTCAACTGATAGGATGCTAACATTTGCTACATTGCATCCAGCAGAAGGAAATCCTTGACATACCCTTTCTTCTCCTCTTATACATTGTGGTGGTAAACATGAGATTGAAAGCACCTACATCTGTTTTAAATGAACTGGAACACTTTGCTGCCAACTGAGACACATGGCACCTCATCTTTACACGTTTTCTCTCTGGCTCTTTTCTCAGTATCTCCTGCTTGCTGATAATAGTAACTCCTTTTGTTTATCTATGGGGAATTTTACCTGGCTCTGTTACTACTCTCTTAGATGTTACTGGGTTTTCAGAAAGGGTTTTTTTAGATTTGTGTTTTGTCACATTTTTTATTGTTTTGTTGTGGTTATGCACTGCTTCAGGCACCATTTTCATTGGTAGGGAATGTGGCACATAAATTCAAGAACTGTATCTAAATAAGATAAATAAATGGAAACCTTAAGAGTTGTCCTGTGAAACTGGATGTCAGAATGCATGCAAACTATATATCAGTATAGTACAAATAAATCAAACTAAAGGAGCCCAATGCTTATAGACGGGCATTAGGATAAGTATATCTTAAGAAAGTTCTTATTCAGACTTGGCTTCAGGCAATGAAACGTCATAGATGTAGAACTCTAGTGAGTGAAATTTCTAGGGAGCAAATTAGGCTAAAAACATCTTCTAGAGACAGCTAGAAAGGAATCACACACCACTTGAAAATAAGGCAAGTTATTCAGTAAATGTTTCATTTATTGGTCTTCTTCCATTGCTGTTTAGGGTTAAAAGACACGCTGTCAATAAAAATGGTAAATTTATGGATGGTTTGGTTTTTCAGAGCCTCGGTCCTTGTTACATACATGTATTAAGCTTGATATTGCCTCATGATAGTGTGAGATTACATTTCGATCACTGCCCCTTTCTTTCAGACTAATAATATTTTTGTTGTCTGGTGAAACTTACTAATAAACCTTGGAATTATAGCAGAATATAGGTTCAAAGAATTTAGTGGTCTACATAGGCATGGCTAGTAAAAAGAAGCTTGGCTTTTAAGACGTTAAGTACCAAAAAGGCTGGGATTTGTTTTTTGTTTTAAAAAATTGGATTCCTTTTAATAACGTTCTTACAGAAACACTCCAGTGTTCAAACTTATAAAAGAAAAGCAAACAGAGAATGCTTTTGATGCACACTCTTGGGAGTATTTATCCATCCACCCCCAATTCTCAGATTTCACACAAAAATTTTAAAATGCATAAAATGTAGGGAAACATGATTGCAATGTAATTTCTGTTTGCTCTAATAGGGACACAGAAATGCACACATCCAATTGCAAGTAATCAGGTTTAAACTAACATGGTTGCAGATAGACACTGTAGCATAGTGGATAAGGTGAGGACTTAGAACTGGGCTGGTATCAGAAGCTCTTCTAGCATCCCTCCTTTTTCTGAAGGAAGGCCTGAGGCCCCAGCAAGGCTTGTTATTTGATGTCCTGCCGCCAGTGTAATCTCACTTCTGAAAATGGTGCCATCTTGAGTGGGCTAAGATGGGAGAACAAGTCCAGTTTCTGGGGAGGGGACAGCATGGATTTTCTTCCTTTCATTCCCTGATGCTACTGTGAATTCTCCCACTGCCAAGATGCCCGAAGAACCAGTTAACGGGCAATGCAACTTCACCAAGCCAGGCCAAGTGAAGCTGAGAGGCTAGGAGATAGGAACCTAGCCTAAATAATACCCAAATTGGAGGCAGGACAGTCAAACACCAACAGCTGTTATAAAGACTGTGCTAATGGTGTGAGGGATTGCATTTGCACAGTAGCCAAACCCTTTCCCTGTCAGTAATTCAGATGAAGGTGACATAAATAAAACAAATCTGTTGAAGGGTCCCCAAAACTGGCTGGTCTAGTCAACAACCAACTGGCTATCTTAATACAGTGGTACCTCGGGTTAAGTACTTAATTCGTTCTGGAGGTCCGTACTTAACCTGAAACTGTTCTTAACCTGAAGCACCACTTTAGCTAATGGGGCCTCCTGGTGCTGCCACACCACCGGAGCACAATTTCTGTTCTCATCCTGAAGCAAAGTTCTTAACCTGAAGCACTATTTCTGGGTTAGCGGAGTCTGTAACCTGAAGCGTATGTAACCTGAAGCGTATGTAACCTGAGGTACCAGTGTATGAAATTAACTGAAAATATTACATCAGTCTGGCAAACAGAAATTGGAACATTTGGAAATTGGAACAGCAGTATTTGATAGCAACTCTGTTGTATCGGGGTGCTGTTTTGGTTTGTACAGTGGCATACCTAAATGGACTTATTTCTGAAAATGTATTACTCATTGATCATATATTTTTGAAGACTGGTATCTTCAAGACACATGGCTCATAACTGGAATGCACTCGCTGAAATCCCACTACAGACAATGGGGCTACTCTTGAATGAATGATTCAGACAGCTAAAGAAGTTCTATTGACTTCAGCCACCTTACTTTGGATAAGATGGCTTGAGGTCTAAAGCATATGTTGTCTAATTCAGTGAGGGTATGACCTTAAACTCATTTATGCAAAAGTAGGTTGACAGAAAATATGGCTTATTTCCATGTAAAATAGTAAGTGACTGATCATGGGTTTACAAAACACCTTATAACAAGTTACAGGATCAGCTCAAGGCTCCTTATCTTGCTGAGATAGTTAGCTTGTGTGCATTTTCCCAAGCAGTTCTGCAAAAAGCAAAGGTCAGGTATGCTAGGGGATCCAAAGCAAATTTAGCAGACCATTTTAAGCATACATAAAGAATTCTGGCAGAAATCCCAGTTATCTTGAGGTCAGTGGCAAAACTCCAAGCTATTTCAAAGGAGACAAGATTTACCTGCAATATTACTTTTCATAGGATTTGGAGGGAGCTTAAACTGGTACCATTGTTCAAACGTCCTTGCTTGGCTCCTTCTTATAATACGTACAGTCCAATCTAAATTATAGGTGTAGATGCTTTAATACAAAATACATTTATCTCAGATCAGTTATTATTATCTGCGTAGCCACCTTTCCTGCAAGGAGCTCAGGGACACAAATATTGAATCCACCTTTTAAGCCTCTCAGTAACTTGTAAGGTAGGTTAGGCTGAGTGGTCAAGGGTCACAGACTAAAATACTACCCATGTCTACTCAGAAGTAAGTCCTGATGAGTTGAGTGTGGCTTACTCCCAAGTAAGTGGATTAGGATTGCAGCCTAAGTGAGTTTCATGGGTGGACTTGAACCTGAGTCTTCTGGATCCTACTCCAATACTCTCTCCACTAATCCACACTGGGTCCATGTGTTATGAGTAGCTTAAGTTATGGCTTTGCTTTTAGAGACATGTAAGTGGGATCCATTCCTTTTCCAGTTTCTCCTTGTGTGTGTTGAAGTGAGATTAATTATACTTAAAAAAATGTATATTGTTCTAATTAAAGTAATCCATGTGCTTAACATATACATGGGCTCCTAAAGTGTGGTCCATGGAAAAGCAGTGGTCCACAAACTTCATTCAGGTGAGCCGTGGTAAATCTGCATTAAATAATCATATTGATTTTTAATTGCTGTTTTAGTTTCTTGTATTGTATTTTATAGCCTCACAGTCTGAATTCTGTAGAGGAGTGCAAACTGCAACACAATATTAGAAATAAAAGAAGCCACAAAAATAAAATTAAAAATCATATAGCACCTAGTACAATTGCTACAACAGGACCCTCAGGACCTTGAGTAATTCTAAAGTGGTCCATGGGGGGAAAGTATGGAAACCACTGTCTTATGGAAAGTATTCATATCACTTGATTTTTTAAGTATTTCATAATACATGGATAAAGCTGTAGGTGGAAGATACTTTTTAAAGTTGCCTTTTATAAAAAAGACTTTTTGAAAAATAGCACTACAGGAAGGTGGTTAGCGTAAAACATTTCTCCCTATCATGAAATTGTAATTGTTTGTATTTTCATAGAATCGTAGAATTGTAGAGTTGGAAGTGTCCACGAGGGTCATCTAGTCCAACCCCCAAGCACAGAGCACTGTCAGAGCTAGCTTTGCAAATGTGCTAGCACTTTTATAGCTCAACCATTTTTAAAATCATTGTCTGTATTATGTCACGTGTAGCTTCAGCTGCGACTTCAAGTGGCAGACTGCGAGTTGCAGAAGAACTAAACAAATACACAAATAAATAAATGAAAAGTGCTAGTATGTTTTTACAGGGAAGAGCATTTAAAAATGGCATTCCTCCAGCAGCAATCTAACAGCTACAGTCCTCTGTGAGGACTTTGCCTCTCGGTTGTGCTGCTTGTGTCAGCACTGACACTGCCAGACATCATTTCAAACTTCAGTAATGGTGATTCCTGTGGGAAAATTAGCCCTTAGTAAGCCTTAACATAGCCCAATAATGCAGGCCTCATTAGTGGCTCCACGGGTTACAGATTTGCTGGGTGTATGGTGAGTCCTTTTCAGCCTGACAGCCATGTTCCCTTCTGAGCATGCCACTGGGTTAGAGGCAAAAACAAGGGGTGTGGGTGGGCAAAAACATTAATGTGTGATGTAACATTCCTTTGTATGGAAGCTCTCTAGATGATGCTCTCTAGATGATGCTCCCTAGATGACGCTCTAGGGAGTCCTCTCTCTCTCCATCCTCCATCCCGGCAGGCAAGAAGCATTATTATAGTATATGTGCTGCCAATGTGAGCATGGCAAGAAGCATTATCACAGTTGAATAACATAGTCCAGCCAGGCAAGAACTGTTAGAACCCAAAACTAAGATTCTGTCAAAAATGTATAACTTGCTGTTGAAATGGAACACTCAGGATGAGTCAGTTAAATCTATGATTAAATGGGCACAAGATGTTGGACATAACATTATGTTTGCTGACTGGGAACAGTTGTGGACCACAGGTATGAAATTTACGGCATGCAATGCCTTAAAAGAAAATATTATGAAAATGATATACAGGTGGTACATGACCCCAGTCAAGCTTGCAAAAATTTACCATTTGCCCGATAATAAATGTTGGAAATGTAAAGAAAATGAAGGTACATTTTTTCACCTTTGGTGGACGTGCCCTAGGATTAAGGCTTTCTGGGAAATGATTTATAATGAATTGAAAAAGGTATTTAAATATACCTTTGTGAAGAAACCAGAGGCCTTTCTCTTGGGCATGGTCGGCCAATTGGTGTTAAAAAAGGATAGAACTTTCTTTATGTATGCTACAACAGCAGCAAGAATACTCATTGCAAAGTATTGGAAGACACAAGATTTACCCACTCTGGAAGAATGGCAGACGAAGTTGATTGACTTTATGGGATTGGCAGAAATGACTGGCAGAATCTGTGACCAGGGAGAAGAGTCGGCAGAAGAAGAATGGAAGAAATTCAAGGATTACTTACAAAAACACTGCAATATTAATGAATGTTGAGTGATGTTGGATTGAAATTAAGTGGTTTCTAGCTGTAATGGCACAAAAGAATATGAAAAAATGGTTCTTTTTTCTTTGTATATAAGTAAAAGTTTAAGTTACAATAATTTAAGAAGATGGATAGAAAACAAGGGGTTTTTTAGCTGTAATGCTATGAGATAAGGATTTGCTGGATAAACAATTTGAACGGGAATACAAGAAAGGGAGGCATGAGGAGGTCAGGGAAATATGTTATTGAAAAATAAGTTATGAACTTTATGTGTTTTTATTATTTTTTCTTTTTAATTTTTTCTTTGTATAAAATGGAAAATTTGACTAAATATCTTATATATATATAAAAAAAACATAGTCCAGCCAGGCAAAGGACGTGGAAAAGGACCAATGAGAAGGGAAGTCTCAAAGCGGGAGGGGAGAGTCCAGGAGGGCCACGTTTGGCTTATGTTTAGCTCCTGAACCAAAATTTGCTCCTAAGACTTTCTATGTCAGAATTTGTGCAATTAAACAGCATACTGCATATCAGTTTGTGTCATGCGGGGGTTTTTGGGGGCCTGGCACTGTACCTTTGTAAAATCCTTCCCAGAGATATTTGATTGGCACACTACTTGCTGTCTTTATGGTGCCTGCTGAGTGCTATTTCATTCTCTCGCGTGCTTTTTGTTAATGTTTTTAAATAGCTGTTTTGCTTCTCCCTTTTAGTATGTGTTGTTCAATATTTTATTGTTTTTAAAATTTTGGTTTTATGATCTATTTGAAGATTGTAAGCTGCTTCAAGCATTGCAAGGAAAGCAAGATATAAATGCTTTAAATCAGTTCATTCATCATCACAGATGCAATGCTTCAATATGCCTATGTTTGGGCCTGGAACAGAAGTACCAGCTGATGCAGAAGGCAGAGGCCAGACTGTTGATGGAACTGCCTGGCCAGCAACATGTGACACCATTGTTAATGCAGCTGCCTTGGCTACCCATCTACTACTGAGCTACACAAAGGTGCAACAATCATGCCACCTGGACTTCAGGCTGCTATATTTATTGACTATGAAAGCACTTTGGTGGTCTAGACAGGGTCACTTCATCAGTTTTAAAAGGTAGCAGTCTAGCATATATAGGAAGAAGTTGTTGAAGTCCAGCACTTGGGTTTGACATAGCAGCTGCTGGTTAGAATGTGCTTTTCAAATCATATATCACATTGCTCACAAAATGGATTAGTCTGAATTTCCCCTTGAATATTGTATTACTTTGGCTATAGCAAGTTATGCATTTGTTTTCATCTAGGATACAACCTGAGAACTTTGAGCAAACAGGTGTTTCTGATCTTGGTAAGTTTTTGTTTCCTTGTATAAAAAAGTGCTGTAAACCTAAGTGCATTCATCTGGAAGTAAGTCCTACTGAAACCAGTGGCATTTACTTCCAAGTAAATGTGGTTAGATAAGAGTTGTGAAACTGTCAGATATGTAGCATATATACATAGTTTTATATAATACTAAATATTTGGTTGCTCCTATAAACTTGTCCCCATTGCAGATGTTAATATGTAAGGATTATTTCCTTAGGATTATTTTCAAAATATGTTTACAAAAGTCATTCTTATCCCACATGCTAGCCACAACCACAATGTAAACATGTCTGAAGAATATGGAAAACCATTTCATTTGAGGGAATATATTTTTAAAAAACACATGTGTTGGTCTTTCCCAAGTTTCCTTCTGTCCTGTAGTGACCCTGACATCACAAAATGCTTGTGTATGCTTTTACAACACTTCCCCTTCTATTAGGTTAAAAAGGTAAAGGGACCCGTGACCATTAGGTTGCACTTTGACGTGCTTTCAAACTGCTAGGTTGGCAGGGGCAGGGACCGAGCAACGGGAGCTCACCCCGTCGCGGGGATTCGAACCGCCAACCTTCTGATCGGCAAGTCCTAGGCTCTGTGGTTTAACCCACAGTGCCACCCACATCGCTCACACGCAATGGGCATAGTGCAATGTGTGTATATGCACAGACAATTCTGATCTTTTGTTAGTAACCTTTGGAGAATGCAGTGTGCATTTGGAGATTCTCTTGTGTGATTCTTGTGTGAGCGGGCAAGCTCTTCAATAATTAGCCACAATGATAAAACTTCAGGAGTGTAGAAGCTTGTTAGTCAGTTGTAGTAAAAACAAAAAAGTCCCATGGCAATTGCAGAACTGTAAGGCCTACATGCATTACCATGCCATAGTGGCAGCACAGTTACCACTTCTGTGGAGGATGCTTGAAATATTTGTTGGGGTAGCTCTGCCCCCATCTTCCCTGGGCTATACAAGGCTTAAGTGCTCTGAGGCAAGGCAGAAGCCAGGGTGCCCAGGCCAACTCCTGAAGGGACTATCAATGGCCTGAGAGAATCCTGGGGTAGCCCCACTTCCATCTTCCTACATCTTAAGGCAAAGAGGAGAAGCCCAGCCTTCAGAGCTAGTACCATCAGCTTCTGAAGTCAGACTGCAGATATTTGTAAATTTTCTTTTTGTTAATAATTGGGAATTGCCTTGGGTGCCTTCACAGAAAGGCAGTCTATAAAGGCAATAGCCAACTAAATAATGTATTGGTGACCACATGGCATTCACAGAGCATATGGGAGACTCTCACACCTCTACCACTGATCCATGGGGCAGCTTAGTGAGTGAACCTTTCCCAAGCGCTTAAGGCAGGCATAGGCAAACTCTGCCCTCCAGAGGTTTTGGGACTACAACTCCCATCATCCCTAGCTAGCAGGACCAGTGGTCAGGGATGATGGGAATTGTAGGCTCAAAACATCTAGAGGGCCAAGTTTGCCTATGCCTGACTTAAGGGAATGATGGCATCCGCTTTCAGTCAGGATTATGTGCACTCAGAAGCCCTGAACTGAGACCCTTATGTTTAGGATTGAAATGCCATATGAAAAGTGCTTTGTGGGTTGTGTGTTTAGTGCTATCCTGCCCTACTAGCTGTGTAATAACAATGACATTGGTTTGCCACATTCAGACATAGGAGCATGCCCCTTTCAAAGAAACAAGACCATTCTATTGATGATGCTATGTCTACTCAGAGGTAAGTCACACTGGAGTCAATAGGGTTGCAGCCCCAGGCAGGTTTTTAGGATTGTGGTGGTTACAATGAATGCTTCCTCTTGGGGACTTTTTTGACACGTCTCTCTGTCTGTAGTTATGATTTTATGTATGTTGTATTTTTAAAACTCTATCTCACTTTGACAATTCCCATTGAAAAGCAGGTTATAAATTTGTATTCAGCTAAGGTTGATTTCAGTGGGTTTAAATTAGTCATGTTCATTAACTCCAATGGGTTTGCTCTGAGTAGGAGATTTCCTACCAGCTGTTGTAAATACATATCCCTCCGTTTAGCTAGAGCACATGGCTCCATACAGCCAATGAAATATTCAGCATTTGATTATTTTTCTTATATTATCTTGGGGTTAAAAGATATTTAAAAACAAAACAAAACAAAAAGCAACGTTGTGAGAAACACTGTCAGTTAAACCCACTTGTTAATATATCAGGTTCATTATACTGATCAGGGGCAATTGACTAGTATGTATGCCAAACATAGTTATTTTTCAGAATGTCTGAAAGCAAGTTGGTCAAAAACCCAGAAGAAAAAGAAACTGTTAAATCCATTTGTACATTGATTTAACAGAGAAGTATTTCATTCTTCTTGTGTTTTTCTTTTTTCTCTGGGTGTCTTGAAATAATCCTTTTTCTGTCTCCATCCTCCCACTTAGACATTGTTCACAGACTTACTTATTTATGAAGTCTGAAGGTTAGTTCCTACCTGCTGAGAGTAATTAGCCCTGTTCTTTGTGTCCTATGCAATCCTGTCTGATTAAATGTACACATTTGTTTTACTTCTTTTCATGTCCCTTTTCTCTTTACTCCTGTTTTCCTGATTGCAAGTTGCCGTGATTCTTTTTTTATTAAAAAAATCTATTTTGCCTGCATCTTTCCTTTAGTATGCAAATTTCTATGTGAACTTATGGTATATATATATATGCTGTGTCAATCGCTGTTTTATTATTTTTCATTCATGTTGCCCAGAGCAGACAGTTTTAGGGAATATCTCCCACCCTCTAAACTCTCTAAATATTGCATGACAGATTGGCTTTGTTTTGGAAGCCCTTTAAGATCCAGTGGTTCGTAGTAAGAGCAGCAGGTTATGCTTCTTGTTGTGTGTGTGGAATGCTTGGATTTAGTACAGCCTATACTTTTTTCTTTTTCTTTTTGACACCATTTCTATTAGGCAATTTACTAATTCCCCTTGAATTTACTCCGTGTGTGTCTTTCTCTCCCGCTCCCCCTCCTTCCCGTCTCCTCTTTTGTTCCTTGGCCCATGTTAAAGTTTCCAATTGACTCCTCCATTGTTACAATTTGTCATTGCTGGAAGATCAATTTGTTTTACTCCCCTCATCAGCACAGTAGAATCGGGTGCCAGATGTCTTTCTTTCTCTCCTTTCTTTTTCTTTTTTTAAAAAGCAGCCACATTATTCTTCTGCTCCCAGTTTGCGCCTGTTTGGAGCCTGATCGCTGGCTGGTAACTGGAAAAGAATGTTCTGTTGCGCATTCCTGAACTGCATCCCCACCCTCCTCCTCCGCCCACCCTCTCCCAATAATCTATATTTGGCAATTCATTTACTAGCCTGCTTTGGGGACCACACAGTTGGATCACACACAGAGAAACAAGCGATATTTTCTGTCCCCTAGAGCCAGTGCGTTTTTGCTTGTTTGTTTGTTTTCTTTTTCCTGGAGGAGCGAGCGAGGGGAGCCGGATGGCGGGACGCGCAAGCAAGAGCGGCCAGCGGAGGCTTCGCACCTCGAGTCTCGCAGCCCTTGATTCTCCCGCCCCGCAATTAACTTCTTCCCATTCAACCGCTCTCTGCCAATCTCCACCAGCCCCAGTCGGGAGGGGGGGTGGGGTGGGCAGCGGCGGATGGTGCTGAGACATCCCTCCCTCTCGTTGTTTGGGGAGGCGACGCCTAATCCCTCTCCAGGAAAAGGGCTCTGGCACACTTTGCCCCGGCGCTCGTAAGGCTCCGAGCCCCGCAGAACCCGGCCGATCTTCCTTCCGAGGAGGAGACCTACGGAGGAGGACGCCGGGCGGCTCCTACCCAAGGAGGAAACCCCTCCGGAGCCAGGGGCACTTTCTTGCCGGGAAGCTGCGCGCAGGGCGCTGCGCGCGCGCGCCTTCCCCAGCCGCGCTCCTGCAGGAGCAGCTTTCAAGTCCCAGGCAAACTCTGCTCAGAAGGGAGAGGGGGGAGAGGGAGGCGCCCTCTGACTCGCTTGCTGCCCTGGCTCAGCTATACTCACGAGGTTTATCTCCAATAAACTTCCTAGCTGCTCAGGACAGCAACATACATAAATATATATTTGAGTGCAGCCATGTAAATATCGCAGGGACGAATAGTTCCGTCCTGGAGCCCGCTTACTGGGACGGAAATCGCAACGGGGTTTACTTTCAAGTAAACGCGCAGAGGTTAGCAGCCCCAATTGCGGTGCTCCGCGTGTGAAAGTTGACGGCTCAACAAATTGCACCGCTGCTTCTAGACTATTTTTGCGCGCAAATGCACAACTGAGGCACAGTGCCATTTTCTTTTAATTGCGTGTGTGTGTGTTTAGCCTGTGTTTTCTTTCCTCTGGGTCATTTCTCTCTACGCCCCTCTCTCCTATTTTCGCATTGTCTGCACTGGACCATTCCCTTCTTTCTTCCTTCCTTCCTCCCTCGTCTACCCCGCTCCTGGCTCTCGCTCCCTCTCCCTCTCCAAAAAGGATCATTGTTAGTTTCTCCGCTTCCCCCCCTCCTCCTGTTTATTTATGCACACGTCATTGGGGAGCCCCCGCCCCCTCCTGCATCTCATTAAGTGCCTAGTGTGTTTCTTTTTCCCTGTCAATAATCCTGGATCCCAGACTTCTCCGTTCCTCCGGATTTCGATCCCCCTTTTTCTATCTGTCAATCAGCGCCGCCTTTGAACTGAAAAGCTCTCAGTCTAACTTCAACTCACTCAAATCCGAGCGGCACAGGCTCCCTATATCTGCGGCTTCTACCCCCCCTTTTTTACAGCTGACTTGTTGTTTGGTTTGTTTGCTGCAATTTTTTTATAGTTCCCCCCTCCCCCGTCTCTCCCTCCCTCCCTCCTTATATAATTTTTTTATTATTAATTTTGTGTGTGTCTACCCGCGTGTGTCTGTGCGCGCGCTTTACACGCTGATCTGATCTTCGGAAGAAAAGAGAGAGAGAAAGAGAAAATCCAGAAGAAGGAAAAGAAGAAACCCAAAGTCACTGGTGCAAAAGGAAAGGAGAAGGGACACTGCCCTCCCCTCCTCCTCCTCCTCCCTCTTTTCCCCTCCCCAGGAGGAAAGAAAAGGAAAAGGAAAAAACTTTCACCTTGGACTTTTTTTAAAAAACAAAAAATTGCAAACTTCCCCCTTTTCTTTCTTTCTTTTTTTAATCCTTCCCCCTTTTTCCTCCCCCCCCCTTTCCCCTTCTTCTCTCCCTCCCCTCCCCTCTGTCCTTGCAAAATTGCTGCTGGTGGGGTAAGTCAGGAGGAAAATGCCGCAACTAAATGGCGGTGGAGGGGACGATTTGGGGGCGAACGATGAATTGATCTCTTTTAAAGACGAAGGGGAGCAAGAAGAGAAGATCTCGGAGAACTCGTCGGCGGAGAGGGATTTAGCCGATGTCAAATCGTCGCTAGTCAATGAAACAGAAACGAATCAAAACAGCTCTTCAGACTCAGAGGTAAGGAGACCCCCCCCAGCCCCGCCGCCGCTCTTCCCAGCACACCTGCCTTACTCCACCTTGGGGGTTCCCGGGGAGACGGGATGCATGAAGTTTGGGGTGGGGGTGGGGAGAAAAGAGAAAAATGCCATGGAGGGGGTGGGGGAACTGAGCTTTCGCCCGGAGTTGCAACTCTGTTTCTTATAGTATGGTCGGCGACTGCCCTGTTGCTTCTCTGGTGGGTTCAGTTATCTCTGTATTTTCCGTATCAAGTTTTGCACAAACTTCTAACTTGTTCTCTCCCCCTTCTCTCTTTCTCTCTCCTCCTTGCTTCTTTTATTTTCCCCTTTCCCCTCTTCACCAAACTGCCTCATTCATCTACTCTCCCGGTGCCCTTTTATTTTTATTTTTTGCCTATTTTCCACCCTCTTTTGATCCAAGGCGGAGAGGCGGCCCCCGCCTAGGTCCGAAAGTTTCAGAGATAAATCCAGAGAAAGTTTAGAGGAAGGTAAGTTGTGCTTGATGGCTCCATCCCACCCACCCCCTTCCCCTTTCCACGGTGGTGGTGGGGGGGGGGAGAGAGAGCGCGCGCGCGGATCTGGAGCACCCCCCAAAACCGTGCTCTCCGTTTGCGCAAACAAACGCTCTTCCAAGTTTCGAGAAGCACTTTTTCTAACCGTGATTTCCCCCCCGCTTTCTGTTTTCTCTCTCCTTGTGCCTCGTTCCCCCGCCATGTTAGCTGCGAAAAGGCAAGATGGAGGGTTGTTTAAGGGCCCACCATATCCTGGGTATCCCTTTATAATGATCCCCGACCTGACCGGCCCCTACCTTCCCAATGGCTCCCTCTCGCCCACGGCAAGAACGGTAAGTCGAGCGTGTGCATATGTACAGAGATACGGCATATATGTGTAAATACCAGCTGTGTTTTCCGCGCATTTGTGTCCCACACCCGCCCAGGTCCCCCTGCCGCCTGTTCCGCCCGCCCCCTCCGCTCCCGGCCGCCGCGGCGCTGCCTGAAACTTTCCAAAACTTTTGCGCCTTCCGCTGACTGCGCGCCGAGGGGGCGGGGGGAGGGCAGAGAAAGGGGCTGTTTACACTTCGCCATGTTGATTCCTTTACTTTCAGTTTTGGGGCTTCGGGGCTTCGGCCCTGGGACTTGGCAAGGCGAAGGGCACCCGGAGTCCCAGCTCCCGCTTTTTAATTCCCCCCCCCCCGCGCCCAGCGAGCGAGCCTCCTCCGCTCGCCTTCCCACAAAACTCTTTTTGCGATTTCTATCGCGCTCTGTTTTCCTTCTCCCCTCTCGAGTGGCGACTGGGTTTCCTTTCTCTCCCCTCCCCCTTTCCTTGCCTCCCCCTTTTAACCCTTTGCTCGCTTGCGGAAACCTTCCCGAGTTACTAATTTACTGGCAGCGTTGCCATCGAGTGATTAATTGGTGCAAAATCTTATCCGGGTTTTTTTTTTAAAAAAAAAACTTTAGGACTCTTTGTGTTTAAAAGATTTCAAGGGTGGCAGTTAACTATAGACAGCTCTCTTCCCCCCTCCCCAGTTTTCCCTTCCTGCTATTCTGTGTAAGAATTTTTTGGCATCTTTCTTTTGGAAGGGGCGAGAAATTTTTATTTTCATTTCTTGGTAGACTGGCTTTGCTTAAAGTCACCAGCTTTCATTTAAATAGATCACATGTATGAGTTCCATAAGAAGATAGTGGATGTGGGCCCCATGTTTATTGTGTTGGGAAGAAAATATCGAAGCCATATATATATATGAGAAGTTGGCTCAGCTGAGTCAGGACATAGTATAGAAAAGGCAAATGCAATCCTGCAAACAGACACTGCCTTCCCATTAATAAACAAAAGTTAAAAGCATTATATAAAGAAACAAGCCTTCACTTGAAAGGAATATATATATATGTATTCCAAAACAACTGGGCTCATCTGTGTACTTCAAGACCTTTGGGTGTGGCAGGAGGATCCGAAGGTGTGGCAGTATGAATGGAGGGAATAAGTTTCTTGTAGCCCTCAGACTGGTTTTGTTAAAACTTTTGGGAGGTGTGAAGTGTTGGTCACTGCCCTCCTCACACATCCTCATGGATTTATGCCAGCTCTACTTCCTCTGCCCAACCATAATACAATCTTCATTAACATTGTTTCAAATACAACTTTTTTTTTAAAAAAAAAGCCTGTTCCCCTAGGGAATGCAGGATTTGTATACATTTTATCTGTTATCTCATTTTCTATTGCATCTTTTAACTGAAGTGATTCTTTCCCAAACTATCCACTTAATTCTTTCTCCTCCAAACTACTGTTCAAATTCTCACCTCTTTTCTTTTAACTTGATCATTTGAGGCAGCTATTTGAAATACAGGCTCCACTGTTAGGTAGCTGCTGAATCTGTTTCTAGACTATGGGATGTTTTCAGTGTGTCCAGTCTACAATTGTTTTTAAAATGTCAGATCAGGCTTGTTTTTTACTTTAAGTCCAAATTCAGATTACAAATTACAGGGGGAAAGATGACAAAATAGTGTTTACTTGTGTATTTTTAAATGTTTTCAAGGATGAGGTTAACCCAGTCAAGATATTTTATAATTTACTTTTATTTTGGGGCTATGGTCATAGCAAGGAGACATTTTTGTAACCGCAGTTTTAGCATAATGGAAAAGAAAGGTGACTGGATTTTGTAATTGGAGAGGTGATGGGACAGGTAAAACGTCTTATATGTTGGTAGGCATAGAGTGTTTGTTTTGTGGTTATTTTAATTATGTACTATGAAAGCATAACCTTTTAAAATTATTCCTCAGAGTGGTTTCTGTTCAAAATAGAAATAATTTTGCAAATTTAAATTAGTGGGGCTGATGAGCATTAGAGGGAAAAAAATTCCCCTGGAAAAAAAAGAATTTTATATTTATTTACATCTTTGTCTAGAAGCACTTAGGATTTAATATTGATGCAGTCCATTACCTTTTGAAATGAGTGGGAACTATTTGTATCGAGGTTTTGAATAGATGTTTGATCAGGGCCCCAGAGTAGTTATTAGTTAATGGAGAAAATTCTTCTTGGCCATATTTAAACATTCTCTCTCTAATAACAACACTGTTACAGTGAATTCATTTCATTGTATAAAAATATATTATTTTATTGATATAACAGGTGACCTTGTTCCTTAGCATCATATGGATTCAAAAGACATTTTCCATATTCAGTAAGCAATTTGCACATAAGCCAACAGCATATTTTGGGCCCTTTCTTCTACTCCCAATGATTTGTATAGTTTGCATTTGTGAAAGCAAGATAAATTATGGTTTAAAGAGAACCCATTATTTGTTTATGGTAGAAACCAGAATGATTAAATATTACAAAGGATTTATTCAGTTTATAGTGTTCAAGGTGTATTCCTGTAATTTGGCTGTTCTTTTTAACTCAAAGGTGTAAGTAAATAAATAATATTGAGTCTTACATATAGGTAGAATTATCACACAGGATTATGAGCTCATGAACCATATTTTTCACTGAAGGTTAAACAAGTTGTTTTGCAATATTGTTTCCTCCTTTTTGGTTTTTGTTCTTTTATTTTTATTTAGAGGAATATTTTTTGTTCTCATATGCAACCTTCAGTTCTTAGAAATACATAAGCTGAACACTGATTTCTGATTTTCTGCTTTAAGAAATGTAAAGAATTATGAAGTATCATTAAATCTGCTTATGATGAATAATACATTACTTTAGGAATAATGCTTTAATTGCCAAAGAGTCCATAAAGCTTGTTAGCAATAATTTTATTTTAAAATGACAAAAGATTATTCTACATAATGCTAATTTTGCTTTTGCTAAAGTAATGTGCCTGGCTCTGAAGAGGACCAATATGCAGTAAGGAGAGCTCTGTTAGAAATGAAATAATGAATTAAAGAATACACTTGTGTAGGCAATGTGGTAGTGGTTGCAATAGAATTTAACAGAAGAACAATTAAGTAGTTAGATGTAATTCTGGTTATGAAAATACTGTTAATTTGCTTTTTGTGGGTGAGAGTTGTTTCACGGTGCTGAGTTGTTTCACAGTGCTCATCTTTCATGAATCTAAAATGGTTAGTGTAGGAAAATATGAAAGTGATATGGCTTGTGATCTGGTAAATGCCCATTAACAGAAATATTTTAAAATAATGCATTGGAAAATGTATTTTCTCCCTTTTATTTCCTGAAGTACATAATCTTCTGCACAAGATTGTAGATCCTGGTGCACGAAGAGTTAATGCTATCCCCCCCCCCTTGTTCCCCTGTCTTGAATTGTTTTGACAACACTTTTCAAAAGTGTGACATTTGGAGCCCCTGCAATACAATGTAATATTACTATAATTACACAGGTCATTACATTTTAAATAGAGAACAATGGAATGCTTATCATGCTGAAAAACAAAGAACAGGTGTTCCTGCCCTTCTTTGGTATTTATGCTAATTTGTTTTTTCATCTTCCTTAGAAATATTTATTGCTCGGCACTGTTAAGATTTCTGCTTTCAATGTGATGGTTTGATTCCTGACTAATCCTTAAGGTTGAGGGCTTAGCTGATTTTTGAAATAAGGGTTATGGTGTTAAACTAGTTGGATGTTCACAAGGTACATACAGTTTTCATATGTCAGCGTGTTTGCGCTTCATGGCAGAGATAAGCTATTCATTGAATTGTACCATTCACCTTCTTGATGGCTTTAAAACAACAATGAAGTTTCCCCCCCTATAACTGTGTAGAAACAAGCTATTCTCAGCCGATGATCTTCTGACACCAATCAAATGAAGCACGGGAGTCTGAAAACCTCTCAGTTCTTAGCCCAGTTAGAACGCTGTTTCTGCTTTGCAAGTGGCTTGCGAAATACATCATAGCAACTAGCATTAGCTTTGTTAACTTCTTTTTTTTAAAAAAAGGCATTTAAACTTCTCCAGCATGATTTTAAGGTTGCAGGACAGAGAGGGAATCAGTGAATTTTAATAGCCAGTCCTCCTTTGGAAGCAGAATGCAAGCTTGTGAGCCCAGAGAAGTAAAAGTTTGATGCTTCTGACTTGTGGCAAAATTTGCAGCATCTTTTTGTGTGAGGGTCCCAAATATTGCCTTTTGTTGTAAGGCAATGCTAAGATGTAGTGTTTTTAAATAAGTATACCAATATTTGTCTCTTGATTTGAAAGCTCCAGTTTTCATGGATTCATAAGAAAATGCTACCCCTCCCCTTTTTTAAAAAAAGCAGAATAGAGAAAGGACAGCTGTAGATTTCTTTTTCTGCCTTTCTTTTTTTTTTTTTTTGCATGCATGTATGTGTTTCCACACTGCACCATGACTAAAACTGTAAGGCCCCCCCATTTCCAGCTGTCTGGTAGTTATGTGGAAGTTGGATTATTGGCTGTTAAGCATGAGACAACCTGGATTTAGCAAATGCTTTCCTGAACAGGGGAGTAGGTGACTGTTTGCGGGGGGGTTTGAGGGGAGAAAACATTTGTGAGGCACTTTGTGGTTGTTCTTGAAACATGCATGCTGCCACAATAAAATGAAGAAGGGATGCACTCTTTGGGTCAGAGTGCATCTAGTTTCCAACAAAAGAGCCCTTGCAGATAAGAGGGCATGGATGTGTGTTTTTGTAAGTGCATTCAGGGATGTAGGTGGAATTAGAATGTTCTCCTTCCCACACCTTACCTGTTGTGGGAACTTTTTGTTTCTTGCTTGCTCCAGACTTTTTAACTGCTGCAGCTGCAGCTGCTGGATTGTTTGCATAGTAAGAGAGTTTGTACTCACCCAAGCCTTTGTGTGTGTCATGTGTGTGTGTATTCTCTTTGTACTGAGCTATGGCAAATATGCAGGCAGAGCCTTGCCCACTGACTCGTAATTGGGCATGTTTGTGAAGGAAATGGTTAATTTTACAACCAAAGGCAAACTTGCACCTCAACAGGTCTGCTGAAAGAAATGTGCCACAGTCATTTGCTGGCAGGCAGCGAAGGGTCATAAATCTACAGGGTTTATTTACAGCCTATAACACTTATGAATGTTAAGATATTTGACGCCACGCTGGCCTTATAATATCCAAGGTCCACAGACACTGGCAGTGGGTCAGGTTTCTTTCACTAATTATAAGCAATGAGAGATGGGGAAATTGGGGAAATAAACCCATGAAAAGCTTAGATTGTTTTGGGGGGGCTGGTGGGAGTTTGGTGCTTGTTCTCCTAACTGCACGGCTGGCCTTTTCCTATGATTCAGAATTAACGCTTGAAATACTGAGGGGCAATGTGTAGTGGCTTAAGCAAACCTTTCACACAGCCTGCATTCTTTATCAACGTGCTCGCAGTCTTGTGTAGGATATCTAGACAGGAACCCTGCAAAATATTTCCCAGAATACTTTCAAAGAAACCTGATATAACCCTGAATATATTTGTTGTAGCTGAGAGGGGGGGGAAGAATTGCCATGCCTGAATTAATAAACAAGTTACATTAGGCTATATTTAACAGATGTATGTTTATGATTGATCTCTGTCTTTCTTTCTTGAAATAATGCAAGAAAGTGGCACTTCAATAAGAATATCTAGATAGCAGACAGATGATACATTTTTCATTTCAAAGTCTGGTTTTAAATTACGTGCCTACCTCCCCACCCGTTATTTTAGAGAACTGAATAAAATCTGGGTTTCTAGAGGGGACAGATCAGGAGAGAAAACACATTAGAAAAAAAACGTGTATCTGGGAAAGAATGTGGTAAAATCCAGAGGCCAGGAGCAAATAAGGAAGAATGCTAGTGTGTAGGGGGTGCTTGAAAAAAATATTGTTGAGATCAGCTGCTAAAGGGGAAGCTGGGCATCTAGGGAATGATTGGCTCATGTGTCAGGAAAGTCTTTGGGGCCAAGGCGAAGCATCACTTGAGGGGCCCCCTCTCTTGTTCTCCCTGTATTAAACAAGTGCATTGTTTAAATGCTTTTAAATGCAAGAGTGCTTTTCTCTTAATCTATATGATGATGCTTCTTTTTTTAAAAAAAGCCAAACCCTAAATTATAAAAATAGGCCAAAGGATAAATCAGGGTTTTTAAATAAGTCCTAGGAATATATTCCCCCACCTCAGCAGTCTAGTTAGGTGCATTATCACATTCAACTTAGAGATACTAATTTGGGCAAGGGAGTATGGGAAGAATACATATATTGGTTTTCTCCCATATGTTTTTACCCCCTTCCATTTAAAATACTGAGTCATTTCCCCCTGCAAAATATAAAATTGTATTTTTTAAAAAAAAAAACCCAACAACTTTCCACTAGTAAATGTTCAAGAAGCCTAGGACATAATGTTTTATGAATTTTCCTAACCAGTAGAGTTCTGTAACTTATTAGCCCCTAGGGATAAATCTGAATCCTTAACACCACATTACAGAGGTGATGTGGTAGGACCTTTTAGCAGGTTATCAACAGTGGTGTTTGTCTGTTTCCCAAGAGAATTCATTCATTTGCAACTCCCTGTTTAATTCCAGGTTGGCACTTGGTCTGTTCTTTTGTGTGTTTTTGTTCAAGTACTCCAAAACCCTGATCCTCATTATTCTTGAAGCTGTACACAGTCAAGCAGGCAGCCATGAATGAGTTAAGTTGCTAGCTAAACTTTGGCTTGGGGAAGAGAAATTTGGGGGCCTGGTTGGCATTAACAGGGTACAGCACATTTTACAGAGCTTAATTAGTACGAACTGTAATTGTTTGTGGTCTGCCAGGAGGAGTAATGTGCAGGAAAAGTGGAGTCGTTCTTTTGCAGTCTTCAGTTTTAAAACGATAAATCACTTGCATATTTGTGCAATGATTCAAATGGAGCTGAGACCTCTCCATCTCAACATGTGGTAAATTGTAAAGTCAATGAATTGCAGATGTAGGCTACAGTCTGTGTGTGTGTGTGTGTGTGTGTGTGTGTGTGTGTGTGTGAAATGCAGAATGAATGGGAAAGAATGACAGTATAAATATTTACTGAGAAGATAACTGAGCTTTAACTTGCTAGGCCAATTATGAAGTACTAGCCAGTCGTTTTGTTTTTAGCCATTTGTTTTAGCTTTAAATAAATTAAATCAAGGTTAGGGGCACTATTAGCCTTGATGAACATTGCTGATCCTCGAGAAACAATGGCTTTCTTGCACAGGACCGTGAAACAATTGGATTTAGTAGAAATTGGTTCACTACTATCACTGGCAGCTAAGTAAAATAACAAGGGAAGGGGCACCTAAAATGCTTCTGCAACAAAACCTTTAACGAGAGATGTAGACAACTTTGTGTCTCTCTTAGAGAATATACTACCAGTTTGTAAGAGATCTGTTTCTACATTCCTTGCACACCCAGAAGTCTCATCAACTTCACTGAGACTTCCTGCTTGAATAAGGAAGGCATAAAGACCATGTCTTTCATTTTTAGCATGTTTGAAATGCTCAATGACCCCATTGTTTGCATCTCAGTTATCCAGAGCTACTTGTTAGCTTGATTTAGGCCCCATTTACACAGCCAAATAGCGCCAGTGTTTCTCCCTCCGCCCCTTGTGTTGGTTAGTTAGAAAGGTATATCCAGATAATTTAAATCAGGGCAACTTTTCTGGACACAACAGTAGCAATATCTTCATTGGTAGCAGACTGGTCATAATCACAGATACTGTTGCTCATTGCCTTTCTCAGTGGTAATTGAGTTTTGGTTTTCTCTTCTACCTGATGGTATTTGTTTATCTTTGGAAATGTAAACATTCTTCTGTGAAGTAAACAAGTTACAAGCACAATGAGTAATTACCCTTGGGCTTAACTGCATGTACCCTCCAATGATGACTTAACTATTTCCAGATGTCACATTTGCTTGTCTTCAACCTAGGAGCTGTGATTTAATCTCCTCCCCTTTCTCTTTTGGATTTCCCACATCCCCTTAATGGTTTGCTACAACCATAGCTTGACAAGACTTTAAAAAAAAAATTGTACAAGTGGTTTGAGCTCCAAGTCTGATTTCTAGATCTACTGGTTAAATGGTGCAAAACACTAATGGGAACTAACTGATTTTACCTTTGGATCCGTATTCATGTGAAACTGAATGTGCACATTCACATGCTGGCTGCCCAGCTAGCATTTGTCTTCCTTCTTGCATCCCATTGTATTTGTCAACCTGATGTCACTGATATTAGCGAAATCTCCTGTGTTTGATTTGTGGATTGGTGCTACAGCAGTGAGCCCAGTGCCTAAGCACTTTCCCTCCTTCCACTCTTGTCGTGTGTTTTAGGCACATAAACCGCCTTTTTATTGAGTCAGACCATTGTTCCATCTGGCTCAATATTGTCTGCAGTCACTGACAGTGGCTCTCCAGGATTTGAGAAAGGATTCTCCCCCAGCCCTATCTGGAGTTTCTGGGGATTGAACCTGCAATCTTCTGCATGCAATGTAGATGTTCTACCACTGACCTATGGCTAAACCCTCTGTAACCCTCAGCTGTATGAGGGTTCTAAGCATAGAAGGGGAAGCAGGGCCCCAGCTTGGCTGCTACATATTGAATAGGGGCATATGAAAAAGCAACACCCTTATACATATAGCTCTTTGCTTGTAGTCTAGATTGGGGTTTCAGATCATCCAGAGGTTCAGGTACATAATGTTGCACACAAATGCTTTCCTTATCAGATGTCCATGCCCAAAATGTTGACATCAGGGGTGGGATCAGCAAAATGCCCCCATTTCACCTTCTATGTGTTATGGGGGTTCATTGCTATGTGTTAATACCACGTTGACAAAAACCATTGTTTGCTGCTGCATCCAAACCAGTTGCACTTGCAATCTGAAAAAAAAAGACTTGACACTAGAATTTGGAACTGTTGTCTTATTCAGCTTGTGTGATAAGCGTCCATTTTTGCTTACTATTTTGCAGAAAGTTAGTTAGTCAATTGAGTATACAGGAGAAGGTGGGAGCACATGGCTGCAAGTTTGGTTCATGTAGCCCTGAATAATGCTTTGTTGTCAGTTTGATTATAGTGGTCCAAGTAGGGTATAAAATGTAGCAGATAGTTTATTTTCTTCTTGTAAAAATAGCTATTCTGAATTTGCCAAAATATACATTTGGTCAACAGAAACAAATGATAGGCATGGGTTGTTAAAGGAGCTATTGAGCTGGTGAAATTTACCAAGATTAATAGTTTCCTAGCTTTCTGTCAGTCACAGACATGATTTCTTAAGTTGGTTCAGCTTGCAGTTAAGATTTAACACAGTTTCAGTGATGTCCTTACATTAAGAGGCTGAAGCTACAGCATTTTCCAACTGATCAAATTAAAACAAATGATACTTTTCTTGTAGAGAGCTGGTTGTGTGGATAATTCCATTCAGAGATGGTTGCATTAGTGTTGACAAATCGCTGCAGAGTATATATTATGTATATAAATTAATATTCAGTGGTACAAGCATTCTCATGAGAGGATATGACCTTGAATGAAAGATCAAAAGAATATGATGGCAGCCCGCTGGCTAGTTGTTGTTTTTTTATATGTATTTTTTCCCCTTGCCACACCTTTTTAGAAAAGATGTATGTCTTATTGTGCCTTGCATAGATGTAAAATGTTTAAAAATATTAAGTCCCTTTGTCTGTCTTCTCTTCACCTTGAGAGATGTATAACTAAGTATAAAGGCATCTTTTAAAAATATGCTTCTCTGCTTCTCAGTTACTGGATAAATTGTGTCTGAGGGACTCATCAGTAACAACCCACCCCCTTTCCCGCTTTGCAATAATCAGAAAGCAACATAAAGAGAAACACTTCTCCCACTGAGAATATTCGCTTGCATCTCTGCATTACCTGTAGATCACCCAATAGCGCAAGTAGCTTCAATGTGTGGGTGTACCCATGCATAATGAAATACATTTTTGCATTTTAGTTCAAATTTACTCACTTTTAAAAATTCTTCTGGTGTCTAATTTCATTGCTCTCAAAACATTTCTGTGATGCTCAAAGAAATATGTGAAGTGATAAGTTACAACACATCAGTTTCATTAATAAACATAAAGTGTATCTGTATTATGTTTATACTTTTGATACGTATACTTTAGTTATCAGGTGCTATTCAGTATAAACGGGACAATATGAAATTCCTTGGTTACAATGTGTTCAAATTGACCAGGGACTCTATGGGGTTCGTGGAAAGAAAAGGCTGGGCAAGTTTTCATTAAGGTTTAAATCTGGCAATTGGAAAAGAGGAGAATAAAGGGAGCTCAAAAGAGGGACAAGTGGTTAATGTAGCATTCTGTGCTCCAAAGGGAAACCTCTTTTAGACCAGAGTGGTTCACAGGCCAAGAATTTCAAACTTGCAGGGAAACCTGTCCAGAACACACAAGTCGTTGGAATGGTTGCAGAATTGTCACAGCAATTAGAGCAATCTCTGCTAACTGAGTGGCAGTTTTTATAAAGGACAGAAGATAAAGGGTTCAGATTCATTTCTCCCTCTCTCTGTGTCCCCCTCTGTGATTCACTCCTGATCAACCATTGTCTCTTTGGGTATGTACAAGAGACGGGGAGAAGGGGAATGGGGTGAAAGAGGGCAGGCATGTTTTGAACTGCTTACTCGTCATTAGCTTTCCTTATTTTTGATGAACCTAGAGTTGCATTGGCCTCCTCCCCCTTCAGTGAAGTCCAGCTATTTTGGCATTTCCTACTCCCATTTGTGTGTACTAATTGTTGACACTTTAGACAGCCGGCTTGTGTGTTAATTTAGCTCTGTTCCTTGTTTAAAAAATGTGCTTGTGGAAAGATACATGGTCTTTGATTTGGTATAAGGATTGCATATAGAAGCGTAAGCCTTAGGTTTTACTGCCCTTAAAGCTTGTGGTGTAATAGATTGAGTTTTGTGGTGCTGGAAGAGGTGCGTTTCTGCAAAACGATAACTTTCTTTACAATATTTCAAATGTAGGAGGGTGACCTTTTTCTGACAGCGTTCTGTGCATTGATCAGTTTGCATGACAAATAGAAATTCGGCACACAAAGCTTTCCCCAGTCAGCATGATGCATCAATTGGAACAACTTTATCTGCTTAATTTCTGCTCATGATATAGCTGTTAAAGGCACAGGAGCCTTGTCAGGTACTTGCCACCCACTCACCTGTGATTCATTTGAAGTTCTGTCATTTAAAATGACTTATATCCTAAGATAAATGAAGTTGAGAAAGTTTATTAAAACTTCTACTTTTCATACACCCGACTCGCACCCCTAAAGACCCATCTCATCCGATATTCTGTTCTCACAGTAGCAATAGCACTCTCTCACTTATGATGCCATCATGACTCTGTAGCTATTGATATCTTTATTGATGATGCATCCTGTGTTCCTGATATACGTGTACCTATTTCCTACTTTCTCTTTTGGAGTTCCCTCAGCAGTCTGAAAGAGTCATTATAGGACTGTTTTAGCTATTTACCTTGTATAGTTGGAAGGCTTTTCAGGGATCGCAGATAAGAAACCTCTTTTGTTAAACTTGCCCATGTCTTGTGAGTAATCTGATTGGTTCGTTGGAAGGATTATAAGCCTGAGCTGATAGAAATGGCCCCATGAATCATATGCTTATTACATTCCAGGGCTGAGGCACACCTTCAAGTAGAGGTGTGTGAAGTACTGGTAACAAGGTTCAGGACTACCTCAGATGAAACACGTGAAATTATACGTTGGTGTGCTTTCTAAATGTCTAGCTAATTTTCTCATTAGATACATTTCTGTTTCCATTTTTTCCTGTCCTTAACAAACACGTATTTGAAAGTTTGGGATCTAAACAAACACTGGCTATTTTGGTTTGAAACATCAGTGATTTCTGGGGCAAATGTAGGCCTGTATCTTGGAAAGATTCAACTCCTTCAAGGCAAAAAAGAACCTGATAAGGCAAATCAAAATCACTCATTATGTTAATTAAGTTGGAAATTAATTTGCAAAACACACCCTATAGAGTCAGCTCGACTCAATTTCAGCTTAGTAATTATCTTGTGGTGAGAGCAAAAGGTGTTGAAATATCCCACTCCTTGCAAATGTAGAGTACATGGATATTGGTTTTTCCTGCCTAAACACTGGAACTTCTGTGGCAGACTAGAGTCTATTTTATCAGATTGACTAGGCTGTTTCCTATGGAAGTTCATGCCAAATAAACTAGTTGGTGTCTCCTGATTTTTTTTTAACCTAGTAGCTATGGATACAGTAACCATGAAACCCACTTACTATAAAATTCTTTGTTTGATAAAAATCCCATACATTTCTGTTGATCCCTAGAATGAGGAGCACGTATGTAGTCACGAGATCTCTTATCTCCAACACTTGCGGCAGTTTTTGTAAAACTGTTTTTGGCAAGTTTTCATAGTACCAACCGACGTCTGACTAATAAGAAAGTGTCAGTCAAGTAATACCAGGCTTATTTTCCTAAAACAGCTCCCCCACCAAGATACGTGAGGTGTTTCCTGTTGGAACTGCTAGCTATTTTCTGCAAATATTTCAGCACGTGTAGATAAAGATGTTGTTGTCACTGTTGCTGTTGCAATTTAATTACAATGTTTGCTGGGAGAATACTTATTCAATCCTCACAGTATGTTTCCATCTTTTTACAACACACGCGAGGATATGCAACCGGATGGGCTGCATGTGTCAAACATTATTTGTGGCAATCTTGATAACGTTTGATCCTGTGATTGAGGTGGATATGTTTTTATGCAAATGTTTAATGTGCATGTGACTCTTTGGGAAACAGTGTTACTTTACTTAAAAGCAATTTGCATTTTTATGTACTGATATTTATTTATTTATATACAAATTTGTATTTTTAAAAGATAACTAAAGCAGTGAACAACAATAACAAAATCACTTCATTAAAAAAACCCCCATAAATGAGTAACACCAAATGATACAATATTCACAGTAACATGTGGCATGCACCAAGCTAATATTAATGGCCAGGGAATTTATTTGTTTTCAGAAATTATTGGGATGGGATCAGGCAATGGGGACTTACACAGGATCATAATGCTATTCAGCTTGGTCACATGACCTAACAACCCAGCAGAACATACATCAGCCAAAAAGGTCAAACTCTGTTTGAAAGGCTTACTTCTCCCCTCCCCCATGCGAGGCCCATTCCAAATCAGCAAGCAGTAGCCACACTCCTGAACAGAGTTGGGATCAAGTGTACTTTTCACTGTGTGATTGCTGCTAAAGTAAATAGTTCCATTTTCTTCCATGCAAGTAATCTTAAATTGGTTGTTCTGATTCTTGGTATTTCTTCCTGCGCTCAGGATTATGGGATACATGATATATGAAGGATATTGCCTCTGGCACGACACAGGTTTTTCAGGTCCCTTTTAGTCCTATGGTTGCAGGAGGAATTTCTTCCAGAGACTTTTCTCTGCAGTGATTGCACGAATAGTTACTAGTTAAATCACTTAGAGCCATTGTGCCTTCACGTTATTAGCAACACTAGGTTATTTGCACCTCAGTGATCAAAATTGCTAGCTTTATGCTATGTTTAACTGTGTGAAAATGATGCTCTGAGTAGCTGGTCATTATCGGTGCCCCACAATTTCAGACCACTCTGGTAGCCAGCCCAACCCTGTGGTTTCCAGGGCTCTGTGCCAGCCCCAGTGTGTGAGAGGTGAGATCTTGTTTCTGACATAGTGTTGGATTCAAGTGCAGCACAGAGACAATCCCCTGTTATTCTCCTCAGGTCCAAGCTCATGAGGAGTGTTTGGTATCACCCATGTGCTTCTGAAGTGCTCTGGAACTTCTGCATGTCATGAACTAACCCTAGCTATCATCAAGCATCTTAAAGCTCTGTACAACTGTGGGGATGGTTCCTCTTCTATCCTTCCCATCTCCATTCTCAATGAGAGGTTTGGAGCTCATTACACTCACAAAAGGAAGACTTGTAATGAAAAGTCAATTTTGTGGACCTCTCATCATTAGAATAATTTGGATGCTGCAGTCTCCCCAGGAATATTCAGAGCAGTGAAGTAAAATATCACAAGGTGCAAAATGTGCTACCTAGGTTTGCAACATTTGTTCATCTGCATTGTCTACTTGTATTATTGCATTGCCCTTTTGTCTACCAGAATAATCCCTGCTTTAAAAATATTTTTACTTGAGCTTCACGATGAATAAAATCAACCACTTTTGCATTTGGTTACCAGACACAGTATTTGGTCAAGTGGTGTTTTTGTGTTTCCAGTTAAGCAAATTATCTTTGCAGAAAGTGGCACCTATGTAGCCATAGTTTTTGTGTTGTAAAGGATCCTATTTCTGAAAAGCGGCAATGTAAATGTATGTTTCAAGCTACCTTATTCAGAAAGTTGGGTTCCATACAAGAAGAGAGATAGTACACATGATCAAATGTTTTGACTTATGCACCACTGAACATCATTTTGTGTTAAGGTTTCAGTTTCATGATGTACCATCCATGCATGGCTTTGTCATTCTGTACTGATAAAACCAGTGTGTGTGGTTTATGCATCATGAAGTAGACATTCTCTGCAATCCCAAGCAAACTTGGCTCTCACACAAAAGATTTTTTGAAAAACAATTTCTGAACTGAAGCTTAACTTCATGCAACTTTTTGCTCTGTCTTAAATTGCTTAAATTGTAGACTGCATGACAATACTGGGATTTTGTAACAGTAATAGTAATTAGTATCTAATGGAGCAATCCTACACATGTCTATTCAGAAGTAAGTTAAAATGTGTTCAGGGAGACTTATTTTCAGGTAAGGGTCTTGCAGCTTTAATTTTGCTAAAGTTGTTAACCATATCAGGCATGTCACCTAATCACTTGTTTGTCCAAGAACTAAGGAAAAGGAAGTCTTAAAGATTTATTCTCAACTTACTTGCCACTATTCATAGTGAATGTTTTTTCATTTAAATGGTTAATGATTATGTTCCCTCTTAACATAGCTGAAGCTCTTTCTCTCTTAGAAAAAGCTCCTCTTTTTTGTGTGCAATGCATTTGTTTGCATACAAATATGGGGTATTCACAGGAAGAAAATCTCCCAAACTTTCATGCAAACCCCCGTAAATGATAAAGGTAGAGTATTTCTGAATCTGATAGACCAATGTATGATCTGGGTTTATAAGGCATTCATTGTTTGTTTCTAATAGTTATAACCCATCTTCTAACAAGGGTTCCTGAAGCAGCTTAGCAATTCATTTAATATGCAGTAAACAGGAATGCAAAGTTTAATATGCAGTAAACAGGAATGCAAAGATAAGCACTAAAAAATAAAAACAGCACTAAAGTTAGCGGCACAGCTTATAACTAAATGCCTGCCTAAACAATGACTTCCTTGCAATTAGGCACCAGGTCATGTGACATCGAGAGAGTGATCTCATTAGTAGGGTACCACTAGTGAGAAGGCTCTCCACCCACCACCTTAATTCAAGATGTGGAATGAAGATCTTAGCAGTTCAACAGGTGTATATAGGAGCAGCTGATCCTTCCAGGTAGCCTAGTTCCAGACTGTTTAGGGCAGACTTCTTAGCCTTGAGTCCCTAAATGCTGTTTGACTACAACTCCCACCATCCCCAGTTAGTGTAGGCTAGGCATGTCCAAAGTCCATTTCAGGGGCCTAATCCGGCCTGCTGGTTGATTTAATCTGAACCCTGTGGCAGTTTATTTCCTGGGGGAAAATAATAAAAAAAGCTCAACTAACAACTTCAATCCTAAAAAAAGGTTAACAACTTTGGTTGGCCCTTTGGTCGGCCCTGCCCTTCACTTCATCAAATCTGGCCCTATTTGAAAAAAGTTTGGACACCACTGGTGTAGGCAATAGTCTGGGTGGTGCAAGTTGTAGTCCAGTAATGTATGGGAACCCAAGGTTGGGAAACACTGGTTTAGGTATTTCAAACCCTCTGAATTGTAGCTGGAAATAAACTGGAAGCTAGTGAAACTCTTTAAATGCTGGCAAAAGTATGTTCCTTCTAGCCTTCGAGCTGTATTACAAACCATTTGAGGTTTCAGAACCTTCTCATCTAATTTAAAGAATATTCTAAGTCTGATCTCTGGTAAACAAATCTTAAATTTGGGAGAAACCATTGTTGGTAGTTTGGGTTTGGATGAAGTTTTTGATTAATATTTCAAAGTTAAACAGCTGAAAGCCAAAATCCAATACATCCGTTAAGTGCATTGCCTGAAATATGTGGCTGTAAGCACACTAGCAAAACAGTCTTTCTTCCTGACTGAGGGGAGCAGGGCAGAATGAAGCAGCAGAGTCACTGCTGCACCCAAAGCCTGTGTCCTACTAGCCAAGAGGGAAATGTGAGGTGGTTTTCTCCCCCCCTTTTTTTTTTGCTGTGGCAGTCTAGGCTGAGGTGGCTCAGACTGGGGCCTTGAAAATGGGCCAGGCTAGGATCCATTGCCATATCTGCTTCACCTCTGCCCTCCTGTCCTGCATGCCCTGTTTTGTGGACTTATGTTCATGACTGTCATTGGGAGCTTCCTGAACGTTTGTGTTTTTGGTGAGCGCAGTTTGGCAGAACCAGGTGAAGGCATAACTCCACCCAGTCGCATCTCCTTCCAGATTGGGGTTTAGGATTGCTCTCTACTTGTGCTGGATTGTGGCCAATGTGTTTCATAAGGTTCTAAACACTTCAGCATAAAGCAGAGCCTAAAGAGAGATTATGTAGTTATTAAACCAAATTACTATCTATTATTTATAGGCTGCTTAAAGCTATGTGTACATGTCTGCATTTACCTTTTCCCAGTGGTATTTTGTCCTCATCTGATACTACTTTTGCAATAGCTACGTTGCTTTCTATCTGTGTTCTGTAACATGGTTGTTTAATTAATTCCTGTTTGCACAATGTCTTCTTACTCAGAGGAGTACCACTGTTTTCCTGGAGCAGGTAGGAAGCCGTCAGGGACTCGCACAATAGGTTATCTGTTTGCTACAAAACCATCCATGTAGTCTCTTAATACTGACTTAACTTGCAGTATTCAGAACTATTGCTGGGTTTCCCAGTAGTGACTACCTTAGCATTGCATTCAAATACTACTGAGGAAATGCAAACTTTATAGTGATTATTTCATCAGGAAAGGGCTAGTGGAGCCATCAATATTTCAAGTTGTGTACAAATGAGCCTCCAACTACAGAAAAACGTGTAAAGTTAAAATACAGTGGTACCTCAGGTTACATACGCTTCAGGTTACATACGCTTCAGGTTACAGACTCCACTAACCCAGAAATAGTGCTTCAGGTTCAGAACTTTGCTTCAGGATGAGAACAGAAATCATGTTCCGGCGGCGCGGCGGCAGCAGGAGGCCCCATTAGCTAAAGTGGTGCTTCAGGTTAAGAACAGTTTCAGGTTAAGAACGGACCTCTGGAACGAATTAAGTACTTAACCCGAGGTACTACTGTAGAACGAGTTGGTACTCTGGCACCAGCTATGTGGGAATTCTGACAACTCCATTGTTGACTGCCCTCCTGGTCTTGCAGGATGAACTTTTCGTCTGTATAACCCCCGCTACTTCAGCTCTGCATTTTCATGTGGAAGAGTTACATGTCACTTCCTGTAGTGGGACAAGCCCACTGTCCATATATGCCCAGAACAGCCAACTATGGCACACCCCAGAGCTTAAAAGAGGGAAATGAACAAGCTTTCTTTCAGTTTACCCAAAGATTCTCTGATTGAACTCCTGGAGTTTTATTGGGAGAAGCCATAATTTAAACAGTTAGGTTGACCAAATTGCTACTTATGTTTTGCAACAAGTAAGTGGTACCAAATGGAATTTATCATTAACTATCCTTGCAAATAGCAGGGAGGAAGTTTAAAATCAGAACAATTTTCTGTGTTAGCAATAGAAGACTCAAGGCTTTGAGTTGTACAGCCTAGCTGTACCTGAAATGTCCCCCAAAGGCTTTTGTAAAGGACTCCGTATGGTGGTGCATACGGAAGACCTGGTTGCCGTGTCCTTCCCTAGAGACCTCTGCAAAACATCATACAGTGGACTCACTCTCTCTGCAATATGGACATCTCAATTGGCACCCTCCAGGTTGCAACCCTGGCACCTCTGATGCCAGGAGAGTAAGATTCCAACCAAGTCCTGCTGGCAGCCTGCAGTGAATTCTTCCAGTGTTGATTCCTAAATCTGGCCATGATTCTACCTTAGCAGAACTTGCAGCAAGCCTAAACTGCTTTGTAATATTGTATCATCTTAAACTCTTTTAAAATTCATATTTTTATGACTAAAACTTTCTTATGTATATAATGTGTAATACATACCATAAGCGACTTCAGATAAATTCCCTCCTGTATTGCAAGTGTGTGAGAGAGGTTTATAGGACTGTGTGGACTAGCCCCACACCCAACATACCCATTGGGTGACAAGGGGCTTTTTGCATGTATTGATGTATGCATGTAGGGTTCTTCAATGAGACAGCAGGTCCTGCTTGGCCTAGGAACCCTCCACAGGTAGAGGAGCCCTACACCTGTGTAGGACCTCTTCAAAATGTTGCTGCACTTCGAGTCAGCAGGAATAGCAATGCCCAGGTATTCAGGGGAGGTGGGGCTTTTGTGTTTAAATGCAATGTGTACATACCATGTCTCAGGAAAAATAACCAATTTTTACTGTCTCAACTGTCAAGCAGCTGTTTGCTGCCCCTGACTTTGGTGGTGGGTTTTGCTCTGAAAATCTCCCATCTTCAAGAGGAAGATTAATCCTCTCAAAGCTTGGGTGTGTGTTTTGTTTTGTTCTGATGCTGAGTGAAGGGAGAATGATGTTTTCTGCTCAATATCAACAGTATATGTATGAATTGACTCTCTTGCTGTAGATGGTGGAAAAAAAGTTTTAACTCAATTGGGAACCTGGTGTGTGTTCTGCTGTTCCAAATCTTCTTCTTCTTAATAATAATAATAAATTTTATTTATATCCCGCCCTCCCCAGCCGAAGCTGGGCTCAGGGCGGCTAACAACAATCAAAATAATCCAACATTCTAAAAACATTCATTATAAAATTAATTAAAATCAAATTAAAATCAAATTGATGGCAACCATTAAGCAAAATTCTGTGCAGATTGCCAGAGGAGGGGGTCAGGCTGCTCCCTGGCCAAAGGCCTGGTGGAACAGCTCTGTCTTGCAGGCCCTGCGGAAAGATGTCAGGTCCCGCAGGGCCCTAGTCTCTTGTGACAGAGCGTTCCACCAGATTGGAGCCGTGGCCGAGAAAGCCCTGGCTCTAGTTGAGGCCAGCCTAACCTCTCTGTGGCCTGGGATCTTCAGGATGTTTTTATTTGCAGACCGTAAATTTCTCTGTGGGACATACCAGGAGAGGTGGTCCCGTAGGTACGAGGGTCCTAGGCCGTATAGGGCTTTAAAGGTTAAAACCAGCACCTTAAACCTGATCCTGTACTGCACCGGGAGCCAGTGCAGCTGGTATAGTACCGGATGAATATGATCTTGCAGCGAAGACCCCATAAGGAGTCTCGCCGCGGCATTCTGCACCCGCTGGAGTTTCTGGGTCAGTCTCAAGGGCAGCCCCACGTAGAGCGAGTTACAATAATCCAGTCTGGAGGTGACCGTCGCGTGGATCACAGTGGCTAGGTCAGGGCAAGAGAGATAAGGAGACAACTGCTTAGCTTGGCGGAGATGAAAAAATCATCCTCCTCCTCCTCCTCCTCCTCCTCCTCCTCCTCCTCCTCCTTCTTCTTCTTCTTCTTCTTCTTCTTCTTCTTCTTCTTCTTCTTCTTCTTCTTCTAAAAATGTGAACTGGATTGATGGCTCCAGACCTGTAAACTGATTGTGGGAGAGCTTTTGCAAGCTGAGCTTTGGTTCTAGTTTTAGTGGAGCCCACCCCAGGGATCAGACAGTGTGAGTCTGTCTGACAGAAAAGTCATGCCAGTTTCATGGTTTTGTGGTTGAAGGTTGTTATCTTAAGCCCACTTGGTCCTGAACTGGCCATTTGAAGACAGATAACTTCACTGGAGGGTAGGGCACACTACAATGTGCATTACTGAGAAATCTTATCCCGTTAATATTTGTCTGAGAACAGACAGCATTGTTCTCTTGGCTTGTGTTTGCTAAGGCTTGATGCCCATGTGGGCAAACAGAAGCATGCAAAGAACTTGAATGCTTTTAGTATGTATTGATCTGCTTTGAATCCCCGATACACCACATTGTGTCTTGCTTCGGAAAGCTTATTGTCCTCCCACTCTCATCTAGCTTTAGCATTCAAGGTGAATGTGCTAGAAAGAGTTGGGAGGAGAAATATTCAGGATAGTGGAACAATATCTTTATTGTCTTTTTTTAAATCCCTCGAAAGAATTTGTGAAATGCTTTCTCTTTTACTTTTGCATACATTTTAGTAAAGGAGAGCTTCCATCAATCATACATACTTTAGCACAGTGCCACCCTGGGTTTTATTTTCGTATCCTGAATTTTGGATTTGGTTGAGTCATTTATGTGGCAGATTATTGTGCCTTCATAGGTCTGTTAATCCCCTCACCACTTGTGGCAAATGGGTTTTGCTCTTGGTTTTGGCTGCAACAGGGTGTTCCTCCACTTATGTGTTCCTTCACATAAGAATATGATGTGGGGGGGTGGGGATGTTTGTTCAGTTTAGACAGCTGTAATGCACTTTACTTCTTCACCCTGTCATTATTTTATTTTATTTATTTCCAAGCTAATGTTTAACGAGGCTGCACCTAGTCGTTTTATAATAAGTAGCCTTAGGAATTCATTATGTAAAAGCTTTTGGCAGTGGTTTTATAGATGAGCCCATCTGTTTGCAGGTGGAGGTGAAGTCTGGCTCTCTGTCCAGACTGGTGAGGAGCCATTGTTGCTGGAACTAGAATGACAGTGGTGACAGCCAAGGGCTACTCTCTTTACTTTTGAGAACTTACTGCATTGAAAACCTGCTAAAACATTGCAGAAGCTTTACTTCTCCTCCCTTTGGGCTTCCACAAACTTTTACTTTGTGGCAATGCTGACTGTGTGTGCGTAAATCACATCTCTATGGTATATTTAATCAGTGGAGAAATTTCATGCTCTGTCCTAACATTTAACCAAGTATTTCACAACTTGACACATGGAGCTGTAGGCAGTCCACCAGTGGTGTGGTATGTGGCCTCACTGCTCTATGACCACCCCATCTTCTGGTTTTGTTCTGTCCCAGATATAATAAAAGGAATTTTATTGGGTCTCTGATAGGCTTCCTTATACGGCTGATGGTACAACTTCACACATGGCATTTTACCTGCATGGAAAAATGTGTGTGAGCTGTCATGGGTGATGTACAGCACACTTGACATTTTCCTGCAAATACACAGCTCAGGCAGCTGATGCGTGCAAGGGAGCCAGCTTGGAGGGAGGGCAAGACATGCACAAACAAGAGAAGGAATTCTTATTTCTTTGGTGCATGGTGTTCTCTTCTCACCTTTTTTCGAAGGAGGTTGGGAGGGAGGGAGATCAGAGTAGGTTCTGCTAAGACTTCAAGGAAGAAAGAAGATTTAAATCATGCTGTCCCAGGGAAGAAGATTGAGATTAAGACTGGGATCCACCAGGGAAGGAAAAAAGGATGTTAAAACTGGACTTTGCTAGGGAAAGCAAAATCTTCCCAGCTCATCCTAACTCTTCCCACCTGATTTGTCTTCATGGAAACTGGTTGGGAAATGAGATTTGAGACTGGACTGCGTGGGTGGCCTTCCTGTCGTTCTTCCTGGATGATTTCAGAAACCTGGGTGCCAGATGCCAGTAATAAATTTAAAGAGGGCAGTAGCAACTCAGTTTCTGCAACCTTGTGGAAGGCATGTCTGTGTGTATGCTGCATGGGTGTTTTCTAGCCAGGCTGGCTATAGACCTTCCTCCCACCAGCTGCAGCTTATGATACATTGCACAGCATGCAGCAGAGCAGACTGCCAAAGGCAGTTATTCATATCCATCTAACTGGAAAACCCACACACAAAACAAGTAGAGCAAGTATTCCCATGTCAAATTTGGAAGATTGATCAAAATGTAGCCTAACAATTCTTTACCTAGTTGTCTCACAGGGTCAACTTGCATGAGCTGCTTGACACATAGGAAAGTGTAGGATGAGACATTGTATTCTGGGGCTATGTAGCAAAAGTGATCATTGTCTGAGTAATTAAAGAACAACACTAGTTCCATAAGGCAGAGGAAACAAATTTTGGGTTTTTTTTTTTTTAAAGGTTGCTTGTATTTTTTTTCCCATTTTGGCAACAATGAAGAGACTTTCCCCCCGTTTTGTATGAAATATTTTGCATAAATGGGGATGATTCATCCAGTAGAAGACAAATATGCCCCTCCATCACAGTGGTCTTGACAGCATCCTAGCCTATAAACATTTTTATTGTGTCTACCTGGCTTCAAGAGACTTTATATTCCTATCTTTATCTTAAACTTGCCATTAATTAATCAATCATCCTGGCCCAGAATTCCTGGGTTCATGTTATTTATGTAATCCCCCCCCCCCTTATTTGAATGTGGAAAAATCTCTTCTTTAGTTGTGCCCTGGAAAAGCATGACTTTATTTTATAAGCTCAGTAGTAGTATTTGAGCAGTCTAGTTTGGCTTTCCAGGTTTGGGGGCATATGTTTCCGATAGTGCAAAGAAGGTGGAAACTATGTCTATGAAAGCATTTTTCCATACTCTTGAAAGGAAATGTAAGGCTGCAATCCAATGCACATTAACCTAGGAGTAATACCTATTAAACTCAGTGGGACGTTTGAGTGCACATTCATAGGATTATTTTATACATTTATTTAAAAGAGTTTGAAGAGAATCCTTTAGGTCAAGATTGAGGAACCTGTGTCCCTACAGATACAGTTTGACTCCAAACTCCAACCAGGCCCAGACAGTAGGACCAATGGTGAGCAATGATGGGAGATATAGTCAATTAAAATCTAGAGGCCCACTGGTCCCCATTCTTCCTCTGTAGTCTAGCCTGTCTTTGCTACTGAGCAATGTTATGACTCCTTTTCTCAGAAAACACCACTAAATGCTTTTTCAGAAGAGAAACACTGTGTTTCTTCAGGAAAGAGTGGCATTAGAAATATTTTTATCCTTTACCTCTTCCTTTAAAAAAAAAAAGAAAACCAGCAGGTACCTAGTGTCTCACTAGAGTCATCTTGAAAGCTAGTTTTTTTATTTTAATGTACTTATATAAAATTTCTGTCCTGTCCTACCTCAAGGGCTTAACTTCACAACAGCTCTATGAGGTAAGTTAGACTGAGAGATAGAGAGCTACTGTTCCAGTTAGTCCCTGAATTTCCTGATTGAGAAGACTTGGGATTTGGGTCTTGTTCATAAGTCCAGGACCATAATCATTAAATCACACTGGTTTGGTATTCAGTTTGGCTAATGTAATATATCCTGAAGCGATTTCTGCGTTTGTGAGACATTTGTGGGTACCCTTCTCATGCTACATTTTGCAGGTTTGAGTTTGGTTTTGGAATTATTTTGGTGGATGTATGTTTAAACATGAAAATATTTTATTAATGTATCACCTGTGTTAATGATTTGCCCCATGCAGGGTGCCTTTTTGCAGTAATCTGGGATCCAGCTCACACAGGTTTTCATTTGAACTTTCCCCCAAAATGCCCTGTGGATGCAGACCAATTTTACTGGAAGCGTTTTAGAGTTGTGGCACCTAGGAAAAATTATATAGCATAAAGGAGTGACAGGGTGTTTTTCTCAGAACGAGGGAAAGGATATATTTCTTTAATGCCACCAAATATTTAAATAGATGGATGACATACAGCTGTTTGTCAATAAGTTCCTTTGAGAACCGTCTGCTGAAAAGACAGGACATTTCCTGTGTCAACAGAGCTGAAGTTGTTTCTGCAAGTGTTGTTGATGATTGAAAATGAAGAATTGTAAGCACAATTCATCTTAGCGAACACAGGGTGTGAGTAATGCCGACTGGGGCCAGACATTGACATACGGGCCGTCATCAAACTAATTGTTGTTTGAATTACCTGTTATGATCCGATGACAAATCTCCTTCACTCCTGCCACTGGAGCAGAAAATGTAGCTTGAATTGTCGTGATGTTAGCAAGTGTAAACTGTACTTCAACAAGATGGATAAACCCAATTATGGGGCAGACCTGTAGAGAGAAAATCCATTTAAATCTCGTAATGTTAAGCAGAGCTGTGTTTAATTCATTTGGGCCAATTTGGGAATGATGTATGAGTCTTGGTGAACATTAGTCAAAGGAGGAAACAACATAGGAAAGAGATGCTCTATAAGCTTCAACAGAGTGGCAGGCGAGTGCTGTGCCGTTTCAGTGCCTAATACTAATGACTCTGGAAAGCTGAAATGACAAAAAGATGTACTAACAGCTATTCTGAGAGCACTACTGTGTAAATGAACCCACTGGAGAAACATGGAGGAGAACTGGTTTGTGGTTATTGGTAGGATGTGGGTTCTTATTTTTGCTTAAAACTATTGATTTTCAAATGAAGAAGGAAATATTAATTTATTGTTACAATCTATGGTTACCATAATGCAGTAGATTATGTCAGCCTTTTTTTAAAAAAAGAAGAGCTAGACATGTCGAGAGATCTATCAGTTGGAGAAGACAAACAGAATTCTGAAACAATTCACCATTGTGTTGAATTCTCGTTTTTAGGTAACATGAACATTATTCCTTTCATCACCATAATAAGCACTAAGTTGATGGACTTAAAGATTGCATCCTGATTCTTCCCATTAGTAGTGGGGTGGGTGGGTTGGTTGTAAGCTGTGTTTCACAATAGCAGTCCTGCAGGCTCAGTGTTTGCCAAGCACGGAAAGCAAGATGGTTCTCTGACCTGTAAAGGATGTACTCTAGGCTAGTAAGCATTTTTTGTGATGTGCTTATCTTAGCCTGACCTCATTGTCTAGTATCTTGAGTGAAGGTCCCCAAAAACTCTCGTGGACTGTATTTATTTGTCTTAGTTATCTTTGTTAGCCAGTTGAAAGATATGTTGATTTTTTTCTCCAAGGTTTTATAAGCACAAAAACCAACTGTGGACAGTTAAACTGTGTTGTTACATTAGTATTAATGTCCTTTGCAGCATGTTCCCCTTACTACTGCCTCACTTTCCCCCAACGCATTTGTCACCTTCAGTTTTAGGTAGCATGCCTAGCATTTCATAGGGTTTTCGTATATGGTTCTTTACCAGGCCCAAACTGAAGCAGTTTTTGCAAATCTTTCAAAGATTTCCTAAACTAAGCCCACACGGTTTATTATGCAACATTCTCCTTTGTTTCCAAACAAGTCAATCTTTTCTTGTTTCTTTATTTCCCTTTGTTTGTCATAGTGAGTTTCTTTTAATTAAAGGCATGAATAATCTAGTATGGTTTCATTTGCATTTGTGATTGAGGTCTTGTTCACACTTTGTGAATTACTCCTGGGTCTCCACTCAGGGTTTGCCATTCAGTCTTAACCTGCAGTGTGAGCAGAGGGCAATTGACACTGAAGCCTTCTGATTTTGAATGATGTTATCAGGCATGGAGTGCCATTGTTTTTATTTCCATGTTGATGTTGTACTTATAAAGGATTGTTGACACTTATCAGTTGTGGCTGAACAATATTTCAATCATTGTGCAATTTACACGTCAAGGCCTTTTTTACCTGGCAAGAAATATATTTTAAAAATTAATTGTAACATAACACAGCAACAATAGCCTGCTATGAGGCTAAGTCAACCTATCAATTGATTCTTCTGCTATAGAGCACCACCTTTCAGAAGCTTAATCTTTTGCCATTTGAACTCTGAAAAGCTGATACTTTTTTTTAAAAAAATGCAGCAACTTGGAACTAAAAGTATTGTGCAAAACACTTCTGGGTTTATTTAGCATCACAGACAACAAATCTATTCTCCATTCAAGTAAAGACTTGTAATGAATCCCCATGTTCCCTTATATAATATTTTTGTATCAAGGGTTGTGCGTACATAGCAATTGCACCACAGAAGCACAGAGCTCGGGGCTGACTTCAGCCTGCAAATCATGTTGTGTTGTTATCCCAGGCATTTTTACTCAGAATTGAGTCACGCTGATGAGCTGCTGTCTAGTGAGGGCACTCGGGATTACAGTTGTAGCATCTAAAACATTTTTCCCCATGTCCATTTGCTCCAGGTCTTAGCAACCTTCTTTTGAGTGCTGATGCAGCAGTACCCACAAGCTAACGTAGCACAATCATTAGATTTTGGTTGCATCTATAAGCATTGGATAAAAGTTGTGAGTTTTTCCTCTTGCAGCGGTTGGAAACCTGCTGCCTAGTCAACCATAGACACTCTGATGTTTGGCAACGTAAATTGCCACTATTTCTGTCTCCAGACCACCAGCCCCCTGACTTCTCAGTGGGACTTTTAGCTAACTGTTTACCTTCATACTCCAATTACTCTGGTTTCCAAATATGTATAAATCTACAGCTTTGGGGAATAACCAAAGTCAGAATTGATGATGGAAACTTGGGTTGCTCAAAATATTGATTTAAAACAAGGATTTGAACTGGTTTATCTTTTAAAGGATTCTAGAAATGTGTTGTTTAGACTCGCTTAAAAATGCCCTCCTAAAAGTAAATGGCACTTTAGCCCATAACCCATTTTGAAGGTTTACTAACCCTCAGTCTGTTGACAATACAGTCTATTTATGTTGTCATTTTTCCTCAAGAGCTACACACAGAATTATTATTTAAGAATCTGCAAGTGAGTCAAATTAGTGGTATTGCTTTTCAGCAAACCACATGCAAAATGTATATGGTTTTGATTTCTGCTTTAGTGGTTCACTTATCATTCTCATTTACAGAGTGGCTTTTTATCTCTGTGTTTTGTGTTTTTTCAAAGCTAGTTTTCACTGCAGTTCATCACTCGTGGTTTTTACTTGCAACACACCTACAGAGTATATCTAAGACTATGTTTTAATATGTCTTACATACATATTTTAGATTAGCTGTAACATTATAATTTTCTTATTCTCTTTCATGGGCCCTCCTAGTGAGGTTGGACTCCAACTTCCAGCCACAAAGGCCAAAAGTCAGGGATTATGGGAGTTGTAGTTCAGTAACACCTGGACAGCCAAGGTTCACAATCCCCATTTGATTTGTTCATTTAGCTCTTCATCAACAGCATGTGAAAGCTGTTGCAAGTGAAGCTGTTGTGCAGAAATGACTACCTCAATCTATTATGAAAACATTTGCAATAGTATGCATAGTTACAAAACACTTTAAAATTATGAATTGTTTGGACCCAGTCCACACATTTAGGGGAAATTGTTTATTTCTGATGTTGCATACGGCATGATTTTGCACCTCTTTGGTTTCAGTGACAAAAAATTTAATTGATATGAATTGAGGCTTTAGCCTCAGTGTCAACAGATGTAATATATCCAGCAATACCAGCTAGCCCTTACAACAAGGTGGAGAAACTGAAAATCTTCCTATTGCCCTGCCTAAAGTGTTAAATTATGTTAATAGGTACCATAGCATTTAGGAGTTCATCTTGCACTGATGTGGCCTGGTGTGTGGATCACATTAAACCAGGCATGGCCAAACTTGGCCTTCCAGATGTTTTGGGACTACAACTCCCATCATCCCTAGCTAACAGGACCAGTGGTCAGGCATGATGGGAATTGTAGTCCCAAAACACCTGGAGATTAAACTATAGTGCTTTTTATTATCAAGAACTATGGTTGAATGTGAACACACAATGTGCTGGTGCACCTGCTGAAAAGTTCTTGCTCCACTTCTGCCCTGTTCTTGGTACTGCTGCTCTGATGGAAAACATAGCATGTTGTGATGTCTAAGCCTGGCCTCATGGTTGGTACCTGGATTATAGTTCATGATTTGCTTGGGGGAAGTTTCTCTGACCACCACTTGAGTATAAAGGCTGGAGCCTGAGTCAATGATGTAGATAGAGCTGGTGCATACATGAGACCCATAAAGAGCTAATAGCAATGTAAAGAACAAAATGAGACCGAGGAATTGATATAGCATTTGTCTCTACCTGGTCTTCTCTAGGGTCATTGCTTGCAGCTAGGTGTTCTGCTTCCTCCCAGGTAGACCCTTCAGAGCAGATGCTTCCTCCCAAATTAGATCCCTGCTGGTAGAACTGTCTGGCAGCTAAAGGGGCATCCCTTCTGCAACTATGGCGTTTCTGTCTAGTCTGCTGCCACCTTTACTCACACAGCTCAAGGGATAATGGGGAAGAATAAGGAATCAAGACAGTGCTTGGAATGGGGTCATTGGGTGACTCAGGCAAGGCATTGTTGAAATGAGTCTCTTCAGACTGCTTTTAAGACTGGAATGTTGTCCTACATGGGCCTCCAGCCACTTCTCCCAAAGAGGGCTCTTGCATCTAAATAAAAATGCTTAGGATTGCTTTGCACACATATTTTAGAAATGTGATGGTAGAATTCATAGTTCCATGCCCATTATCTCTCCCCCCCCCATCCTGCTATTTAAGTCAACCCTTTTCCTCTTTGCCTCCCTAGGGAGAATGTCATGCTAGAAAGGCATTATTTCAACTATGTCTCTTTAATTTCTTCAGATCCCAGCACCATTGTTGTTTTAATTAAACCTAAAGCTATAAAAGTGCTGATGAGCTTTGCTAGACACTAATCATGTTTACTCTTTGCTGTTCAGCCGCCATATGCAACAGTAAAAATCATCCTCTTAAATCATCTCTACTTGTGTACTTTTGCTCTTAATCGTGAGCCCCCTCTCTCTCTAAAACATTTGCCCTTCATGCATTTTATAGTGTTATTCAACATTTTGGTTCTTTTAAAAGTTTTAGATAATATCTTTTTCCATGAAATGAAAGCAGCATCTAATCTAATTCTCCCTCCCCCTTCAAATAATGGTCAGCTTATGCTTTTGGTATTGGCTGGTGTGATCCATGTGGCCAATATTTGGTTAACAAGAGCTGGGAGGGAAAAGGGCATAACATATGACCTAATTTATCTTCCTGGGGTGCTGGGACAAAAGGTTCCAGAGAGGAAGGATCTTGGAATTCTCCAGCTCATTGATAGGCATGAAATTAGTGGCAGTCAGATGAGGAATCTGTTGCCAGTTGCGCTATTTTGTTCCATGTCAGCTTCTTTTATGTACAAGAAATTCCTGTCACGGAAGACTTTATTTCCATTTTACAGCCTTCAGCCTACTTGTTAGAATGTTAGACTTTGGCCTTTCAGGGCTAGAAGGTTTCCTTCATTAACTGCAGGAGCATGTTTTTATAGGCTCAATAAACATCTGAAAATTATCTGTCCCAATTAATAAGTATGTGATACCCATCCCACTTGTCTGGTTTGCTTATAGAAGTTGATTAAAATAATACTGCCATGCCATTATTGCCGAGAAATCTTGTGCTCTTTTTATATACAACCAAGTTATGAGTTTTCAAAGCCATCTGTATGAAAAGATACGCAAAACACTTTGCACTGTTATCGCTTCATCTGCTTGTCTTTCGTTTTCACATTCTGCACACTTATTGCAAGTCCTTCGGACGGCTCCATTTTAACAAATAAATAAAGGACCCCCCCCCCCGGTGATTGAATTTCACATTTGGGCCTAGGCCAGTTTCTGAGCTTTGGTTTAGAATGTTAAAGTATTTTATGACTATTGAGTAGTTAGAAATTCTACACTTCTCCCATGTGGAAGGCCACAGTTCTTTGCCCTCCTGAAAGAAGAAAAACTGGATGTGTTAGTGCCATGGGTGGCTTGAGAAGTGCAATTCAGGCTCCCGTGTCAGTTCTCAGTGGCAGTGGATTGCACCTAAGTGTGCCTGGAGGAGTAGACTAAGCAATGAGGAAGGTTTGCAGCTCAGTTGCAGAGCATATGCTTTGCATGCAGAAGGTCCCTGATTCATTCTCAAGCATCTACATGTAGGGCTGGGAGAGAACCCTGTCTTGAAACCTTGGAGAGCTTCTGCCAGTCAGTTCAGACAATGCTGACCTAGATGAAGTGAAGCTTACCTGTATAGGGAGGTTTTTTAAGGTTTAATGTTTTATTATGTTTTTATATATGCTGGAAGCTGCCCAAAGTGGATGGGGCAACCCAGTCAGATGAACGGGGTACACGTGTATTATTATTATTATTATTATTATTATTATTATTATTATTATTTATTAACTTCCTATGTTCCTATACAAAATAACATTATTAGGAACCCTAAATAAATACTAGGACTACTAAGCCTTCTAAGAACTTACTGTGGCCCTTAGGAACTCTACTCAAGACTCCTCAGACGGTTCTTGTATAACAGAAGAAACATTGTAGGAATGTGATTTCCATTCTAAGACAAATAATTGGGCCTCTTGTAATCTACTCACAGTCATCATTGTCTGCATACTGGCAAATGTGGAAGCTTTCCTGTTTATGGTGGACTGCAGTAGAGGGTCAAAGCATAAAGCAGGGGTCAGCAACCTTTTTCAGCCGTGGGCCGGTCTACCGTCCCTCAGAACATGTGGTGGGCCGGACTGTATTTTGAAAATATATATGAATGAATTCCTGTGCCCCACAGATAACCCAGAGATGCATTTTTAAATAAAAGCACACATTCTACACATGTAGAAACACCAGGCAGGCCCCACAAATAACCCAGAGATGCATCTTAAATAAAAGGACACATTCTACTCATGTAAAAACATGCTGATTCCCAGGCCTTAGGTTGCCTACCCCTGGCATACAGCTTGTAGGTGTAATAGGCATTTTGGAATGTGGGGCAAAACCAGATAGGCAGGTGTTTGCGGAAAACCCAAATTGTGCTGCTGTTCCGATTCAGCTTTAAACAGTGGGTTTATGTGGGGGAAGCCCTAAAGGGGGCGGGAGCACTTGGACATGGCACTTTAAAATGCAGACCTGTACCTAGAAAGCACAGGGCCAAAGGTAATATGTATGAGCCCTGAGTTTCTTGCCTATTGAGAAACATCTTCATACTCATGGGGGCTGAACCTTGTTTTGTTTAAAATGAGATTAAGGGGGTGGGGAAGCTGTGGCCCATCAGATGTTGTTGGACTGTGTTGTATTCTGTGCTGTGTCAGTGGAAGTTCCTCTCCACCCCAGCCCCTCAAAGAAAGCCATAGCCCTGCTCTGGAGAGTCAGTTTTCTTTTACCTTTAAAGGTTGTGATTGTTTTGAGGTAGCCCATATCTTGTTTGACTCTGCAATCTCTTCCCCTCCTTTTTATTCACAACTTGAGGAAGTGTAAATTAAAACACGGCACAATTCTTTAAGAAGCTTTTGTTTGTCTTTCCTTGTGTTACAGAGGCTTACTGTTAAAAGAACCCAGTTGTAACTTGAGAAACTGAAAAGCATTCTTAATCAATGGACTCTTAACTCTGAAGACTTGAGTAACATGTATTTATTGTTTAGTCAGATAAATAATTGATTAGGTTGGGATGACAGCTTTTGTCCATTATTTATTACATATTTTTTTTTTACCCCACTTCCCAGCTGCACAAGGACCACAGGCTGCTTACAACAGGCTAAAATAGAGTACATACCTGTATAATAAATATGGTAACATTAAATCAAAGCACAGGATAAAACAATAGTGTGAAAGGCAGGAAAGAGACCCATCTGCTAAAATAAATTAGGGTATTAGATCCTTCCTAAAATGTTCTTATTCTGTCTCCTAAGTGCAGGGAGTGAGGGAGTCAGTTGAGTATCTCTTGAGATGGTCTTCCATGCTTTACACAACAGAAGTACAGTACAGAGGTATAGTTAGCAGGGAGTATCTTGCTAAGAGGTGGAATGTATGGGAGGAATATTTTGTGGGAGCTTGCTACCATTATTTTAACTCTGGCCCCGTAATGTATTGGTAGCTAATGAAGTTGTTTGAGGGGAGGAGTTATATGTCCTCTATGTTTAATACCAGTCAGCCACCTTGACACAGCATTCTGGACGAGTTTAGCTCCACATGGATTGGATTGCAGTGCTTCATTTTATCAAAACATCTCTATATTAACAATTGTTTTTAGATCCAGATTTCCCAGGTGCTGTGCTGCACAGCCGTTGTACCAACCCAAACCTGGAGCAAGTACCTTCTAGGCTGTAGCTGCTTTCAGCAAAGCAGAACCCAGGAGTGGCCCAATCTTCATCCTTCAGGATGATTTTAATCCCTTTATCTAGAACTGGATGACAATATGGCCACCACTACCCATGACTAAATCATATTTCACTTGAGCTTCTGTTTATTGCATCCTGTCAGCCCATTATTGATTCCAAGAACCAGTTCAAGGAGTCTACCACTTCACTGGAATTCAAAGAAAAGAAGAGATATCTACTAGCAGTTGTTCTTAACTGTGCATTTTATGGAGGCCCCATAAAACTACTATATGCATCTAAACGGGACAGAGTAGAGGTAGGAAGCAGGTGGGGCCATCTTCAGCCTGGAGAATATGATTAGTAGGGAAACTGACACCACCTTTGTCCCTATTATTCATCTTTTATGATCCCTTTTATGGGCCTTCCAAGCTCTGTTTGTCCATGGAGCTTTTTGGGCAGTATGGAAATGTTGCAAATAAATGCCAACTGTTGCTAAATATGAAGGGTGAAATAAGGATTTTGTCTGACAAATATGTCAAAGATAGACTATGCTCTACTTGAGCAATTGAATTTGATTTTACTAACTGTGGCCGTGCAGTGACTGGTTTGACTGCTACAATGATAGAGGCTTTATAGAGCTGGGCAGTAAGAACGACCAATCCCTTATTTACATAGGACCCAGCTACCAATTCAGATCTACTTAATGTTGACAGGGGAAAAAAAGTATCTCCTTACATGTATAAACACAAAAAATATATCGCCTCAAATGGAAATGAAGCAAACTAACCCCCAGCGTAGCCTGTTTAGATGTTGACATATTTTGTGTGTGAAGAAGGGAACTCAGTGACACAATTTTTTTCAGTGAACTGTAAATCAAGGTCATAGAAACTCTTGGCTATCGAGTTGTAACTATTGAGGCTGTTAAGTTCTTTTTCAATACTTCCCCCTCCCCTTTACATACACATGGTTGTATAATTATTATTACAGCGCTCAGTTTCTGCTGGCTTTCTTCCAGTAACAACATCCCTGTCTTTTTTCATCACTGAGCAAAAGCAATCTGAAGGCTCCATAATTCCTTAAATTGGATTTTAATTCTGATCCCTTTACATTCTGTAAACAGAGTGTTTTATGAAACCTCATTGCTTTATGAATAACAAACCAATGATAGTTCTTTTTTTCTTTATTTTTAAAGTGCAAATATATGTTCATGAAAGGTGCACTTGTTTTCTGAGTTGTGAGCCTGGTGGCCAGTGCAACTGAGATAGTCAGAACATGCTTTCCCCTTCAGATGGTTGATCCGACAGATAATTCTATGACCACGGAAGAAGGAGGGCAATACATGTGTGCGGGAAAGGTGATGTGCAAATCAGCCCCTCAGTGCTCCACTCTGAAATCATGGGCTATGAGTTTTAAGCATGCTTGAACATTTGGCGGGGCTGAATGTATCATAGCCTGGAAATAAAGTGTGGAGGAAGAAAGACCAATGAGAAGAGAATATTTTATCTCACTGGTGTACTAGTGCATTTGCTTTGCATCCTCTGCTTCCTCCACACCAGCTCATAATGTTTTTTTTTAAAAAAAATAAACAGAAACAAACAATTTCCTTTTAATACTTAGTGCTCTGCAAACAAGGCAATGGGCCTTTGATGTTATGTTTATCTCTTGCTACAGGGGATAGAGACTGAAGACTAGAGTGATTTCCTCTCTTGAGATTATAACCTAAGATTTAAACATAAATTAACCCTGAAAACACACCGTTTGCACAACTGGACCTGTAACAGTCGTTTGGGTGGAGCATAGGGGAAGTATTCAACTAAATAATGGGGCAAGTGGAATAATATCTGCTTGTGTAACAGGACTTCCCCTATCTCACTTTCCCTGCATGTGTCCTGTGTCATTCCCAAATTTGCTACAGAGAGTTGGGGAAACCACCCCTCACAAAAAACATATTTGGACAGCTCACAGAGGGGAAGGAGGACATCCATTTGTGCAAGTGGAAGTCACTGAATGCAACCCCTGCTTGCTTTTTTTAAAAGGTAATTGTAACGCAATTAATTGTGGCATATAGGGATATCCTGTGTTCAGATTTAAAGGTTTATATATTTAGGATTGGGACAAAAATAAGAAAATTCTCACTATGAATGTATTGGTGTGAGAGCTAATTTTCTGACATACATACATATATCCATACATGGTAAAAAAGAAAGAAAATAAGTAGGTGTAAGATTACAATACTAAATGAAAAGACTTTTTTCACATACTGAAGAAGAGTAACCAGATGGAAAGTAATGGTAGACCTACTTAGAAACATGAATACGTGGGATGTCTTCACTGTGAAGAAATCTACTCCCCTGCAGTAAAGTTTGTTATAAAGAGCAAAATGCTTAGGATTCCTGCATTACAGGGGGTTAGACTAGATGACCCTTGTAGTCTTTTCCAACTCTACAATTCTGTGATTCTATTGACCATTGAGAGATAATGTAAGCAGCAGAAAATCAAAAGATTAAGCGCTTTTATCTTGGCACTTAAAAAATAAAGGGAGACACTGATTGTTTATGACCACTGAGTGCTAGTTTACTTTTATGGAAAATTCCCAGATACTCCTATTTATTAGAATGCATTTGCCAGTTTTGCAGAATCATAGAGTAGAAGGGGGTTGTTTGTTATTTGGAGGACCAGGAGTGGGAGTGTAGCTGTAACCTATGCAGATAAACTTGTTGCTGGTAAATATCAAGAGGGCTGAAAGGAATGTGACAGAACCAGCTAGCATTTCTTGGGTGTACTCTGAGAAACGTAGTGGGTGAGACATATTTCATTGTGATTGCTGTCACCATCATGGAGTCCACATGAAAGATGAAGAAACAGTGCTTGAAAACTTTGGTAAACGATTGTTTTCTAGGAAGTATCTACTTCAGTTATGCAAATTTAAATACCTTTTTGTACTTGCTTATAAATATTTAGGTATGCTTTTTAATTTGGATTTTCAGCCTATGCAGCCTTGATGTCTTAAGGCAGGTCTTGCTTGTTGGCATTATCAAATTTTGATTTGAGTGTTGCAAAATATAAGTTAGAAAACTGAAGTGCACAATTTGAGTTAGAATTACCTCCGTAATGACTTGAACCCTAGGCATTACTTTCAAATCCAGCATAATAATCACAGATGTAAGGATATAATTAAAAATGTTCAGATAAATGGAGGCTTTTGCAAGACTCCAAAGTATGAGAATACCTAAGCCTGAGAATGCATGTATTAAGTGTCCTTGTGTTGGTACGCTAGAACAATCCGAGGGCTGCATTCTGTTATAGGCACCCTTCCAATGGCTGCTTGTCATTACTGGGTGTGGCCAGAGGCAAAGTGGGAGGAGCAATGGATGTGACTTTTACCTTTCTGCAGTAGAGAATGTTCTAGCCATGCAACATACACCTTCCCAGTCAGGCAAGCGAGATGTATCATCACACTTCAACAATATGTTCCAGCTAGGCAAAAACACTCAAGGAGCATGTGGAGAAAAAAAAGCCAGTGAAGGGTGTGGGCTGGGAGAATACCAAGGGCCAGGAAAAGAGGCCTGGAGTTCCACATTTGGATCCTGAGCCTGAGATTCCACACTCCTGATATAAAATATGCTATTTTCTGAAGAATTTCATTTTGCCTACTTGCTTGTATGTAGAGCACCATCACTGTGCTTTCGGTGGCACAAGAAGACATACCTGCAGCAATGTTAGGGGGAAGGACCACAGCTCAGCAGTAGAACATCTGCTTTGAATGCAAAAGGTCCCGGGTTCAGCCCCTGGTGTCCCCAGGAGGGTTGGGTGGGAGAAACCCCTGTCTGAAACCCCGGGGAGCTTCTGCCAGTCAGCACTGAGCCAGCTGGACCAATGGTCTGCTTCAGTTCAGTGTAGCTTCCTGTGTTCCTAATGGGATGGGGAGAGGAAAGAGAAGATGAGGTAAACAGGAAAAGGATGTGCTATTTCAGCTGCAGGTACCTGGCCTTAGTTCCAGTAGGGCATGGGGAAACCAATCCAGTGATTTAAAACATTCTGATTGAAAGGAAATATGAGAAGCCTGCATATTATGATTCTTAAGGGGAAAATGTCCTATAAAATGTGGTTTCCATTTCTCCTCCGCACACCCAAGTTCCCTCGTAGCCATCACACTTGAACTTTCTGGTTAGTTCCTAAAGGAATTAACAGGTTGCCAAGTTAGCTGCAATCTGAATGTTTTCCTGCACCTATTTAGGTGTCATGGCTTCTCCAGTGCAAAGCATCTTAGGAGGGGGAAATCTGAAGAAGAAACAGGAGGGAAGGAAGTGTTTTAAGCTTCCCTTGACTACTTACTTTCCACAGATTCCGGACATATATCCCACCTGACTTGAACCCTCGTCCTCCTGTTCTGGTCCCATGTTTACCAACAGGATCTGGAATGCTGGGGTGGGGGGAGTTGGGTTTGGGGGGAGTTTTAAGAGAAAGTTGCTGGTATGGGAGGTGTTAGACTTTCCTCCTGTTACTTTTCTAATGCTACTCTGCCCTTTCCAAGGCCACTAGACAACAGAGAAGTGTGTACAACTGCAATGTGTAATGTGCAGCTTGCCCCTTTCAGTGATGATGTCAGCTGCTGCTCTTAGGTACGAGGGGGTGGATTTCTCATGCTTTATCTTATAAATCCTAAATTAACAGCTGGTTTGGTAAGAGTTCTTTGGGATCTGACTAAGGGATTATGGCCATTCTCAAGTGAGTCAATCTAGTTTAATTTATTTCAAATCTATAAAAAAAAAATCAATCCAAGCTCTTTTGAAAGTAAAACTGTAATCAGCCTGCGTACTTAGATGTCAGTGTAGTTGTTCTTTTTTGCTTCCCTGACGAGAAAGGAAAAATTCCAGGCTGCAGCTATGAAGAATATATTTTAGTAAATATATTGCTTTGTTTCTTTCACGCACCACTAGCAGTTTTTGTAGTTTCTTTCAAAGCTTGCTTGCGTTTTGCGAACAGTTAAAATCTTCATATACCTGTAAACATATACCTGCTTTTTGAAAACCTGAACTTGAAATTGTACTTGAATGGGAAACTGGTGCTTTAGTGTTGTTTAGTGTTGTTGTTTTTGGAAAAACAAACAAAAAGAAATGTGCTAAATGGTTTGGATCTTCTACAGTTGACCTATAGTGTGGATATGACACTTCTCTTCCTTTCAGTACTTAACATTTACTTTCAGTTAGTTTGGATTGGCATAATAAAGGACAATAATTCTAGGCTTCTTAAACTAAGCCAAGAATAAGTGAGTGAATAATAAATATGATGATGAAGCAAGTCAGGATCTTTATGCTGAAGCCAGCACATAATAATGGAAGGAGAGGGGGAGAGAGAGGGCACTTCACTGGGTCCTGATGCTCCTTCCCAGCTTCATAAAGATGACTAATCTTCACATATTCCATCAAAAAGGTTGCTGCACGGTGTTGTAAATGCGTGTTTAACCTTCCACCACCATCACTAAATGTGCACTCGTGAACTCAGAGATATTCCTTTTTTAAAAATAATCTTTTAATTTGATTTTCAAAGATAAAGAAAGAAAAAGCGAAAGAAAATAAACATACATAAAAAACCATACAATATTCACATATTGAAATTACTCTGAATCTCCTGACTTCCCCCCATCCCCTCCCTGGGTCCTTTTGATTCTGTTTTCAACTGCATATCAATATTTCTCCAATTTTTCATCTTCCTAAGTTATCTATACATCCTGTTACATTACAAGTGTGTTTAAAATCCTACTAATGTTTTGACCTGTTTACAATGATTTTATATATACATTATAAACATTCCCCATTCTTTTTTTAAAATTCTTGTCTTCTTGATTCCTTAGAACTCATAGATATTCCAATCCACTTTGGATTGGTCAGATCTGAACAGGCGGGGATTGTGACACAATCATTAAGTTGTCTCCACTTCTCTAAAAGCTACCCCTCTTTCAGTAAAATTAACAGATTAAGCTAGTGAGGTCCATATGGTGAGTATGTTTTCAAAACAAAACAAAGGCTGCTTAATTAGCAACAACAACAACAGCAACAAAAAATTAAAAAAAATAAATAAATTGAGAGGAATGTGAACAGCATAGGAAGGAAAGATATGTAGGTTTATTTTGAAAAATGAGGCTGTGAATCAAGAAGTGACATTGCTTCCAGCGCACTTTAAAGAGCTCAGTTGCCACTGTAACTTAACCCCAGGGCATGGAGGGATGTTCTAGATTTTGTGAAGCTTGGGATCCAGTCTCCAGATGCACTGGCAGGGAAATTCAGAGCTTTGTTACATACACAAATGAAGGCTAGTGCACATGTAAAAGAGCCAAACGTTTAACTTGATTAAGAAATTGGAAGTGTACTGCAAGATCATGGGCTCCTCACTCACAGGCCTGCAGTAAAACGATTCACTCGCACTGATGTGAACGTGTTAACGGTTCATCTAAAAATGGAATTTCAGGACAGTATTCAAAGAAATTAAAATTACAAGTATATTATTAAACCAATTTAGGTCTGTATATTGAGGTCATGCATGTAAAATGTTCATTTGCACTGCATAACTTGATTCCTGGCACATAGAACACATATTACAGTACATGTCGGTAGCAGAGCTAATGATGGGATGACCTTCTTTGCTTCCCTATCTCTCAAAAAGCATCCTACATAAAAAGAGGATTTTTAGCTAGTTAAACAGTGGACAAATCTCATATCAGGAAGGAGGAGTAAGATCTTAGTAGCTGGCTTGACCTGAAAGCTTATATCAATAATTACCTCATTGCTTGCTCCTGGCTGTTCTGACAATATCTGCCTGTAGAAAGGGAACTGGAAAAGATGACCTTCTATCCCTTATAACCCTACAATTCTGTGGTTTTGTGATGTTATATTATGAGACCTTCTGAGCACATTGCAGCATGGCATGAATGATTCATCCTGTTATTTGGGTGGTATGCCATTCCAAGTTCCATAGTGGAATATAGCCAATTCACAAAATTAGAGCATACAAGATCTGTCATGCTACAGCTCCCACTAATTAACATTCATGTTTTGCCAACATTGTCCTAGGTGCTGCACGTGACAGGTTGCGTTGAACTTAGTGTGCACCCCATCTGTGGTTGGCAGTGTAAATTTCCAAAACCATGTACAATACATGAACTGACTTTTCAGTGGAGAGTCTCCTGTAACTAATTTCTAGCTTCTAACAATCAACTTGGAAGCCATAAGATTTTTATCACTTGGTTGTTTTAGGTATATTGCCTACCAGATATCCTCTGCTGGAAAATGCCAGGTGTGCTCCTGTTGTAATAAAGATGAATCTGAATTGGATGTGCCTAGCAGTTCGAAAGCACGTCAAAGTGCAAGTAGATAAATAGGTACCGCTCCGGCGGGAAGGTAAACGGCGTTTCCGTGTGCTGCTCTGGTTCGCCAGAAGCGGCTTAGTCATGCTGGTCACATGACCTGGAAGCTGTACGGCGGCTCCCTCGGCCAATAAAGCGAGATGAGCACCGCAACCCCAGAGTCGGCCACTACTGGACCTAATGGTCAGGGGTCCCTTTACCTTTACCTTTAAGTAAGAAAGTCCTCACTTGAAAATATATTAACTTCCAGTAACCTCCACATCTAGAGTTTGGTTGATCACTCCCGATTTTTATCACTCCTTTTAGTATCTTGTCTTAATGTCTGACCAGAACAAAGAGATTAGGAAGTTTCCTGTTGATTAGAATATCTTAAAGCCAAAAAGCAACAAATAGAGATTGGTGTTATACAATTACCAACTTATTTACAGTAGTAGAGAGAGAAATTCTCCAGAAACCTAATTGTCTTTCTTTTTGTGTTAGATCAGTCAGTATAAAGAAATCCTGGTAGACCTTTCCCCTGCTTTCTGACTCATTTCTTTCATATGGAAAGGTTGTTTATGCACCTTTTCACAAAGGATTATCTCTTAAGAAAGCTTGTGCTTTTCCCTGAGTGTTCACACATTTTATATGCTAAGACTTAGAACCAGTCAGAAGAAGCTACTGACATGTTGTTGACAAAACAAATAATAGGGTGAGTACATTTTTACTATCAGTGATTTGTTAAGCTGCCACTTTGAATATCCCAGGAAGTAGCTACTCACGTAAAACAATAGTTTCATTGGAAAATGTTTTGCGTAGTTTCCAATTAACAGTATCAATTAGTTTTCGTGATTTGGTGTTACTTGCCTTGAAATAGACGCTTTCGCTTGAAATCCCAGAAGTTTTGTGCCAGACACAATGTAGTTCTCTCATGGATAGATCATCTTTTTTATTCTGATTCCTGTACATGTGACAGAGGTTCGTAAGGAACATGTCACTGTATCTACCCGCTTCCCTGCTGCCTAACCACCATCTTCTATATCTTCCCTTTCCAGTGCTGAAGTTGTCCCTTTTAAAAGCAAGCACTCTAAGGAGGTCTCCTACCTTTGATGCTGATGTGTACTCGAACCTTTAATAATTATTTTTTCTCCCTATTACTTTTACCTGGGCTAAAAAGGAGAAGGAATATCCAAGAGTAAATGCTAATAATTGTACATATAATGTAATGGAAGCAGTTCATTTACATGCTTATGCAAGCTTCTTCATCTCAGTACTTGAATGTACCACTACACTTGCATTTAGGTTTGTGTTTTTTTTGCTGTGCTTTGATGAAGGTAGGCCACATTATAAATAAGCTGGTTGCCATGGTGAAAATCAGAGTCCTTGTCTGTTGTGTATAACCTTTCCTATCTTTCTGGACACTATAGAGACAGTGTATGGGTGATATAATACATATTAAAGTATGTGTGTATGCTTAGTGGTAGCTGGATAGATAATGTGTCCAGTGTAGAGGAGTTGAACAGAATCTCATTTATATTGGGTGATATTTGGACATAGGTGGCAAATTCAACACTCCACTCATCTTTGATTTAAGATGCCTTAAAACTGGGAAATATTTTTGGGGCCTTGTCTTGAAAAATTATTGAACAGTCCCAGATCATTGATTATGAAACTGCAAGGTCAATGCATCCTAATATAAAGAGTTAGGCTGGTGCAACAGGCTCTGCCTAGCCAGCTACGAAGCCTGTTGGAAACAGTTGACTCACATGTTTATCATGCAACAGTCTCCAGATTCCAAGGACTTGGAAGTTTATTTTAGTCTCAATGACTCTGATAGCTGAGGAAGGCTCTTCACTGTACTTTGCAAGACACTCTGCTCATTAAGCTATTAAGGCCATTGTTCTCTGCATCACTGTTTATTTTATTTGGCTGATAAGTGTAATAAGAGGACAAGAGAAACTAGATAATTTGAAATTGGAATAACGGCAGTATGAATCAGCAAGCACTGTCTCTTTCCATCTAGTAGTATAGGAAATTCTTTGTACCCCTTAATATTTCATGTGCTCAGCTTCTCGGCTAGCATTGCTCCTAGCTAGACCACCTTTATCTGATTGCCGACTAGACAGGTGATATTTATTTTGAATTATTGTAACTGCTTTGGATTGGAGGTTGTGCCGTAGAGATTGCAGTACAAAAACCTTTAAATTTTGCAATTGGAGCAAAGTATGCAGTGTTATTTACATTTGTGAAAATAAGACTTGAAATCAGCCTCTTGCTAACTATGGTTTGAACCAACCAATATTCCTAGAGTTCATCTGCAATGGGGATCTATGGTTTGCTTAAAACTGGAACCATATGCTTTTGGTTGCTTCTGTTAGTGAATGAAAGAGGAAGACAGTGCAAGAATGAGGCTTGCTACAGTTTGTTCATGTAGCAATAAACCATGCTTTCCCAAAACAGGCCAATGAGGATTATCCCTGGTAAACCATTCTGTTCCTTCAGAAAATGGCTTGAGAAGAGCTTTTTGTTATGTTTTATTACTGTTTATTAATATGCCACCATTTGGCCAAAAAAAGGGGGCCCCAGGGCCTTTTTTCAGACACAAACAATACAAACGACGATTCAAAACTAAATCTTAACATTTCAAAAAATATTAAGACCAAATACATGCATGTTCCTGCCCAAAAGGCAAAGTGCAGTCCCCAGAAAAATGCTAGAGAGAACAAGAGTAAATACTTCAGCATGTCTTCCTTATAAGAATCTCAGGCAGCGGTTGAAGTGGGGCAGGACAGGTGGAAAGCTTGCCCCATGATGGTTCCCGCAGTTTTTCGCCTGTAGCAATATTATTCAAAAATTATTTCATTGTGTATGTTTTGGGACAGCACTCAGGATCTGATGAAAACCAGTAGCCTTAAGGGACCCGGTTTGCGAAATTCAGGTCTCAATTACTCCACACACTTACCTTTAAGCTTAATGGCGAGAGATGAGAGGCAAATTGGCAGTAGCTCCAGAGGAATGCTAGAAAGTACTGACTGATAAATGCAAGGTTATCATGTCAATAGAACGGAGGGAATTTTTGACTTGGAAACCACCCTCACTCCTGCTGCATTCATTTATATATATATATTTTTAAGCTTTAGCTCTAGCCTCTCCAGCCATTTTTGCAAATCTGTGGAGAGGTAATTTGGGACTCTGGAAACTAACAACATGGCAAACAGTGGTAGTGTTAAAACAGGTCACGTTCAGTAAGGAAATAGGGGCAATGGAGAAGATAACACATTGGTGAACTGGATGGAGATGGTAGTGGTGGTGCATGTCAGGGATGAATGTTGGGACAGCCTAAGCCATGGGTAGGCAAACTAAGGCCCATGGGCCAGATGCGGCCCAGTTGCCTTCTCAATCCAGCCCATGAACGGTCCGGGAATCAGCATGTTTTTACATGAGTAGAATGTGTGCTTTTATTCAAAAAGCATCTCTGGGTTATTTGTGGGGCATAGGAATTCGTTCTTTTTCTTCAAAATAAAGACTGGCCCCCCACAAGGTCTGAGGGACAGTGGACCGGCCCCCTGCTGAAAAAGGTTGCTGACCCCTTTTAGAGCATGGGTTGGCAAACTAAGGCCCAGGGGCCGGATCCAGCCCAATCGGCTTCTAAATCCGGCCCGCGGACAGTCCGGGAATCAGTGTGTTTTTACATGAGTAGAATGTGTCCTTTTATTTAAAATGCATCTCTGGTGATTTGTGGGGCCTGTCTGGTGTTTTTACATGTGTGTGTTGTTTTTAATGCATCTCTGGGTTATTTGTGGGGCATAGGAATTCGTTCATCCCCCCCCACGGTCTGGCCCCCCACAAGGTCTGAGGGACAGTGGACCGGCCCCCTGCTGAAAAAGTTTGCTGACCCCTGGCCTAAGGGGGCCTAAGCCTAGGAAAGCATGCTGTGATAGAAATATAACATAGAGTTGCTGCGAGAGAAAGAGGGAAGGGAGCTGTAGGGCTGTTGGGGTCTATCCAGGTTTAGCCCAATAAATGGAGATACTCTGACATGCACAAACCTAAGACTGATTTGCTGAACTGCACAGATCTCTTTCCAACCATTCCCTTTTTTGTGCCTTAAAAATGCTTCCATCATTCATCAGTCTGAAAATACATTTGTGGCTGGAATTTGAGGTTGCTGTTCAGTGCAAACCTGCAACACCCTTTCACTTATCTCTGCTTGTGGTTCTTGGCTGAGACTACCTGCTCTGTGATTGAAATAATCCCCTACACCGTTTACGACCTTTTTCTGCCCAGGAATCAATCTGTTTCTAATTTGAAGTGTACTTTACATAGGCATTTTAACTCTTGAAAAGGTAGCTGCATTCTCTTCAAGCTCAGCTTCTCTGTGCCAGGCTATATAAGTTTTAATTGAAAATAGTTGCACTTGAAATGGATAGCATTAGGTAACTCTTGTTTGTGGGAAATCGCTGGATGGTGGGGCTCATGGCTGGCAGTCCTCTGTATGCACAGCTGCTGCAGCCTGAGAGTCTGGTCTTCTCTGTTGGCCCAGATTTGGGGGCCACTTCTTATGTTGCAGCTTGTACTTTGTTATGAATAAAAAAGGTAAAGGGACCCCTGGCAGTTAAGTCCAGTCGTGAACGACTCTGGGGTTGCAGCGCTCATCTTGCTTTACTGGCTGAGGGAGCTGGCGTTTGTTATGAATACCTGAATGCAAAAAGAGACATGGGTTTTGAAGGGAGCATGCAGATACAGTGGTACCTTGGGATGCGAACGGGATCTGTTCCGGAGCCCCGTTCGCACCCTGAAGCGAACGTAACCCATGTCCGCGCGTCTGCGCGTACGCGGGTCACGTTTTGGCGCTTCTGTGCATGATGTCATTTTGATGGTCTGCACATGCGCGCACGGCGAAACCCAGAAGTAATGCGCGCTGTTACTTCTGGGTCGCCGCGGAGCGCAACCCGAAAATGCCTAACCCGAAGCGTATTCCTGAGGTATGACTGTATAAGCCTTATTTTATACTTTATAATGTTCATTGGTGGTGAGTAGGGAAGGATCTGACCGCCATTTGCACATTTTAATCCATGATGAGGGGATACGGGAGAAAGAAGCATTAATATATTAATTTTAATATCTATAAACTGCCCTTCATCAAAATAGATTACAGCTTGGTTTAAAACATTATACGTTGGTCAGTGGCTATTCCAAAATGGATAAAAGTGCCTAGCTTTGGAAATGCTCCAGATGTTGGCTTTTAACCACACCCCTGGTTAGCATAGATAGCAATACTGCATACAGATGAGTGAGTGGGCTGTCAGAAGGATGGTGTTTACCAGCAAATACCAGTTGCTGGGAAGAGGTGTCACTACATTTGGGTCCTGCTTGTTTTGGGCTACCCACAGACATCTGATTGGCCACTGTGAGAACAGAATGCTTGACTAGATGGACCTTTGATCTGATTCAATAGGGCTCTCCTCCCTGCCTACCACAGAAATCAAGCAGGCTGCCAGAAGATGAGTAGAGGACTCTGGTAGCCCACTGCATTTCTATGCTGGGTATGGAAGAAGGCACTTTGGCCTCCTCCATGTGCAGCATAGAAACTATGTGGGGTGCCAGAGGATGGATGCAGAGCTTTGTCCTTCTTCTAACAGCTCATTACATCGCCATATAAACATGCAGGAGATGAGGTTCCTTCCTATGTGCACAGATACTAAGCATGCTGGTGCCAGAGGGAAGGAGCACTCCTTTCCTCTGCTGCCTCCATTGTTGCTAGGCAAACACCATGCATATCTAGCACATAAGTGCATCAGGTTGGTAGTGAATGAACAGAGGGATCAATTTCTCCATTGCCAGGTGGAGAAATTGGATGTGGAGAAAGCAGCTGCCTCTTCCATGCATCCAGCACAGAAATGGTGTGGTAACTGGTTGGGTTTCTATACTTGGTGAGCATGACAGCTCATCTGGTGTGCAAACATGGTGAGTGATGGTAAGGGGGCAGAACAACCCATATACCTTTCTTGCTGGCCTGCTGAACTTCTGTACTAGACAAAGCCCTTTGCTGCATGGCCAGCATAGAAATCAAGTGGGTTGATATCAGAGGCATGGATCACTCCATCTTTCCACCACCAGCCTGCTATGTGTCCTTTCTGGATATGCAGGACACAAAAGTTGCACCAGTCTTGCTTTTAACCACTCCCCTAAACATGCAGGGTGCGCAGCACAGGAACCATGTGGTCTGGCAGAAGAAGCACAGATCACTCTGTGCCCCTTTGACAGTGTTTGTCGCCTGTAAAATATTTTACTTGCCTGCATTTTACTCACAAGAGGGTCTGGAAAAGGAAAAACACTGTGCTCTGTTCCTCCTCCACAAGCTTTGACTAAAAAGTATGTGAGTAAAGTTTTTGCTGGCTAGTAACTTTCTGAGACTATTTTACATGGTTGGTTTAAGCCCTAGTGTCTTCTGGAGATACCAAAAGAATCTGATGCAAGTGTTCAGAAAAAATCCCCAATAATACCAAAGATGTACCACTTAAGGTTTCAGGTAGAGATTGTTTGAATTCTGTACTACTAATCCCTGCGCACAAACATATTTTTGACATTCCAAATATAGGGGGCTTAAATACAGAATATGAATGTCTTTTTTGGTGTTTTTGAACTAGTATTGCATAACTTTAAGTCAGAACTATTTTTAATCTTGTTGGGCGTATATCTGAATATTTTATCCTGTTCTATCTTTCAGTTTATTTTGGATTTTGTAAATAAATTGACAACTGGTTTTCTTTACATTGTTATTTTTGCAGCTTATAAAAATGTTTTAGATCACATCTGTCTCTGTTGCTCTCTCTCTCTGCCTCTCTTTTAGAAGAAAAAAAGACTTGTTTTTCTTGCTCTCCATGCTTCTCCCATGTAGAGAGCCCCTAGATTTTGCCTCTGATTCTTTCATAAATCCCCCAGTGAAGGTGGAATCTATGTTACAATAGAGGTGGTTGTAAGGGCAGCTGACAGATGAAATGTTACAGTGGCACGTATTGTATCCTAAGCAGGGTTGTATATAGACCTCATGATGGGCTGGCTTAGGTATTTACTTAGAAGCATTTCTAGAGGGCAACCTCATTGGGCTAAAAAAGCGTGCCTGAACAAGGAGCCTGTTGTTTGTGCTTGGCTCCTCTCACTCACTGGGAGAAAAAAACACACACAAATGCCTGGCAGTCAGAAAGCTATTCAGTAGGCAGAGAGGTGTCTAGGAGGCCTCGGTCACTCATCAGATGCTGTAAAAGCCCTCACCCTGTTGTAATTCCTGGATAAAAGCAGCGCCAGATCAGCTGTCTCTTTTTTGCGGTGGAAACGCTAGAAAAGAGCTCTAAGTGGAGTTAGGTGGTTTAGAAGCTAGATATGAAAATCATCTGTCTCCCCAGAAATAACAAAAGGAAAAGGGGAGAAAAAGACAAGTAGTTTGAACTGGGATCTTGCCTCAGAAATCAAGCTATCATAATACAGCTGGTGCAAGTTGCTTGACTGCTGCTTAGATGTTGTTAATTCTGAATTGTAAACCAAGGTTAACTGTGTTCACTTGCTGAGAGGAGGCTGCAGAGTAACAGCCCAGGGTGCGGCGTGGGGTCTCAGGAACACTGGGCACATTAAGAAAGAAGGGGATAAGTTGGCTGTTTGGGTGTGCTACTGGATGCAGTGCTATTTCCTGATTTGCTGGCTTCTCTTGCACATGGTGTGCACCAAACTCATCAGTGTGTGCTTCCTCTGTCCACATTGCTCCTATGGTTCAGATTTGAATTTCCCACTCTGATGCTGCTGGCCTCAAGGAAGGCTTACCTTTCAGCCATGGGGATCCCAAAGGAAAATAAACCAGGACAGGGAAAATTTGGGGTCGATTTTCTATGCTGGAGTACCCAACATGGTGCCTGTGAGCCCCCTTCCCCAATTTTTAATGATTTTTTGTTTGTTGTGGTGAGGTGTTGCCCACATTTTCCTTTATTTCATTTGTTTTGGGGTATGTTGTATCCTACATCATCCATGTTCTTTCTGCCCTTGGTCCAAAGCAGAACTACCGTACCTCTTTCTATAAGTTTGCATTGTTCTTTCCATTTCTGGAAAGCCTTTTCCAGAGGACCCTTTCAGGTGCCCTGATGACCACACCTCTTTGTCTTTCTGCTTCTCAGATGAATGTAGTTACTAGAGGTTGTCTTCCACTAACTTTTACTCATAGTAGACCCATTGAAATTAATGGACATGCCTAAGTTAGGGCCATCAATTCGAATGTGGTTACTCTGAGTAGAATTTAGGAGAATACCACCCCTAGGGTTCTCCCCCCGCTCTTAATGGTGTGCTTTATGTTATTTTATATTATTTTTAATAAGTTTTGCTAGTTTTGCTTTGGAGATTTCTAATCATGGATAACCGTGGTTTTGCTTGTAAACCTCTTAACAAATGAGTAAATACATTACATTAAACAAAATGCGCACATAATGGTATCCGTATGCTGCAGACAAGACAAGATTCTGACTACTTGTCACTATGATTGCTTTCAAATTTCACAGCTTTTTCTTTTTTTGGTGGGGGAGGGAGCACGGAAGCCATTGCAGAATTTGGCAACTATGACTTACTTTTGTGCATCACGATCCTAAGCATGTTTAATCAGAAGCAAGCACTGTTGATCTCAGTGTTATTTATTCCTTTGTAAGTGTGTTTAGGATTTCAGCCTTAATGTAGCAGTTAGGCACATGGCAGATTTTAACGGTAATATTTGTATGTGTAAAATGTCACACTCTATAGCCAAAACATCTGATACCCACTCAAGTGTCAGGAAACAGTCGCTAAAAGTACCAGTGGAAATCTTTGGAATTACTCCATGACAACTCCTGTGAATGACAGTCTCAGGCAGCCTCTGTAGCTGACATGGAAATGTGATGCAAGTTTGTGAATAGGACCTCCTATCCCAGCTCTGGAACATAATCTCTTTTACCTTAACAGTAAGCACTTCCATGACCTGCTGACATTATCCAGTATAATGCATCTTCTGAGACCGAAATTATAATCACATCTACACAAGCCATTAATTCAACATTATTTCTAGTTACCTTGACAATTTTGGATATAATCCACAGATTTATGGACACCACTGAATAATAATGACCATCGAATGATGTGCATAGTTTGTGCATCTTTGACATATAATTGCTGCTTGAAATTGATCCAGCCAATATGAGCCAGTGAAGGCCAAACCTTCAGGATTCAGAACGGATCAACAGTGCTAAGGTATTGGGATCAGGCTGCTGGATCATACATTACTCTGCCCTCCCCTATTTATATTGCAGCACTATGTATAAAGGTGGCACTACACAGGGACAAAGTGGTCTCTGCCTTCAATACAGAACTGCCATGGTATAGCTGCCCTTGCACCTCTGCTATGTAGCCGTGAAGAATTAAACACCGTAGAATATGCAAAGAGAACAAAGGGTAGGCAGACTTCAACAGCATCCTGACCAGAAGAAAGCTGAGCTGCCCATTTCACCAGCAGTTTTCTCTATAATAGCTCCTTAGGATGTCCTATGAATATTAGCATGCCCCTTACCTATTGGTATCTTGTAACCCTAATGAAACTTTTATTTATGGTGCATGAGTACACTTGGAATGCATGGCTACAATTTCAACAGTGAGCTTGCCTTTATCACAGCATACGAAAGAGATTTTTGGGGCGACAGAGCCTATTGCTCTCCACTGTTCCTGCCAATTGTGTTGGTTGCTGTCAGGGTGAATTAAGTCAGTTGGCAGCACCTATCGATGGCTGTGCAAGTCCAGGGAATGAGTGACGTGGTGGGTGAACATAATACAAACATTGCAGAAGCTTTCAGTTTGTGTTGAGTGTATAAAGAGATTTTCTTTCTTATGTTCACTCCAAACAAACATAACACTGTTATCCAAATTGGCTTCTGCCAATTGATTTAGCCCATGATAATGGCCTGAGTTGTCTCCTGAAAACATATGCAGGAGTTATTTAAAACAAATAAACATTGTTTATGCTGTGTTTATAAGACATGCTGTAAATTATTCTGTAAAGTTCTGATTAAGTTGCTTTGTGTGTGTGTGTGTTTCTTTGTTTACTGGAGCCCTAAGGTTTTCTTGCTGTTCTATTTAAAAAGATACCAAGTAGATATTGTTTGAAAACCCCCACTAGCAATATTTTAGAATGTAAGTCATTCTCTGTAACTCCAGTGGTTTTCACATCTATAGCTACTCCTAGGGTTCATGCCGTATATTCTTTCGGTGTAATGTAAATGTGTGACATAGAAGGTTGGGCCCAAAGGTTCTTTTTCTCTGATGGATGGAGTCCATCTATTGGAGAAAGACCCTTTCCATTTTTGGAAGGAAACCTTTGGATTCAGCCCAGAGCTCCTGGCATATTGATAATCGAAAGTACTGCAGAACTGCCAACTGTTCACTGATCTGCATGCCTTTTGCTTGCCTAAATGGTACTCTTGAATATTGTGTTGGAAGAGATTTGAAGTTTAGCAGGCCTCACTCATGTTTTAGGCAGAAGTCTTCATGCACCCCTTCTCTCATTTTGTTCACTTGTTAGAAAAGGGCTCTGTGGTCATATTGATTCCGCATTGAGTTTATGTTTAATTCTAAACATGAAGTTTATGTTTTCTTCCAAATACTTGATTTTCATTCAACCTTTTAAGCAGCTGTACCCGACCAGTACAGTAGGAGGAGAAAGACATGTGTGTAGAACAGCCATTTGCCTGTCTGGAAATGTTTGGGTATGTCCAAGCTAGTAGCGCCCTAGGGAAATTGTGAAATGCTACCTTGGGTCATTAATTGAGGTTCCAAGATAAGATGTTCATTAGTGTCCTTTTCCTGGACTCGTCCAATCCAGATCCTTGTGTTCTTGTGATGTGGTCTCATCAGCTACAACTGTATCTGTCTGTAGCGATAATAAAGCAATACACTTTAGTTAGGAAATCACATTTTCTTCCTCTTTGCCTCTAATTTGCTTACCCTTCCAATAAGCCTTAGTGAGAAGGGAAGCTTCTGCCTTCCTTCTCTGGTACCAGTTGGCACAAGTATTGCCCAGAAGATACGATGTGAAAATTGCCAGTGATTGCAGTGGCAGGCAGCCTAGGCCAAGGTGGTTTGGCAGGGTTATACATCCAGTTGAGCTGGAAACCACTGGGCAGTAGTATGTGAATCTGATGGTGGTCCCTTTTTCTTTTAGCAAGCAAGCAGCTCCATTTGGGGGATTGTAGCACCAACTTCTTGATGCTGAATTTGTTTACTACTCTGTTAGTAGAGTAAAGAAAGCCAGCTGGTTTCAGCTGTCACTACATGCTAATTAATAGGTATGGACAGGCTATGCTGAGCTGCTGGCATATCATCTCTGGGAGCTTGCCTTTTTAGTGGTAGACCTCAAATAAAAAGTAATATGGGAAACCTTATAATGGCAGGGTTCAAGTTTGCATACTGCTTACATGACCTACTCTGTAAATGCGTACGCAGCAATATTCAGTTCTCTCTGTTCTCTACATTCCCTCTTTTTCCCGAACTGCTCTGCATTACGGGAGTAGTTTATGTCTTTGAAAAGATACCAAGATTTGGTATATTTCCCTGAACCACTGTATGGTGTTTTGTGGTTTCAAAGGCTTTAAAAAAAGAAAGAAAAATGAAGCCCACTCACGTTTGGTCAAAAATGTTTAATACCATTTCCACTTCCATTTTTCATCATTTTGAGTCATGCTAAGTTGCTGACCTGAAATCTCAACACGCAGAGCCAAAGTGAGGGGGAAAGTGGGTTTAGGACCAGCTTTGACCTTCAGATATTTTACACTACCAATCAAGTGCTTCCTGGTGCCAATACGAGTTGTGGTCTAAAACACCTGGAGGGCAACAGATTGGGTAAGGCTGGTTTAGTGCACCATATTGGCTTTGAAACCAACTTTTAATGTCCCACCCCTGTTTCTGATTTCACACAGTCTTGCTCCTTCCCCACCATGTTCTTCCTCCTTTTCCTTTTTCCAGATTCCTCATCACTGAAAGAGTGATGACCGGAGAGGTCATTTCTTGTGACCTTGCAGCTAGAGATGGCTAGAGCTCTGCAAAATAAAAGTTCTGTCTTGACACTCATCTTAAACAGGAATGATAGCTCTCATAGCTGGGCTCTTCAGCTTTGCTGATTGGTTGGCAATCTCAGCTATCAGAAATCTATGGAGGTCTCTGTGCATAGCTGCAACTGAAACTTTTATCACCACCACTGCAGGAGAAAGACTTTCATTTGGCTGTGCCGGTCCAACAAAGTATTTTATTTATGTGCTTCCAAGCCCTTAAAAATTCTTTTAGGGTACATCAGTAGGGAGTTAATAGAAACTTTGAAACAGGAAAAATGCCTGTGGGTTAAGCAGAAAACCCAGTTGACTGAGCTGAACAAAAATCTTGTACTGTTTTTGATAGGTCATTTGCCAAAGGGGGAGCTGAATGGATTGGTTTCCAGTCTTCCAATAGTATCTGCAATTTATTTTGCTCTGTGGAAAGGAGTTATCGGCTCCTTTTGGGGGCTAAGTAGAAATATCATTCAGTGATGCGATATTAAAGAAGCCGCAGATAATTTTAATCATTAATTTAATCATTAATCAATACTGTTGGATGTAAGCAACTGTTTCTATGAAGCTGTTGATTTGAGAGACAGAGAGAGAGACAGACAGAATGTGTAATATACTGTATATTCCATTTCAAAGATTAATTTAGCTCAGTGTTTGGAAGATTATATACTGAAAAAGCCTGTGTCTCTGCCCTGACTTCACTATACCAACAACAGAGATGAAATAGAGAGATTCTTAATCTTTCCCAAACACTCTTCAAGAGAAGCAATTTAAAAAAATGTTACTTTCTTAAGAGACTAAAATGTCTTAAGCACAAACGTGCTGCTCTACCTCGTTTGTGCTAAATGGGATTATAGGATTTAATTCTGTGAGAAATTTTACATGTTGATGGAGGCAACTTTTCACATCTCTTTTAGGTGGGAAAAGGGGATGGAATGTGATATCCTCATTAAATTCACATCAGATCTTTTGTTCTCCTAACCTGGATTTTTCTTGTGCTTTTGAAGGAATGAGGGGTAGTGGGTCAGGTGTATAAATCCCTAAGACTGGGCTTTAGGAGAGAAGTGTATATTTTCAATTTGTGATCCATAGCTACACAACAAGTATTGTTGCTGGAAATACCTGCTGGCACTTGAGAAGTTTATTCTCATCGTGATGCTATAAAAGTTGCTCTTGCATTGATAACACCCTCTATCATATAATCTGTATGTAAAATTAAATGTGCTATAAGTGTATGCCAAATTCTTTCTTCCTTTCTTTCTGCTTATAAAGTTTGCTGTCAAACTTTGTTCACCATGGATATTTGTTTATTGGCGGCAGGGAATGGAAATTGAATGCAATTGTAGGGCAGTTAGGAGCCCAGACAAAATGTTGGTGGCAGTGACACAAATTAGAAAGGACTTTGATACAGGGTTTTATATTTTTAGAAATACTTCTTTCCTTTCTCTCTCTTAAAGAAATGTAAGACTGTACATGGTAGTTTACTACTAGGCAAAGCTTGAATAAGATGTTCGTCTATTTTTGTTCTCAATTATTCCCTTTTGCTATTTTTGTCTTGATAAAATTGACATTGTTGGTGAGGTGTTAATTTCCTCCCCCACAATCTTCATATAATCCCTGAATAGAAGCTTATTACTGGCAGAGATTTATTCTGGGTAAACATAATTTGCCTCTTCCTGTATTATTTTAGGAATGGAATGCAGTACAGGATTTTAATTCAGTTTTCTGCCAACTTTATTTTGGATTCTTCTGAGTCTGTGGGGCCATTATCAGCCCCAGAACCCCAGTATAGCAAAGGGTTTTTTTGTTTTCCCCCCATATTTGTAAGTAGGCTCCTATATGTGTATCACTTGTTGGATTAGGCATAAATCAGATGTGCCTGCTGATTGAGTCTGGTTTAGGACATATCGACTTTACTGCACTGTTCATGGGTTGTGAACAGCTAAGTGTTTACCCATGTTATAGGTTGTACCATGCAGGATGTGAAACCACAGGAGGGGAAGTACATGTAACCTCTGCATGGCAGGGGCTGAAATAGCAGCTGTAGTTTCTTCCCTTCCCTGACATGTGTCAACTGCCATCATTACCCCATTCTCCCACCTCCAATTCAGAGTAGGAGAAGTGCCCTTACTCTCAATTGACTTCATCTGCCCACGGTGCAGTCACATGATGCTACGTATAATGATTTTTAAAAACCCCTGGAAATATGGCTGGGGTGCAGGGACTCTTATTTCATTGAGATGCTCACAGTCTCAGGGTTATGTGATAATTATACCACGATAGGGTCTCATAGTAATTGATATTGCATGCACATATACTGCCAGCTGACGCATTAATAATGTTAAATACATCTGAAAAAGGGAATAAAGAGAGAGAATAATTTAAAGAGGAACCAACAGTGAGTCTCCTAAAAGCACCTAGAGTACTGATTTTATTTGAAACACCTTTTTAAAAAGGTACGGTGGGAAAAACTAACGTGATTATCTTGAGAGACTGAGTTCCACACTGTGAGGTCCTGTTTGCTCACTGACTTAGGGCAAAATCCCAGGACAGCCGGTAGTTTCTGAATATCTGCTCTTCCCACTGTTGTTCAAAGGCAGGACATATTTTGGTTTTGGTTTTCTAAATGAACTTTTCAAAGAATAATCTGAGAAAAAGAAGACAGGTTGATGACTCTGAGGAAGTTCTTCTTTTTGTCGTGAGAACCTTGTGTCTTACTGTTGAATAAGCAGAAGCTACTTCCTCAACAATGGACAATCGTTTTTTTTAGGAAGGCAGTACTAATCAGACTCAGTTCATTGTTTTTCACTGATTCAGATATGTGGAATTTTCATCGCCTAAGAGCTAAATTATTTGATGGTTATGTTTCTTCTAGGGCCCAACTGAGGCCCATAGAACAGAACCACAGAACTCTCATCCTAACACCAGTGCCACTACAGCTTATTTGGACAGGACTAGGTCAAGGATTTGTTCTGCCAGTGTGCCCATGTCGCCCCAGCCTCCCCCTGCTTTGCCCCATTCCAGTAAACTGCACCAGTGCCAGTATCAAGAGGGTGGTTTTACAGCTCTGCCCCACCACGTAGACCACTAGAACCCTTGGCTTATGCTTGGTGGAAATGTTTTGCAAATTCTATGTGCAGCTGAATGGGCAAGCTGGTTTTAAATAAATCCCGCTTGCCAGTTGATTGGCTGCAGTAAAAGCTTTCAGTATATTTCTGGCTGTGTATGCTTGTCCCTCATGAAGAATGCATGTTCCTGTCTAGAAACACTGCAAACAAATATACAATATTATTTATTTAAAAATTGTATTAAAAATTCCTAATCCACCTGCTCATACATAAGCGTGAGTCAACTGAGAGACACAAACCAACTTTTTCTTCGTTTTACAAATCCTCCTCACTTCATAACATTAAAAGTATATTTGCTTCCCCCTGGTGAGTCGCAGTTTACAAACTTGGTGTGCAGGAATGTGAAACTTTCCATATTCAAAATTAGAAACGCCTTCACTTCCAATATAACATCAAGGATTGTCAGAAATCCCATTCCTTCTGTGGTGTAGGTCATGCTAACCTTACTATCCAAGATTACCTGTATGGGTTTTAGGCTCTGAATTGATTTAGCTTACTCAAACTTTCTCAGGTGGTTGGTATATTTTAGTGCAGTTGTAATTTAAAGAAAGTACATTGTTGCAAAGGTATTGCACATAAGTACAACAAGCTTTGCCCAACGGATATGAGCTAAATTACATGGCCATTCCTAGTCAAAGTCTTGTTCACATATGCCCTCTCCAAAATATTAGGCATAGTTGCATCTGTGCACTGCATACAGAGTGTGCTTTAATTAAGCAGAAGATGTCGATGGAACCCATTTGGTTTTTGTGTTTGAGCTTTGCCAAAATGTCACTGCCTTTTCAATGGTATAAGCTGACACCTACCCAATAGCAAGCTATAGAGTAATTGGAGTGAACTATACTACGACTTATTACTACCAAAGTCTCAACAGATTTTTGCTCTTATTTCCTGGGGATGGGTCTAGCTTCCAGTAGCTGCTCGGTGCTCACTATGTTTTTGTTCACTATATTTTTGTTACCTTGCTTTACTTGTGTCCTCCTGTCCCAGACCTTCTGCTCCCTATAATATATTTGAAATGATTTTCTATATGTCCCATCAATGGCTGAAGCATGTGTGGTCAGGATAAGAGAGAGAGGGCCTTCTCCGTTGTTGCACCCTGATTGTGGAATATCTCCCCCTATGTAACCTGTCACTTTTTCCAAAAAACCAACTGGTTAAAATTTCCCAGTTCTGGCAAGCATTTGTCTCACTTAGCTGATGATGATGGTGATGACCCACACATTAGAAATGTTTTTCAGTGCTTCCATTTTTATGTTGTTGCTTTTATTTCTTTTATGGACTTGTTTTGTTTTAAATTGTTGCAAGGGATGCAAATGTATTGGAAGGGCAAGGTATAACATTTTAAAACACACACACAAAATTGAATTCTGTTAGTTGGAAAGATTCTTCAGGAAACTTTGGATAGAAGACTCTATAAAACTGTCCGAGCTGCAGCGTATCTAGATTTTGAGCTCTTTAAAATGGGGAGGTAAGCTGTGTTTTGGTTTCTCTACCCCTGGCACACTGAAATCCTGATTTAAATTGTGTCCTCTCAGTGGTGAAGGAATAAATAATTTAATGCTGTGAGGTGAAGCAGTACATGAAAATTGTAAGTGGATAAGTTGTCAAATTGAACACACAATTAGAAATGCAGTTGATGTCAGAACTTCTTCTTTTTTAAAAAAAACCCGCTCTGTTCTGTGTGGATTTTTAAAAAAATAAATAGGAGCTTTATTCTGTCAAATCCTCACATTGGTGCCCTGCTTGGACACTTTTCCTTTGCTGGTTTTTCTTTCTTTCCTTCCCCCCACCTCTCTTCCCCCTCCCTTGTGCGCTCTCTCTCTCTCTCTCTCTCTCTCTCTTTTTTGGCCAGGATTTTAACATATATCACAGGCTGGTAGGCTAAGAGCCTGGGACTTCCCCTCACCACACTTGGAGCCTTTGATCTTTTGCTTTGGAGGTAACATCAAAAGGATGGCTGAGAAAGACAGCCAGGCTGTGAAGTTCAACATTCAAGTTAATAGCTTGACTGAAGGTTGTGCTGCATTGCTGGAGCTGGAGTAAACATGGGCAATTCAGCAACATTTCCCTGGAAACTGACCCAAATGTTGTGTATTAAAAAAAAAAGGAGAGAGCTTAATTTGCATTAGGATGAATGACAGCTTTTTCCCTCTTTTTTTTAAATGAAACTTCTACAGTCATGAGCACTATGCAATAAAGAACTCAAATGATTCATGTGGTATTGCAGGCATGGCATTTAGTGATCATAGCAACCTGCCTTGTCTAGATACTGCGCTTCACAACCAGGCCCTCCTATTTACATGGATTGGTTGTCAGTTTTGATATTTTCCCTGCCTCATCAATATGATCACAGTAGTGGAAAGTAGTCAGATGCAGAATGTACAAGCCAAAAGACTTTCTGCGTGAATCCAGGCTGCATCTTGACCAAACACTATAAAATAATATGCACAGGATCTAGCCTCACTTTCAGAATTCTAAAAATTCCCTTCATTTTTTATTTTATTTTTAAAAGTGTGTTTCTAGACCTCATGTATATGAACAAGGGGGACAAAGAAGGGAAAATATTGGAGGATGTGACTGAGAAGCCAATAGGAGAATCTCCAAGGGGATTCCAATGTTAGGCAGTCTTCCTGCCTTCTGCTTTTATACTGCTGCCAAGTATCTCATTGTCTTTCCTCTTTAAGTGACATAATGCCATTGGGATAGACAATGGGTGGGTTTTTTTGGTAGACCAAATACAGAAACATGGAAGCGTTTGTAGCTCAGTGCTAAAGCACATAATTTGTATTTAGAAGGTCCCAGAAAAATGGATCAGGCAGCATGTGATGTGAAAGGCCTCTTCCAATCCAAGTAGACAACAGTGGACTAGAAGCCCAAATCTAACCTGCAACAAAGCCACCTTTTATGCATCTTTATAGAATGCACACTGTTAATCATCTGTTTCAATAAAGAATAAGATTTTGGGAATTTGCCCAGTGTGGTGTAGTGGTTAAGAGTGGTGAACTTGTAATCTGGTGAACCGGGTTCGATACCCCACTCCTCCACATGCAGCTGCTGGGTGACCTTGGGCCAGTCACACTTCTCTGAAGTGGGATATCAAATCCAAACTCAAATCCAAACTCTTCTGTATAATAGATATCACCACCACCACTTACCTACGTTGTTTTGTTATTGTTGTTATTACTATTTACAGCAAACTCACACAATGGATGCATTTGCACTTGGCTTGTCTGTGAGCTGTTTCTGGATTTGCACGCAGTGGAAAGCTATGGTTAACAGCTGAATTCTGGATTGTTCAGCCACTCGCTTACTGGGTAGAGGAAGGTAGAGAACCAGGCCAGAGTGCAGAGGGAACATTTTCGCCACTGTGCACAACAGAATGCCTTGCGTTGGCTTGAGCCACCACGCATCATCTCAGGAAGATGGTTCAGTAGATTAGCTGCTATTGGATCATTGCATATTCTTTAGTAAAGCCTGACACAACATTTGTGTGAGTTGTAAGCTTCTTATGTGCAGGACAGCGGATTACACTGCCAGGACCTTGCATTCAAAGGTCTTTTAAGTCGAAAGGTCCCTAAGGTGACTGCCTTTGCCACACATGCAAATGTTTGAGTGAAGTAGCCTTATTCAAATAGTGTGTAATGCAGTAATATTGTCTCTGTGTGTGTGATATGCATGTTCATAGACACAGTGCGAACTAGAGGCTGTTATATTTTTCTGTTGCACAGCTAGAGACTAGAATAGAGTTTTGTTTTTGAGGAGTTAGTATCTATTATGAAATGAGGCAGTGTAATTAAATTATCTTAGTTTGCAGTTACACATATGCAAGTTATTTTATCTTCTAAAGGATAGGTGGATAATAAGTCCTCTATGTATTTCTCCTAACCAATTGTACCCCCTGCTTGAACCTTGAAAACTTACTGTGGACTCTCATAAAATATAAGATTATAACATGTTATAAGATTGGAGCCTTTGCTTTACTGGCTGTTCAGTAAATACATTGGTGTCTCTTGGATATGCCCTGAGGCGCTGAAACCTGAGGCCTGCCCACATCTTGAGTTCTACTTTCCTGCTTGCAAAGTGCCTCTGGCTAGTGGAGCTGTCGATTTCTCCCACCCCCTTCCCTTCCCTCCTAATAAAAAGATTTTTTTGTTGCTTAAATAAAAAAAAAAGGTTGAACAGCTGTAATGAAATTCAACAGTTTCTCCAGTTTCAAATCGTGTTAAAGCTTGACATTTTTCATTGACAAAAGGTTTTAAGCCTTGGATATTTGATTTAATGTGTGTGTCTATTTTAAGTGTGACACACACACACACACACAGAGAGAGAGAGAGAGAGAGAGAGCTCATGCACAAAGTATTCCAATTCAAGAGGCACAAATATGGATGCAGAGAGCAGGAGCTTCCAGATGTGCATATCTCCTGCTGTTTGCTATAAGATGCAAATTGACAGAGGACGATATGGTTGGACAGTGTTCTCGAAACTACCAACCTGAATTTGACGAAACTGCGGGAGGCAGGAGTGCCTGGCGTGCTCTGGTCCATGAGGTCATGAAGAGCTGGACACAACTAAACAACAACAACAAATTGATTGGCCGACAAATATATCCCCTTTACTTTGTGATTCAGGAAGATTTCTACTGTTGATATTAAGTAAGCCCAGAAGAGTAAAGTCATGAAATGCAGATTTTAATAGGTCACCCCTTTTCTCCTTTGCACAGTTAAAGGAAAAGATAGTCAAATGCCCATAGGTATAGGAGAGTTGGTAGATGTATAGGTGAGTGATGAAGCAGGTGAATAAATTTACTTCTAGCACTTACTGCAGTAGATTTACCTAGTGGCAACTGGAAGGAAATGGATTGTTGCTAAATTATATGCATTGTAATAGTATTTGATGAGGAGTGAAGAAGAAACAGTAAAGAAGTGGAGAGGAGTCTATCAAATGGCAATTACAGATTTTTTTAAAGGCAAGGGTAGCTTAGAGAAGACTGTTGGTTTGTGAGACTTTGTTATTATACTTCCGCATATAGGGAGTATAACGATGGAAAGCACAAAGACTGGAAAGGGCAACAAAAATATAACAGGCTTGTAATAGGTGAATCTCTGAGAGTTTTAGAAGGTGTCATAAGGTGAGAAGAAGGTTGTTGTGAAACTGAAGGATGTAGAGCTTTTAAAATAAGGACCAGTGCTCTGGAAGTGTAGCAGGAAGCCAGTGCGGGGATTTCAAAAGACGGCCACCATAAGCCTGATTCAGGCGTTACTTGTATATATGGTGTTATCGTGATTATTTTTGAACACACGAAGAGCTGTTGGATCAGGCCAGTGGCCCATCTAGTCCAGCATCCTGTGGCCAGCCTCTGCGTGGTTAGAGCCTCTGCTACCCTTTCTCTTCAGACAGCTGCAGGCCATGGTTGTTTGAGGGAAGAGACAAAATGTTGCTAAAAGTTCAGTCCCCACAGTTATGCCATACAAGCGAGTGATATGCCTCAGTAGCGCTGCAGTTATCAAGGGAGGAGAGAGGTTTTGTGAATTTTCTAAAGAGAAGCCACAGATGCAGGAATGGTTAGTTAAGAAAATGGTTCAGCATCATACGAAAGAACAAGGCATATCCTAGGGATTTAACACGCAGAGATAAATACCAAATCTTGGAGTTGTTGGAAAGAAAGAAACTGGTATGGCTTGGGTGGGAGGGAAAAGGAAGAAGAAAAGTGTTCATAGATGTGTGGCTCAGATATGTAGGGCGATGGTATAAGCCCAAACATAGCAGAGAAATGTGGGCTGTAGATAAATGAGGATTATAGTTTTGTATGGTTTTGCTGAATCGTAGTTACTTAGAATGCTATACAGTGCTGGCTAAAGAATGTCCTACGTATCGAAGGCAACTCACTTTGAATCACTACCATGCTACCAACTAACTAGCTTGACTTGGGCCTGCTTCTGTTTTCATCTCAGCCTTAGTTTGCCATTGCAACATGAAGGTAGTAATCCTGTTTTACTTTACTGAATTACAATGAGTTAATGTATGAGAAATGTATTGGATACTCTTAAGGCTCAGTACTATTTCTATTACCCAATAGCTGTAGGTCTTAATAGAACTTACAGTGGGATTACACTGTAAAAGCACTATCATGCCATTATTTTTGCTAACATTTTACTAATTATTTAAGCTTTATCTATATTTTGTGTTTTCTAACATCACAAATAGAAGCACAGTCATACCTTGGTTCTCGAACGCCTTGGTACTCGCATGTTTTGGCTCCCGAATGCCGCAAACACGGAAGTAAGTGTTCCGGTTTGCGAACGTTTTTGCAAAGCGGCTTCCAGTTGGCTGCAGGAAGCTCCTGCAGCCGATCGGAAGCCGTGTCTTGGTTTTCGAACCGTTTCGGGAGTTGAACGGATTAAGTTCAAGAACCAAGGGACGACTGGACTATCTATCATCGTGGGTTCCTCCCATGGCCCTATGTTTTGATATAAGTGACATGATGATTGAGACAGACTCTAGATGTGCTGTGGCTCTCTGCTTGTGTTGATGAGATGAGGTGTCTATTTGGGATATGAGCAGCCTTTGAACAGTAATGCATTTATTGGCATTGTGCATTCTTTTTAGCGGTTCTGCTGAGAAGTATTTTGGCCACTGTTAATGCTCTTTAACCAAATGATTGGCAATGTGCAAGTATCTACAAAATTTAGTATCTCACTTTGGAGTGCTGTTTATTTTGTTTCACATGTATGCTCTCTACTGGTTTGTTGCTGCCGACTGCATAGCTGACTGTACTGCAAATATAGCTGAATCCTTCTTGTTTTCACCTTTATGTGGTGGAGTTATTTTAAGTAAAGCTGCTTTAAAAATAAACAGGCATATTCCTATTTTATTTGTGTGTGTGTGCGTGCCTGTTTGCACTCGTGCACTTGCATAACGACAAAATGTGAACAGTGGCCTGTCATATTTCCTACTCCTGAAAGCCACACTCCTTTAAATAAAAATCAATATCAAAAGTAACCTTGTGGGTGACGCCTGTTATTTACAGCTGATCTATGCTTAGGAACAAGTGTATCCTTTCAGGTTATTTAAAGGTTTTAAAAGTCCACGGGCCCCTTATATTCCCTCTTTGCTGTAGCCTAAGGGCTGAGAGTGTTTGGCCCATAGTTGAATATTGTGGGTTAGTGGAGTGGGTGGGAGTGGCTTAGTGGTTGAGATGCCTGTGGTGCTGTTTTGTCTACTGGGGGGAAATGTGGTCAGAGGTTCTCAGTCAGTGTGCTGGGCATTCTTCAGCCTGGAAATGAGAGAGGAGGCATTCACATTGCTTCCTACCTCTCCTTGTCCCCCCCACACCCTGCAAGAATCCCTCTCATCCACTACCACAAATATTTGGCACAGGGAACAAATGTCAGCAGGAAGTGAAACACGAAGGAGGCCAAATTATGTCCTTTAACGCTCCACCTTCTGTGTTTTGCTTATTACATCTTTTTGGGAAGAGGCTTATGTGCGTTTTAAGCCTGGAAAGCACCACTCATTAATATTAAAATGTTCGTGTTTACTGCTTATTTACTGGCCTCTTGTCTTGCGTAATATTTTGATTTCGATAAAATGAAAACAAATCAATACAAGCCTCATTAATCATTAATGTTTTACATAGTGAAGCTGCTTTGCCGGTTTAGATCACTGTATGCATTAAACTCATTCCTGCATGTTCCGTTCCCGGAAGTTCAAAAAGACTGTTATTGCTGGTGTGATATTTTTTTTTGCACCAAACGCCAGTAACGGTTTCCACTAATCTTTTTTATGTATTTTAAAAAACTGTTGGTCACCTTTTCAACAAAACAACAGTTCTATCGGCTAAACTGGCGTTAGGGATTTAAACCAAAGTACCTCAGCCAAGGGACACGGGTGGCACTGTGGGTTAAACCACAGAGCCTAGGCCTTGCCGATCAGAAGGTCAGCGGTTCGAATCCCCACAACGGGGTGAGCTCCCGTTGCTCAGTCCCTGCTCCTGCCAACCTAGCAGTTTGAAAACATGTCAAAGTGCAAGTAGATAAATAGATACTGGTCCAGCGGGAAGGTAAACAGCGTTTCCGTGCGCTGCTCTGGTTTGCCAGAAGCGGCGTAGTCATGCTGGCCACGTGACCAGGAAGCTGTATGCCGGCTCCTTTGGCCAATAAAGCGAGATGAGCGCTGCAACCCCAGAGTCGGTCACGACTGGACCTAATGGTCAGGGGTCCCTTTACCTTTACTTTACCTCAGCCAAACCAAGCCCAAGATCTGCTACATCCTATATCACTCAGCCGGGAAGATGTGGCCTCACTCTTGCACTCTTAATTTACATCCAATAATTTCAGTGAGTTTGCTTTAACTTAGTTGGAGTCAACCCTCTGTCAAGAGCAAGCAGTGTGCCAATATAAAAATTCTTTCTGATTTTTAGAATTTTGGTAGAAATTCACTTAGGTAGAAGAAGAAAAGCAACAACTTTAACCGTTTCCTGTACAAAAAGAGGTTCCTCCTTTCCTGACTATTGCTCAAACTATATTAAAAAGTGTGTTGATTGAAATGCTGCACTTTTGAGGGGATAGCCCAAGGAATGGGCCTATATTTCTCCAGCAAACCCAAAGGGTTTGTTTTCCCAAACATCATTTCCACAATTCTTTTAATCCACCCCTGTGGTTCACTTTGATTGGTTTGTTCCTTCACAGCTGAACATTTCGTGAAATGATTTGGGCTGGTGTTGGCTGGTAGGGAGGCTGTGAGCCTGCACTGAGTGACTTGGATTAGACATTTGTAGTGTCCTATCAAAATCACAAGTGTGTGGAGATAGTTAACCATTGTGCGAGGATTTCGGCCTTGCATCTTTTACTTTTCTAATGGACAATTGAGACATTCAAGCTTATGGGTTGAAAGGAAAATGGGTGCAAGTGGTTTTGCTGGCCTCCCAGGCTAATGCTGTAGAAGAAGCAAATAGAGAAAAGGATTATTGATAGGGGAAACAACTGGTCTTGAATCCTGGGAGGGAATGTTTATTTCTCTGCTCTCTAGGAGGGATTTGGAAAGAGCTGTAATCCTGGGTTAGGAGTAATTTGTTACAGCAAGATGATACTTGAGTGGCAGGAGGTTTCTGGCTGAGGCAGCAAGATTTTTTTTTTTATTGTTCAGGGGAGTAGCTGGTCTCTTCCGAAGGTCAGCCTGACATAAATCCCCCACCCTGAAAATTTTGTTTCACAACTGACAAAATTAACCAAGAGGACAGTTGACCTTTTTGCATCATCCTAGGGCATCTGTGCACACACACCCTCCCTCTTCCCTCCCTTGCCCCCAAAAACGGTTTCGACGAAAAGAATGTGCAGAAGAATGAGAGCACAGTGAAAAGTTTAAGTTTTCTGCTGGGACTTTAAAAGCATTCCCACCTTCTCCTGTGAGACCAGAATGTTTCTGTTTTTAATATTAGCTCAGCAACTTCCAATCTTTTTTTCTGTTTTACTGAGATGACATTTTCGGTATTAAAGCATCCTGCTTGTTTTTCTATTTCCCCACTGACCCTAGGGAAGAGAGAATTTTGCAAGTCTCTGGGTTGTTGGTTTTGGGGGGTTTTTTGGTGAGAGAGAGGCAGTAATCTTTGGAGCCAAATGTTTTGAAGTAACCCCTTGTTACAGTGAAGGCCCATTCACAGGAAAAGCCACAAAGGACGTGACAGAAAATTCAGTTTGAAATTTTATGGGTTTACTTAAGAGCATATTTAGCAATTCATTCCTTTTTTTGTCATGTTCAACATTAGGAGAAAACTGGATTACTCATGTTTAAAATGACCCCTATAGTTGTCATAGTAGTATGCTAGAGGTAGTAGTACTTGGAAGTTAAGAAAAGAAAATGAAGTAAGCATAAAAGTACATCTGTATCATTAAGCAGACTAGTGTTACTGATAGCAAAATTGATATGGGGAAAATAATAGTCCAAGGAATTGTAATTAAAAACATGGAGGCTGACACTGTAGTGGGCATTTTCAAGGGCGACTAAGTGGATGAGAGGAGTTGCTTTAAGTCTTTTAAAACACCTAAAGATGTCCCCCAAACCAGTTTTACTCTAGCTGGGCTCCAAAACTATCATTAAGCATAGCTACAGAAAAAGATTTATGTGAGGAATCAAAGGCAAATCTGGGGGAGTGCAGCTGGTGAGCTTGCACCCGGTGCAGAGCTTCTGGGGTGCTGCAGGGGGCGCCACAATGATGACCTCTAGTGGAAGGCAAGAGGCAGGGCGTACATGCCAGATTTTAGCATTGCACAGGATGCTGCTGAAATTTGAGGTGCCCAGGTCCACGAGTAGTGGGATTAATGCAAGGAGAAACAGGGAAGATGGGAAAGTTAATAATAAACCATTTTTCTCTCCACCAATTCACCACCACAGTCACTACTCCACCACCATCATGGTCATGTTATCTCCATAAAAGTGTGTTGGAACATGAGTATGTCAAGTTAACAGCATTATTGTAAGCTTCCATATTTGTGGTTTACACAGGGAGGGAGGAGCAGAACTGCACCCTCCAGTCCCTTCCTGACATTTTCATGGGTGCTGCAGACCATCAGAAAGGAAATTTCATGTATGTACACCCATAAGCGTACCCATGTAGTCAGGAACCTTCCATGTTCTAGATTCCTGATCAGCTAGAGGGCATGTGTGCATATAACTTTATGTATGTAGGCTTTGTTTCCCAGTAAGCACTTGGAGATTGTGAGGTCATAGACATGCTGCTATAAGGGGAAGATGTGCACCCAGTGATGAATAGCACATGCATGCAGAGATGCCAATGAATAATCCTAATGTGTAGCTGTTCCTTGAGAGTGGCACCACATGGTCATTTCTTATTTAAAAGTGGCTTAGAAAATATGGCTTCATTGGGACCACTCTCCTTACATATTGGGTTATTTGCTGACTGTGAAATCTGAGTGTTGAGCTCTCTCAGAAATTGTTATTTTGTTGTTGTCGTTGCCAGGCAGGCCACCTTGAATAAAATATTGGGGCGCAGGTAAGTCCCGCTTGCATAATCAATCACAAAACACGGCGCGTGAACACCATTTGAATGGCAATGCATATCTACTGGAGGGGGGAGCCCCCTCAATTATTTTATTGGGGGCAGGGGTAAAGGGACCTTGGTCTCAAGGAGTTTTAGTGTCACAGGCACATTGCTATTTGAAGCTGGATCTCATCCGGTTGGAGCCAAAGCTGTTTTTCTTGCCCTTTCCCTCCTGATAATAGTTCCCTGCCCTGAACTCCTGAAAAGATGTTCTGGAGGGCCAGGAAGCCTTTGGAGTGAAGTAGGAGGCTACTATTGAAATGGGAGGTAGCAGAAATAGGTCAGGGGCAGATGAAGTAGGGTGTGAAGCTGGAACAGTCAGGATACAATGGCATGGTGCCCTTTCCCACACAGCAGAGCTCAGCCTACTGCTTTATTTTCTGGGAAACTAGGTTCAATGAAGTAGACTTTGAGATGACGATAATACAAATAAGCAAAAGTCTTAAGGTGGCTCCCCTTGAAGCCTCCTCCATGGCAGTGAAGACACAATACTACATTGCACCAGCAGAGTTTTTCCAGCTGGTACTGGACTTCCACTCTCAGAGGGCAGTTGTAGCATGTTTGCTAAGAAAGTTGTTTTTATCCACCTTGACTTTAGCTGTGCTAGTTCAGCATTTTAGTCCGTGGTTGTGCCCAGAGCACTGTCTAATATTGGGGCTATGAAATGAATTTACGTTATTTCAGCACGAAGACCTGGACCTAGTGGTGGTTATTCAACCCTCACCATTATGTGCTTATTGCATCTAGCAGATGTGATTAATCTTACAAGAGGAGTGGGCCCATCTGTCTTGAAAGAAGTTGTTGTGAGGCCACTATTAAATAAGCCCTCTTTGGTCCAAGGACTGCAGTACTGCAGAGTTGGAATGGATCAAAAAGGTCACCTACTCCAACCCGCTTCAATGCAGGACATTTTTTTGCCCAGTGTGGGTCTCAAACTCATAACTCTGCTTGTTTGTATGAACGGTCGCTGTGTGACTTCTAGTGCTCTTGAATGAAACTGATTGCCTGGATCTGTTTCAGTCTAAGTGTGGGCATGGTTTGGCACAGAAATTGCCTTGGCTGTCCTAATGGATGACTTGGTCTGGATAATGTGCCAGGGGATTCTGAGCCTGCTATTTCTTCTGCATCTTTCAGCAGCTTTTGATAAGTACCATTGACCATAATATCCTTGTGGATAGGTTATTGGGAATGGGGGGTGTTCCCTTTCTGACTGAATGATTGATTCTGAAAGATGTTCTTCATGAAAGCTGTCTCTTAGTAGATGATCAGCTGCTTGCTTCGTCAGGTGTAACTTCAAATCATTCTTCAAGGGCAGCACCATGTATAAAGAACTACAGTAGCTGATCCATGAGTTTACCAGAAGTGTTAATGATGGTTGATAGAGTGACATAGTCCAGAAAAAGTCATAGCAAGTGAACCTGCTAAGCACAATAAAAGACACTCTTCATAGAATATTTATAGTATTAGAGCAGGAACAAGTGGGCTGTTCAATCTGGCATCTAAATTGTTGTTTCAGAATGCGCTATCTGCTACTGTATGATTTTTTTGGTTCCTCTTCCAGTTATGAACCTATCTGTTGACCACATTTTTGTGAATGAAGCTGACATTCTAAACTTTAAAAAATAAATGCATTACATTCACTTGGAAAATCTTGGTTGTATTTAAGGATTATGACAGAAAAACATGTCTAGATCTGTCGGTAGTGGATTGGTAATCTACCAGTGGTTTACAGTAGCTTTCCAAGTGGATGATTTAGCTGTACATTCAGTACACATTGTAGAGAATGTAGTGCAAATCATTGAAAGGCGATTGATTTCGGGGTTAGGTGGTGAGATAGATTAGTGGCAATGAACAAATTCTGTTGTTGGATCTCTATAATATAGTGTTGGGAGCCTCTGAATAAGCTTAGCAACTGCTCTATATTTCCATTGTCATATCTGTTCCATAGGATTAATATAGTGATGACTGCAGATTATTGGGTGGAATAGACATTTCTGTGTTCAGTGTGTTTGTGTTTTTCCTTGGTAATGTCTTGTTCCCCCAAGACTGGGCCTAGCTGTGGGAAAACTTTCCAATGGCAAATATTATCTTCTAGAACTAGATTCTTCCATCTATTGAACTAAGTGAGTTTTTAGTATATTATGTCAAGAAAATACCTCTTAACATCAAAAACAAAAGGAGTAAGGACGTAAGGAAAGTGGTGCTATAAATATCTTAGGTCTTGGTTTTTCTGATACTGTATCATAATTTTCCTGACAGTCACGAGGTAGAGCATAGTGGCAGGAGTTTAAGTTTGCAACTTTGTTTTTTGGTAAATTTATTTTATTTTATTTTCTTCTTTCAACAATAAGTAATAATTCCACAAATAACATCAAAAACAAGTCCCCCCCTTTCCCCATATGTACATTTATCCTTTCAACACTATATCTTGTGAGATTCTTAAAATCTTTCATCTTCCCTTCATTTCTACTTCTGGTTCCTTATATATACCAAATTCTTCTGCATTTCCATATCTACACTTAACCCATTATTATATCCTTAATTATCCAAATTTCTGATAATTGCAAGCATTTAGTTGACTAAATGCTTGAGTTTGCAACTTTGAAAAGGTCTTCGTGTTTGCCCCCCCCCTTTCCCCCAAGTCTGCTGTTCCTAGTCTCCCTGAACAGGATTTTGCTCCACTTAGCCATATTGCCATTACCAGATATTTTCTCTAGAAGTGCTTTAGCTTTCTGCCTTGGGCTGTGCCTCATTTCAAATGTCAGTGTAGCAATAAGATGGTTGATAACATCTGCTTTCTTGCAGGACCCAAGATACATTTCCTCCTCCCTCTCCACTTTTTAAAAAGCCCTATCCTTTGCCATTTGAGGTGTTTGCTTTCCCCCTTGTGATGACAATTTAACAGCCTTTCAAGAGTGTGTTGTGTTTCTCCTCACCCACCCCCTGTGCACGGATTCTAGCCAGCCACACATTATAATATTTTGCACAGACAGTAGGAGCCTTAAAAGATTTGGAGTTCTCTCTTCCTCTCTCTCAAAAACAGAAGAAGCAATAATGATCTATTGCTAGATCATCCTTTTAAATCAATATTGAACTTCTGGCCAGTATATCTATATTAATATTTCAGCTTTAAAATGGGACATCAGAACCTATATACATTTCCCCCCTGTTTTTAATATTACACCAGTTTGTTGGAACATAATATTTCCTGTCAAATAGAAGTAAGGCTGGAAAAGACAAGAAATTACAGAATTTTTATAGAACAGAGTATTTGGATTCTCTCTTTACTGTATGATATAGACACAAAGTTGGGATCCCGTGAAGGAAATATCTCGCCCCCTCCTCCCTTCACCTTCTCCTTTTGCAGACACTTGCAAGTTGAAGGGACTCCTGGCTCACATTTGTATTTGAGTCTGAAAGAATAGCATTTCCTGCTGTTTCATGTAGGAGGAAGGAAAGGATTTACCACTCTCTAGTAATGGGACAAAACCCCCCCAAAACTCTAAAAAACAAACAAAACACTATCAGAGAGAGAGAGAGAGAGACACACACAGAGAGAGAGAGAGACAGAGACAGAGAGAGAGAGAGACCCCTCTGATTAGTTGCATAATTCTGCAATAGTAAACCCGAGAAGGCAATTACGCATTCCCCTTCTAATATATGCTGTGTAAGTGCTGTGATGCAAGTCTTCCTCTGCCAAAAGAACCATCCCTTCTTTAGTTTCCAAACTAATACCTTAAAGCATTGTGTGTGGATGGTGGGGCAATTACTTGGCAGTTCATTCCATTGTGCAAGAGTTGCTGTGGGCTGGAGCGCTGCTACATAATTCCATAGCAGTGCTTTCTCTTTCTCACTCTCTCACCATCTGGATTGAGTTAGCTCACTCGGCAGTAGGACTGAGTCTCATTTCCTCCAACCAGTAATGTTATATAGGCAGTGATCCTGCCCTGCCCTAACATAATTGAAAATTATGTGTATTGTAGACTCGCAGCGCTGAAATGTAGACTCGTAAAAATCTGGGGCTCAGGTAGCCTGTGGAGATTGGATTTGGCACACAATGAAGCTTTTATGTAAAATAAGAATTATAAGCCACCACATTAATATTGTATTATGGCCATGACAATTCCTGGGCTGGGAGACTTTGAGGCAAGCTTGAAGCTGTTGAACGAAACAAACGTTTTATTCTTTTATCAATAGAGCTGGATCTTTTTATTAGGGATGAGCTAAAACCAGGGGGTAGGGATTGAGGGATTCACAAATTTATTCGCTCATAAAATGCACCCCCTTTCACCAAGCTTTTGGGTCTCTCTCTCTCTCTCTCTCTCTGCAGGTGGTAGGTATACTGCAAAGAAAAGGTGGTCCTTCTCACACATTCAGGTGACTACTGGCCCCTGTTCCTGTCATTCAGGCAGTGGTGGTGATACAATTCCATTGAAAGTGTGTTTGAAGTCCCTGTTGGCTGCAGCTTTGACACCATTTTTGTGCACGTTCAGTATAGCCCCCTTCTTACAAGCAGTAGATATTTTCACATAACCAATCAGCTTTAGCTGTGTGATTACTCCACTGAGGGCAGAGCTAACACAGAGTGAGAACAGAGCCTTTCCTCTGAACTGGGTTTGTTGTTAGCTGAAACCTATTGACTATACAGTGTTGGTGTTATTTGGAAGAAAATAGGCTGCAAAGCAGGTACAACAGTTTCTGGTGATGGGAATACAAGCAGCAGTGAAGTGGTATGTAAAAAGGTGAGCTTCAGTGGGTCTTTTGGGCCTGTGATAGTGTCTTTACAAAAAAAGGCTTTCTGGAGAATATTGCTGGAGAATCATTTTAGCAAGCAGCATAGTTTTTTTAAAATTTTGATGAAGACAGCTTTTTCAGGTCTTCTTTTTGTTTGTGTTCCATAGTAACCTTCACTTGGAGGTTACTTCATTGATTGCTGTACAGTATTCCAGTCTTTGATTGAGTTCGTTTACCCGATGGTTTATGTATCAGCATAATATCAGTTGCTATTAATACCATCCTTATTGCTAATAACACGCATTGATTTTTTAAGGCATAGTTCTACATAATTTGAGATCACACCTTTTAATGTCAGAATAGTATTGGTAGAGATTTTCACACTTTGAGACTTTCAGGTTTTCCTCTTAAACAGAAACATTCTTCAGGTCCTTAAGCTTTTAAAGATAAGTTTAGAAGTGTGTAACCAATGCTTGGTGAAATCTCGGTAGCAAATTTTCAAGTGATTTGAGATGTGGGCTTCAGTTTGCTACATAGATAATGAGCAAATGAGCAAACTCAGAATAAATTTAGCAGAAGAAGCTAAAATCTTTTCCAAATTTGATAAAAAAATTAAATATTTAATCTGGTTTGAGTCTTGTAGCAGAATCTGAATTATCGTTTGGTACAGTGATTTGACCCCCCCCCCCCCCGGCACAGTCCCCCTACTGACATCTTCCTACCAGCACACTCTCTCTACTTGTTTCCAAAGACTGACTACAAAAGAAGAAAAATGGCACCTTTTAGAAAGGTTTTTTAAATTGGCATTTAATATTTGGGAGGGAGCGGGGGAATCCTAGCAAAAAAAGACTGCAGTTAAAATGTATAAGGAAGAGTGTGAGATCCCTTTTGGTATGAGCTTTCGTGTGCATGCACACTTCTTCAGATAACAGTGTGTGCATGCACACGAAAGCTCATACCAAGAACTAACTTAGTTGGTCTTTAAGGTGCTACTGGAAGGAAATTTTTTTTTTGTTTTGACTATGGCAGACCAACACGGCTACCTATCTGTAACCAGATCCCTTTTGGTTGCTGCAATTATGTTTAGAATCTGATATGATTAGATAGTCTCCAAACTGCAAGTGAGGGAACTGGGCCTCTATTTTTGATAATAGTTTTTGGCTACGACTCCCAATAAATATATATTGCATTGAGCAGCATTGCTAAATTACAGTGGTACCTCTGGTTACGTACTTAATTCATTCTGGAGGTCCGTTCTTAACCTGAAACTGTTCTTAACCTGAAGCACCACTTTAGCTAATGGGGCCTCCCGCTGCTGCCGCGCCACCGCCACACGATTTCTGTTCTCATCCTGAAGCAAAGTTCTTAACCTGAGGTACTATTTCTGGGTTAGCAGAGTCTGTAACCTGAAGCGTATGTAACCCGAGGTACCACTGTACTTGTTCTTAAACAAAAGGTTAGCCTCTGTGTAGTAACAAAATGTTTTGCACTCCTTAAACCAGCATTAAACCTGATGCTTGTGGTAACCTAAGCAAGGATTTTAACAGCCATTCTCGTCAGAGCTCAAACACATGATCAGTAGTTATTCATTATGTATTAGTTGCTGGGCTATACCACTTCACTCTGCAGTGACTGCTGCCAATAGGAAGGAAGGCCCACATATGAAAATCTAGCAACTGGAGAACAGAGTCCAGACTATCATTATCCTGCTAGTGCTAAGTATTTATGTGTGAGGTGGTTCTCTCTCCCCCCCCCCCCCGTTCTCCCAGTAAAGGTCAGTTGTGAAGCCTCACTGGAGCTTGTGCTGAAAAGTGACTAGGTAAATTCAGCACATTCTTTCTCAGCAGGACCTGCTTCCTGTGTATCCCGAATCCTATCTAGTGACCTCAGTAACGAGAATAAGCCTTGGCTGCTATTGTTGGAGGGAGTGAGCTGTACCCTATTCCTGCTTGTGCATTGTGAACAGGATTGTTTACGGAGTCTCAGTTTCACGGGCAATCTAGTGACTTATGCAAAGCGGTTGCTTGTACGTCATGGGGACACATGTTCTCCAACCGACTATCTTTTATAACTTGTGCTGATGGACAAGGAGGAAAGTGCTCTGCTAGACTAACAGAACTCAAGTCACGGCTGTCTTTTGAAGAGAGCAGCATGCAGATACAACACTGTGGGTGTGATCATTGTTATAAGTGATGCTGACCTATTGACAATACAAATATTTGGAGAATCCATGTGTCTATTTTCTCTGTTCTAATCTGTTTTCATTTTATTTTGCCACATTGCCATGCCCACCCACCCACCCCTTCTTTCGTGGGCAGTTTTTTTAGCCTAACACTAACACAGGGGGGTTGGTTGGGGTTGGGGGCTTCTTCAAGACTATCTGTTGTGCTTTGCAGATGAGAGCCCCTTCTCTCATTACAATTTTAGGGATATATTTGTGATGTTTCAAATGAAAAATATCAGCTTTGAATGTATGTGTGTCAGATGTAGGACTGTTACCACCATTCATATTCTTGATGCAGAGCTTTAGCTGATTCTGACACGCTGCACCTCTGTGATGGATGGGCGTTGGCATGTGCATAATGCATGGAATGGTCCAGAGGAGGGATTTTAAAGTGGGTTTCAAAAATTGAAACCTACACTTTGAAAATAGCACTATACTGCCTATCATAGATGTTGTCTTGCATGAAGGAGTAGAGAAGGACACACTTTACTAGGGCCTGGGTTCCTGGCCCAGATTGCAATTTTATTACCATGACAGGGCAGCTGGAGGGAATGAGTCAAAGTTGCAGATCTTGCTTGAGGATGTTTATGGAAACCTGTTTCCTGTATTTGGATACATTGGGCAGGATTCACCTAACATAACCCCATCAGCAGAAGACCTGCACAAGAACTTCCGCTTGCCCAATGGGGCTTTCCTCCCTGTATAACCCTCCCTGAAACTGGCTCCTGGAGGGAGAGTCCCACATAAATGATAGGGTGATAATGGTTCCTGGCTAGCTGAGATGCTTTCACAGATGTAATGACTGGAAGAGCACAATGATGAATTTATTATTATTTAATAAATTTATTTACTGCCCTTCATCCAAAGATCCCCAGGCATATACAACATAGAAACATATTATGTATAAAACAACAACAACAAGCAATACCCCCACATCTAAAAGGACAAACAGTGTTTGATAACCAAAGGCCTGGTTGAAGTGGAATGTTTTTGCCTGGCATCTAAAGATATGTAATGAGAGCATCAGGAGAGCCCCCCTATTGTCCGGGTCTTGCGAGATTTGCTGGTCCCAGTCAGAAACAGGATGAGAAAAAGCAATGTTCTGAACAGTCAATTATTGGTCTGTGCCCTTCTTTAGAACAGAGGAAGTGTGCTTAGAAAGTTAAACCATGACTTGTTTGAGTTTGAGAAATAGTTGTACTTGCTTGTGTGGCATGCTCAAGGAAGTACCAGCCCCAAGTTTCTTCAGGTATGAGGGAAAGCTGGTGTGAGGAACATAAAAACCACAATAATTGATACCAGAAAGAGTGGGAAGCCAAAATTTATGTAAGTAAATATCTAGTACACCCACCTGCCAAATATGACTATGTCATTCATTCTTTGATATGAAATCATTCATTACTTTGATATGAAAAGGCTATATAAATATAGAGGTTTAAAGTGAATTAGTCTATTTATAAAATGTTTGTAGCTATGGTAGTCCATTAGGCAAAAGCAACTTGTTGGGTTGGGCAGAGTCCACTATCCCCGGCAGGTGGGTGGCTTACTGTGAGGGAGAGGGGAAAGGCAGTGGGGCGGGCAGTGTGGTGCAGACACACTGGTGGAGCCAATCTGGTGCTACTGTTGGTTGGTTTGCACCCTGCCTCCTTCTCCACCCCACTCTCAGTGGTGTAATTTCAGAAATGTAGAAAATGTAATTTCAGAATTAACATAAAAAGCTTTGTTTCATAACTCATGAGACTGTATGTCTGGAATGGGATTGTAATAAGAGTATGGGAGGGAACCCATGTTATGTATTTGCCCGCCCCCTGCCCCCGCAAAAAAAATAAATTGTTTAACTTTTAGAAGGCATATATTCTGGCAGTAGCTTTTCAGCCATTCCCTACTTGGTTTATCAGCTTTAATGCCAGATTTTTCAACGTTAATGTGCAGTTTTAAAGTTACTTTTTTCTGTTCTGGGATTCACGGATATTTCTATTCCTGCAATTGTGGTAACGATGCGTTGCCCTGTTTATTCCTTCCGTCCTCTGCATAATTTTTCTTTCCGGATTTACCATAGCGATTGGCATATGAAACAGAACATTGTGTTTGCCCTTTTATTCCCCTTTTAGTAAACACCTTGGAAATGTCTGTACACTCCATTTTTGTTCAACACAAACCCAATAAAGTATTTCTGTGGGGCTTTTACTTTATTTTTGTTGCATGCATTTTAGTTTCACTTACTTCCCCACGTTCCTAATATGTGTTTGCTTTTATTTTATTTTTAAAGTTGCCTTTCTTTTCTGAACTCATTTTTCCTTTCCCCCATTTTTGTTTCCTCCATCCAGTACCTGCAGATGAAATGGCCACTGCTTGATGTTCAGGCAGGGAGCCTACAGAGTAGGCAAGCCCTCAAGGATGCTAGGTCTCCATCTCCAGCACACATTGTTGTAAGTAAACGAAGATGCACTACTTTTGTTTCTGTGTCTCTGTTTCTTTGGTGGAGGGGAAAGAGGAACGGGTTTAATGAGTATTGCTTGTCACTTTTTGCCTTCTCCAGTTAAACACATTATGAAATAGTGGGGATAAATTCTCAGTTCTTGCTCTTTGAAATATCCATCAAGTTAAATACATTTTTTCCCTTTGTACCACTTATAAAAGTGTATTAAGTTATCTTATTAAGGAACGAGTGCTTTTTTTGGTATAAAGTGAGAGGGCCAGTACACTGGTACCTTGGTTTACAACCATAATCCGTTCCAGAGGTCCATTTGTAAACCAAAACAGGTTGTAATGGGGCCTCCAATTTTTTTTTGTTCATAATCCAAAAAAAAAGGGGGGGAAGGTTGTAATCCAAAAAAAGGTTGCAAACTTGGACATGCACTTCCAGGTTTGACGTGTTTGTAATCCAAAACGTATGCAAACCAATATGTGTGCAAACCAAGGTACCACTGTACTCATTTTTTATAAAAGACCCATGGGTGCCAGCACAAAATGGCCGCCACGGGCAGCAAAAAAGAGAGATGGTGATACTCAGTACTGGTGAGTGCTGTCACAAAGAAAACCACTGGTCATAACTGTTGATCTTCAAACTGGGCTTATGATGATTGTTTGAAACACAGTTTTACTGAAGAAAAGGGACATTTCATAAGCAAGCTTCTTATTTGTGTGTTTCTTTTTTATTAATTCAGATTCAGAACACAAGGAATTTGGGCTGCAGAGAATGTTAATTTTCTTTTTTTAATGAGCTCCGCTTTTCTTAGCATGAGAAATTGATATGCAGCCACACTGTATCTGAATGGAAAATTAATTTCAGTCTGAAAATAATTAAGGATGGTTTCTATTTTTGTAGGCAGAGGTGTGTGTATGTATGTGCGTGCGCATGGAGGTGACAGAATGACATTTTAAAAATTCTGGATCAGTTTTATAAACCTGTTGTGGTAGTATTTAAGGAAAGCTCTTCCTTGACCAAAGCGTGCTTAAGATAGCTACCAAAGTTACAACATGAAGCCTACTTGTAGGAATAGTTTCTTTAAATACTTCAAAAAGCTTCATGAAACAGCTTGTTCACACTACAACCATAATTCCCACATTCTTATCACACTATTCATAAAATAAAAATGGAAGAGAAACCCACTTCAAGAAAACAAAGGTTTAGGTGAATCAAAGTAGGCCATAAATTTTTTATATTTTATTGGACACCTGTTAACCTTTTAAAGCGGCTTGTTCATTTACAAAGTCCTTAATTTCACCTCACACAGCTAATTTTCCACCTTTTAATTACAATTCATACATTTACAATGATTTCCATGATAAAAATCTAAGGTATAAATGGGAGTTAAACACTTACAGCTAAATTATGATTTATTATAACATCTATAATGGTATATAATAGTGTGTGTAGGTTTTGTTTTTTGTTTTGGTACCAGCAGTTGTTGCTTATTGATAATATTGGGTGGCATCAGGAATACTTGCTATTTTACCTTGTAAGACTCTATATTCTGTTCAATGAAAATGTCATTACCATTTTTGTTCCCTATTGAGCGCACTGAATGTGGCATATTCAAATAAGCAACCTCCCCCATTTCTAGAATACCTATAACCTTTCAGTGAGCTGGTATTCTTCTGCCATTCCCTTAAACGCATTTGTTAAATGGACTTTGTGGGGTGGGGGGAGAACCTCTAATAGTAGCAATTTACTTCACACTTGTATCAATTAAATCAGAACTGGAGCTAGATGGTTTGAGAATCGAGGGACTGCAAACATTATCTGAAATATCTACTGTTTAAGAAAATTTTAAATTACTGCTTGCCTGTGCTGAAATAATGAAAAAAAGGGGGGGGGGACAAAATACCCTGACTTTATATACTGTACCTCTTAAATTAAAATTTTTATTCTCTGTAATGAGTCATGTTTGTTCAGAAGCAGCAAGTTTTGAACTTCGTTGAACATGGCTGGCTTTCGCATTGGTTTCAGTAGTTCAGCTAAGTCTGAATTCAACCTAGTAAGATTAAGCTGCAACCCTCAGCCTCTTTTTTTTTAGGAAGTAAGGCTTCAATCCTAATTCTATTCACCAGAGACTAAGCCCCATTGAGTTCAATAAATCTGAATTCTGAGCAGATATGGGCAGGATTGTGCAGTATATCCAACTGAATTTAGTTGGATTCTACTCTTGTGTGAGCAAGAGGCATATTAGACCATTTGTAGTGTTTTTTCTCCCCCTCCCTTTTTAAAGTGCTCTAGTTTTTCTTATGAGAATATATTCTTGCTCAAAGTGCTTGGGCAAGATCACAGGATTAGAGTGCTAAGACCATTCCCAAGACATACTTCTGTATTTTTGCTATACAAAGACTTACATTTAAGTTCCTTTGTACCTGGCAAAAAATCATGCCATGCCAAAAATAGTGGTATTTTGGTAACACACACAGCTTATAAAACGGAAACTCTTCAGAAATTCATCTGATTCCCTCCCTCCCTCCCGGAGGCAAGACTTTTGAAGTCAATGTAAATTTTACCTTGAGGTGAGTTTATAGTGAGCAACTGTCCTGACTTTTCATTGTGTAATGAGCACATTCATAAACTAGGTTGGAACCTCGGGAAAAAAGTACTATGGTGCTATAGAAGATCTATAATTACGTGTATGTTTTTGCTCAAGGAGAGGGAAATCTTGCTTTGAAAATGCAAGAGGGCAGGAGTAACTTAGGACAAAAGTTTCTGAAATCTCTCTGTTCTCAATATATTAACCTATCGATTTTCACCATAGGAATCTTTGCACAGTATTCAAAGTCATGAGCTGAATTTGGACCACAAGGCAATTTTATCTGAACGTTCACTGTTTTCTTAAGTTTCGACCAGGATAGTGATAGAAAGTTTGGCCACAGCTGCAATAGTTGCAAGAGGATGGAGTTACTACTTTGAAATGTTTTATTTCCCTTGGGTTTTGCATTCAGTTCCTATATGCACCAACTGTGTGTGTTCCATATTGTCCAAACCCTTTTAGTTAGAAGTACAACAATTTATCAGCTCCTAGTAAGATGTTGATTGTGCAGCAAGGTACACATATAGCCCATTTTGAGACAGTTCTCCCCTGACTATAGAAACACGGCTCTTCCAAGTCCTAAAAATCGAATGATATAAGCAGTGAATGTGAAAATGTGTAGAGTCATTCTCAAATTCGAGGGAAGGGATGGACTAAATAAACTTTTGCTCTTTGGGGGAAAGGTGACTCTGAGAAAAATCACACGACATTTTGACAGCATATTTATTTTTGCAGCGTATTTATTTTAAAACCATTTGTGCATCACCCTTTATGTGGTTCTCAACAGTTTTAAACAATATTTAATACACAGTAGGAAACTTGCATAAAAATAAAACACAGAAGGAACAGTAAGAACTGTTTGGAGGACTAAGAATAAATAAAATAAAAGATGGTATGGTGGAAGACATAGGCGAGTAAAAGGATATTTGCCAGCTGTCAAAAGAATTGATTGATTATTTAATTTCTACACCACTAACTATATTAAAAAATATCTCTTAGTGGTATATAGAAAACCGAAGCAACAACAGAAAACTTAAAATATTACAAAAGTACAGTTACATAAAAAAGTTACATTAATGCAAAGTTACACACACACACACACACACACACACACACCCTACCTCAGTTCATTTTCCTTCTGACATACCCTCCCTCTCACCCAGGGTCCAAACAACCCCCCCCCCCAAGTTTCACAATGAGAAGAGTTCCTAGTCTCTCACTCTAGACTTGTTTTTTATGGGCAGGCCGAAGCGGATGGCACTTCCTCAGGCTGCCCATATCTGTGTCTTGTTCAGCTTCACTCTCCACACCCAGCTCCAGGCTCTGCAAATTTAAGGAGCTTTCAAGTGGGTCCAGAGAATGGGACAAGGGCTCCCCGTCACTCACAGATTTTTCTTCACCCTCTGTCCCCTCCTCCTTTTCAGCAGCCCCAGCTTTTGTAACTGTAGTCAGTCAGTGCCCCACGGAAAAGGGCCTATGGGGCAAAGAGCAGGTCTTCCAGGACTCACAGCCAAGATGGGAGATTAGGTTCAAGTTTAAGCGAGCTTCCTTGTGGAGAGCGTTCCACATGTTGGAGCACAATAGCTGCAAAAGCCCACAGTCCAATTGTCACCAGCCTAAGTTGAGGGCCTCTAGAGATGGGCGTAGCATCCAGGCTAAAAAAACTGGATAAGTCTTCAAAGGCAGCTCCCATGCAAAGCACTGAACTAGGCAGCCCTGAGGGGAATAACACTGGATAGGTTACCTTGGGGCAGGAGTGGTTATGGCTGGTGCACCAGCAGCTACAAAGCCCTAGACTTACCTAATAAAATCCTGTCCACAGCAGGCTGATTTTCTGGATTGGAAGAACAGCTGAGTAACTGTATCTTTGCTTATAAACATAGAGCCTCATTACTGTTTTCTAACACTGATACAGCACTTCCACTGCAGCTGAATTTTGGGAAAATAGACCCCGAGGGGGGTTGGTGCCACTAGCAGGTTCTTTTGCCATAGGAGACTAGGTTTAGATGTATAACCATAATTGCCATGTGTCTTCTGCTGGTGCCAAAGTGTGCCAACACTGAATTAGAACGGCACCTACAAAACAAGAGAGATTCAGCATTGGTGGTGATCTTGTCAGCAGCCGTTATCACAAGATTTGTGGATGGGGTGGGGGCTGAAAGGATCCCCCATTAAACTTCCCTCTGACTTTCTACTCTGGCCAAGGGGTCACTTACCCCTCCCAACACCACTGTCAAATCTGACAGCGCTGCTCATGTGTTGGGTGACTTAAGAGCCCATAGAAATGCCAGCATGTAGATAGATAACTGACTGCTGCACTTGTGCTTCTTTTTATTGGGACTAGTATAGGAGATGTACCCAAATTTATACTACTAATATGGATATACAGACCATCACAGATATCTTGCTGCCTGACTAAGTTCTTTGTGCATATCCGTTCTTTTATTATGCATTTATTCAGCACCATCAGTGTGCATGGCACTTAACAGTTTATGAGAGGACAGTTCCCTGCCCTAAGGGCCCTGCAATCTAAATTTAAACATAGAATAAACAATAGAGGAAAAGGAGAGAAGTGGCAGCAGTGGTAAATAGAAAATCAGTGTGCAATTGTTTCAATTACATGTACCTTAGCTTAGTTATATGCTGTGGCTGGAGTCCTTTATCTACTTACCTGAGAAAGACTCTGAGTAGGTGTGCAGGGGATGGTGGTGTAAGGTACGGTGGCACAAAGCCTTCATGGAAATGTGAGTTTTGAGGAGGGATTTGAAGGAAGTAAGACATGCGTCTGCTCCCCGCCCCCCGCATTTTACAGCCAGACACTATTATTTTGGGTCTTATATCCGTTTACTGGTGAAAGGTTTGCAGCACTGTCAGCTTCTGCAAAATGTAAAGCAGAAAAATTGATATTTCTGCCTCCCCCCCTTTTTCAGGCTCCTGTCCTCAAAAGTTTACTATGGAGAGTCATGCCACCCAACTAATGCCCCCCCTCCCAGCTATTCTTGAATTTCATGCAGCATGTGTACCTGTTTCAGTCCTTTCTTCTTCCCAGGGTCTTCAAAGCTACCATCTTTGCACACAGGCTGCATGTTGAAATCCTACCAGAATCCTGTGGTACTACAAAGGGAAGGGTTTGTGCATGTTTCATTTCATTCCTTACAACGAAGAATGCTGCATAATATGAGGTCAAGGAGGGCTGGGTATTAGCATGCGTTGCAAAAGGGCAGATTTTGGCATATAGACATTTGGAATAGCTTTGTAGCCCTTTATGAATACTGGATGTGATAACTATTATTGCTTCAACATGAGTCACAATGGAACTGTTCTACTAAGGCGTTTGGCCCAAGTTAACCCTTGTGAATTATAAACTGCACATGATATTATTTAAGTGGATGTTAATGAAATGCATGTTTATGCCCCCTGAATATGCAAATGACATCAGGACACAGATGAGGGCAAGGCCAGGGTAAATGTGGAAAATGGTACATGTGGGTCTTATCTTTCAGTATGCATCTGCATGAACAGAAAGGGAAGGCCCATGTTGCCTGTTTGGCATTTTGCTTCATAGCCACCATTCTTGGGGGAGTAAATGACTGCTTTCATATGGTACTTCACTACATCCCTGTGTGTGTTGAGTGTCTCACAATGGGACCATGCTTCTGCCCGGAGATAAAGTGCACACTTTAAGGTTAAACGTTTCTAGGCTGATGGGAGTAAGGGAGGTTGGACTTTGTTCCAGAATCAGTACCCAAAATAACAAATAACTGCTGAAAAGTGAAGGGTCTGTTTTCTAAGCAAGATAAATGGCAAGCATCATCCCATTCATGACTGGTCTTCATTGTTGAATTTTATCTGTGTATTTATTTCAGAAGTGCGTATCTTCAGAGATAAGCATTTGCAGCAATTCCTGCAACTTATTGTGCTACCTTTTGGCAGTGGAAGGAACCATCTGGTGACTCAATGATATATTCTCAAGGTGATAGTTTATATGAGGATTGAGTTGAAATAATGCCTCATCCTGCTTCAGAATATTTTTGCATAGCCAACATACATGCACAGTGACTGTTTCTTCTTTCCCATGTATCCAGCAAGCCAGAAGTATTCAAATGTGTTTGGGCAATAGTAGCAATGATTAGGGTAAACAGTCTGGTATTCACCAACGGAGAGCATACCTGCATGGTAACACATACTCAGCCGTGTGTCTCCAGTATGGGAAACAACATTCTCAGTGATTAGGTTGAATCCTTGAAACACTTATACTTTGTAGCAGCCTTTCTTATCTGTGAAACAGGGTCTGTCCTTGCATCTTTAGTTGTACAAGTGGAGTGCAGGCGGGTGCTGGATGTTTGTGTCAGGCATCCTGAAGCAGAGTACATGTCAGGGTTTTAGGCAGACAAGTGTAAGTCTTTAAGTATTTATTCTACATCTTTATTTTGCACCTATTCATGCCAAGTACTTTGTTTTTGTTCAATTCACCCTTCTCTATAGTTCCTGTCACCAGTGTTCACCTCTGTATGCTCTAAGCATGCACAATATGAGGCCTCAAGGTGACGTTGCTTAACATCCAAGTTATGGTCTCCCTGCTTCATGTTTATAGGTTCCTACTGCACTGTGATCAGAGGAATGTGATGGGAGAAGGAGGGGACAGAAGTTTTTTGGTCTCCCTTGAGTTCTGTGAGTGGTTTGGTGTTTTGCTTTATTTTTCACTTGTACCACTGTCAAAGTCGGTGCAGTCATATGTTAGAATTGGAGGTAGGACTCGATCCTTAGGGAGTATAAAATTTGTAATAAATAATAATTACTCCTCCCATTTTGTCCACTGGCAGTGCAGACAAGCTAGTGTGGAGGTGCACAAGCATCACAAAGTTGCAGTATCAGTGGTGATGGTGTGCCTTGGATGTATGCTGGAATAGCCAGGTTTTCATCATACGCTGACTAGGAAGGCTTTGGAGTATTTCCACAAAAATTCTTTAGCAGTTATTAGGAATAATTGTATGAAAATCCAGATGCCTAGCAAGGCAAAATGAAAGCCTAGGACATTGAAAGTGCAATAAAGAAGAATATAGATTAAGAGGATGCAAGAACTGACTGAAGGAAGGGTGATGAGGAAGAACACAATATTGACGCTCATTCCTGGCTGCTAAACTGTGGCTCATCTAGAGCAGAGGTAGCCAGCACAGTGCCCTTCAGATGTTGGACTGTAACACCCATTACCCATGACATTGGCCATGCTTGATGGGAGTTGGAGTCTAACAACGTTTGAAGGGCACCACTCTGGCTGTCCTAGCCTTAGAGATATGACTGTCTACCCCTCTTGTTCTGCTGTTCATCCCCAGTGGCTACAACCTAATGACAGTTGCCCTCATAGGAACACATAAGCATTATACAGAATCTGACTATTAGTTTATCCTTCTTGGTATTGTCCACAATGACTGGCAATGGCTTTTCATGGTTTCAGACAGGGGGCATTTCCTGCCCTCTCTGGCTATGCCAGGAATTGATCTTGGCACCTTCTGCATGCAAAACAGATACCCTAACACTGGGCCACAACCCATCTTAATATTCCTTATGACGAGCTTCAGACATCTCTATATACAGTTTAATCTTCAGAGAGAACTGAAATTACAACTTTTAATAATCACTAATTACTTTAGCATGCTTTAACTGGTGCACTGCAACGGAAACCAATCTCCTCTTCTTTCAGTGCTTACATTGTCAGCCAACATGGCATTATTTGTAGTAACTTGGAAATAAGTGTTACATGGCTAAATGTGACTGGTAATATTTCACTATTTATTCACACTCTTATTTACAGCATTCAGTAGCTTGCTGAATCCTTGGGAAGCAACAGGTAGGAGGGGATTTCATTCCATGTAGCTCAGGTGTTATTTCACATATTATAATATGGAACTTGGATCAATGAGTTAAACTGACAAACAGAAATCCAAAACACTTAGGATATGGATTGTTAACACATAATAAGGCATCTGCCTTCTTTAAAAAAAGTAGAAGCAGAAGAAAAGAACACCAAGTCGTTGCATCTCTCTGTAATCTTCTGCTGAATGATAAGTCTAGGATATCAGAGTGTTTTGCAAAGAATAGACACTGCCATGTAAAGTCTTGAAAAGACAAACCAAGTACAGCTGTTGAATGTATGCTTCCTACCATCTGTTAAGAGTTCACGTCTTCTATCAGATTACACTGTTGTTCAGTGTAATTGCATTGCCTTAGAAGGCATGGCCTTGGGCATTCCAGAACCTTGGCATTTTGGTAATCTTCATTCATACCCTAAGATTGAAAGTCACTGATGGAAAAAGCCTGAATGAATCAGTGTATACATAAACGTTGCAGGAGTACTTAGCTACTGTGCTAGAGTTTATTCAGCTAAACTTCATTTAAAACCAACTGTACATTCCAAGCAATATGTAAAGGAGTGATTCCTAAAACAATGTGTTTGTTTTGATGTCCTAGTTCCTGGGTTTCAGTCAGTGTGAAATGTAAAACTTCTTGATTAAGCTATGAGATGAGCAATGGATGTTTGAGCAATGATATAATGTAAACATACAGGGTGGAATTCAATGTAGTATGAAGGAGATAGTTCTGTCTGTGCAAGCCTTTCTGTTTGCCCGGTGGAACAGTCTCGCCTTGAAAACTGTGTTTATTGCACTTTTTTTGTCAAATGGAAGGGAATTTGCAAAATGTTTGGAGGATAATGGAACTTACATAATACTGTGCAATACTCTGCAATTCCCACCATGGCATTGTCTTTTGGTTGCTAAGTGGTTAGCAGAAATTATTCACAGATTTTTTGGGGGGAGAGGGTTCTGTGGAATAATAAGATGTGGGGAATAATTTTCAACTATTAGAAGCTCTTGGGAATGATATTCTGCAATATTTAGGCTCATTAGTAAAGGACTGTTGCTTGGCTCATAGTGAAGATCTGTGGTGTTCTGGTTGTTGATGTGTGAGGCTGCTCCATCCCAAGTGTTGCCTAATCAGTGTGGGAGACTTGGCTGGGCTGCCTGATACAAGACTACTTCAGGCAAGTTGTAATTAAAACTAAAACTAAATGTAATCTGACATAGTGAAAGAGATTGGAATTAAGTAATTATAGATTTGACATTTGAGCCATGGTCTGCCCATTGGCTGAATCCAATTCAAGAAATAGGTGTTTAATACGATGCCCAATATAAACTGGAAAAGCTGAATCAGTGTCTTTGTGAGGTAAGGATGCAGTAAGATTTGGGTACTGTTCCTAAAAATAATTTTAAAAAAGAATTACCACAGCTGTCCAGGAGCAACCTAAAGAAAACAGCAGATCTTTGATATTATCAAGGAAGTTAGAATCACTATTTGCTGAAGCTGCTATAAATTCATTATGTTACTTTGGTGAATACAGTTCAGGAGCTTTGGGTGGGCATTTTGTGTTGCTCTTCAGACATTTTGCCCTCTGTATTTATCTCACGTTTCTACTGTCCCTTCATATTTGTAGGAGAGAATAAAAGCACTGCTCAGAAGATTCAGTGTAAAATTTAAATTAGATGTGAACAACTTGCTTATGGGCTATGTCTAAAGACTGTTGAGCACTAATCCATTAGATTGGAAATAATAAGGTTGTCCAGGAAAAGGCTTTTCTTGTCTCAAAGCCATATTTTGACAGAAGTGTTAAAAAATGTTCTAATTCTGGACTTTAGGTAAAAAAATTCTAGAGGAATAAAAAAGAAAGAAGGAAAGAAAGAATAGTTCCTGACCACTGAAGTACAGTATCAAGACCATTAAAATTGCAATTTCCCCCTTGATATTATTTTACATAAAGAATTTAAAATCATATATATTATCACATATAATGAAATAAAATGTGAAGACACAAGAAGAACATAACCAACAGCATTATAAAGTTCTTAAATGCATTTTGACTGTGTGGTCGTCTTCAGTTGCAAATAACAGTAGTAAGTAGATTAGCCGCTCCAGGGTGGCTCCAGAATGGATTGTATTTCAGGCTTGCTAACATCAGGGTTCATGGTCATATGATCTGGGAAAATACTATGATGAAAAATCCTCCAGTCACCAGAGTATTGGAGCCTGGACAAGAAAAGTTCTAGATAGAATCCCAAGAACCCACTGCAAATTCCTTTGAATATCCATCCACATAGGCCTTTCTGTAGAAAGGGTGCCTATCCAACGGTGTATGGAATGCATATTTGTATACAGGCAGTAGGCAAGCACTGTAGAACCACTGCCAGTTAGGACTTTCTGGTGCATATTCAGTGTATCTCCCTGTAGTTTTCATATATGAGAATATATGTAAATTGGGTCTCAATATTGCATGTTTACAGAGGTTATATATTCCATGGTAATTGGATAGTGAAAGGCCTCTTGACTTATTAAGCTCTCTCAATAGTAGTAATATGTTTATCCTTCATTATCGTCATAATACTAACAAGTATTGTTAGACACTTCTATGTTATTAGGTCACATTCCTGTTCCTAGGTACTTACATATTCAAACTGCCCTGCTGTTATTGCATGTTGCTACTTGCACAAGGCAAACATTACACGGTTGTACTTTGCTATCACAGTTTTAGCGAATTATGGCACACTACTTGGGATTATTAAATGGGCCACCCAGAAGCAAGTTGCCAGACTTCCATCCTGAAAGAACTTGTAGCAGCATCCTGGTTGCAATGGCTTATTAGCACTTGGATATTTTCAACAAGCTCAGAAATCTTGATTTATATATTTTTTACTTTTAAGGGTATTGAACTTTCAACCCAACTTGAGCAGTATTAAGGTCTATTAAGCAAGGTTATGGTTTACAATAAAAGGCTGGTGTATTTTGCGTTGACATTTTTGCCCCATACTTAGGGAATCTAGGCACAAGTAGGCATTTCAAGCTTTCCCAATATTTCACAATCACAAACGTCACGCAACATGAGACAAAATGTCCAGAAGTGGCAAATGGTTGATATGTAACATGTTTCTGTAAAGTTATTATCTCTCGATGCACTACCCAAGTCATGGACTTGGCATGATCATTCAAGGTTCAATTGAGCCAAGATTCACAAGGCTCTAGTCCTAAATCCAAAATGCATGAAACAGTAATACAGTAGAAATGTTTATAGGATATATTCATTTTGTTTCCTCTAACCATTGAAAATTTTCAGCTAGCTCTATACTGACACTTGCCAGCCTAGTTCCCAGCTGCCATAAACTGCAGCCAGCACAGCCATTCTGCCTAGGCATGGTTAGAGCTGTAATCCAAAATAGTTGGGATACACCAGGTTGGGAAAAGCTGCCCTGCACATGTGAAAAGAAGATGTCCAGGACTGCATGCATGGTTAGCTGTAAGACACAAATACTAGCAGTTCACAGCTATTGTTTTAGATATTAATGCTGACAACAGTCTTGTGTGGGATGGACCAAGTCCTGGGCCCAGCTTGGTTAAGGCACCATTTGTTGTAGCCATTAGTGGGGTATATAGCTGTTAATATGTTTATGTTTCAAGCACATGCTGTGTGCGCATGTGTATGCATGCATTAAATAGGAGAGACAGTAAAAAAAAAAAAATAGGAGGGACAGTGCAGGAAGTAGCAGTGTGTTAATTAATGCACAACGTGCGAAGTATCCCTCTATTTTATTGTATCTAATATGCGAAAAGCTGCTTACAGACGATGGAAGTCTGAATGCCTGCATTGAAAACACCCTCCATAAAGCCTGTATAATGTTGCTGTGTGCATGTTGTACCTCATTGCTAAGAGAGAGAGAGGGAGAGACCTCCGTGAAGAGAATGACAGGGTTTGATATAAACCAGCAGGACTGCATTTCTGCCATTATTCAACAGTAAACCCTTTCACAATACCATATGCTGTGCATTCCATCACAGCAGTGTAGGGTGTGATATAGTTAAAGCACATTCTGCAAACAGGAAATGCTGGTAACCACTGTGTGTGCTTTTCATGGAGATAAAGTAATGGGAGAGAGTTAAAAAAAAATATACTGCAGTCTTGGCAAAGGGAAGGAAGGGGGAAGGTATGATGTGAGACTGAGAGAAATTTCAGACCTAGAACCACTAATATATGTAGAAACTCAGGTTGAAAATGAAGCGACTCAGCACTGAGCAACAGGTGAAAGTACTGCTTTACTCTTGAGGGCTTCTCTGTTACTACTTTTCAGTGTGGTTCTCCTTTGCCCTCATGGAGTAGACCCACGTGGGTGGCTTTCATTCCCCCCCCTTGCCGCGCCAGTGTTTTCCTCACACGCTCCTTTGATTTGGGTTCCAAAAAAAATTGCACAAGGCTTATTTTTAAATGTTTGTGTGCTATTTAAAAATAAATAAATAAAGCATGAACTTTTTTCCTCCCCTCATCTTGGCAAGCCCTGCAAACATTGGTATTAAAAAATATTTTGTTACTTTCCTTGGCAGCCTTCTGGAAAGAAGGAGTTGCAACACCAGCCTAATAGGCAATATTCCAAAAAAGTAAAGGAGATGGAGCAGTTGAGAGAGAGAGGAGAGAGAGAGAGAGAGAGAGAGAGAGAGAGAGAATCATAAACAGACACCATGGCTTTAATAAAATAAATGAAGTGAAGCCTTTTGAGCTCTGGGTGGACTATGTTGGTGCAAGTCAGGCTTTACTAGTGGTAGTGAAAATTGACAGGCTGAGAACTGGGACATAAACAAAAATGTCAGTCCCTGGGAGTCTTGTTCGCTGGACAATGTCTCAATTGTTTCCTTGATTTTTCGCAGGCAGCAGGGGATATTGGGAGATTAACTGTTTACCATCCATACAGGCTTTAGAGGTGTTTGCAGGAAGAGGTGGCAGAAAATAGTGTTTTCTGTTTGGAAGCGATTAAACATGTCAGTGGGGAGATAAGGAAAAGGTCACCCTGCTCTCCACATATTTGTCTAGCATTCAAGTTGAAAGCCCCATGTGTTTAAAAAGTTTTGCTCTCTTTTTTGCAAACTGCCTTTTTTTGCATTCTGCAAAGCAGGTTGTTAGAGAGAGAGAGAGAGAGAGAGAGAGAGAGAGAGAGAGAAAGAAAGAAAGAAAGAAAGAAAGAAAGAAAGAAAGAAAGAAGGATGCGATGTTTCTTTGGAGGTGGGGTGAGCCGGATTTTTGTAAATGTTCATTGGAAAGATAGAATCAAGCCTGCAAGGAGTTTCTTCTTTAATTTAGGAGGCAGTGTTGACAAGACAGTTTTGAAATCGGGCGAAATCTGAGAAGCAGCAAGTTGCGTCAGTATTTTAGCCACTTATTTGTTTTATTTTTAAAATATACAGTATCTAAAGGACAGGGAGAGACTGGCCACTTAGTCTTCTCCTCATACTTGCACTTTCTTCATTACAAAAGCAAGCAACAAGAGTCTATAGCATTCCAGCTGTTTCTGAATATGTGTCTGAAACAATGGAACTTCGAAACCCTTCTGTCAGCATCTTTTAAATGTATGTTTTGTTCCAAGGGAGGAAGGAAGGGGAAGGGGGGGGAGCAGGAGAAGCTTTTTTCTTCGGGGTACAAAGATGTGGAGCTTCACTGCAAAGAGATAAAGTCTGTTTTTAATAATTTCTTCTTTTGTCTCATAGTTAATGCACTTTAGGGCTAGAAGACAGTTTTTCATACAAAAGTCATGAGGTGATATGATGCTGCTAGTGGGAGCAGAAAACTGAATTTACTGTATTATTTTTTTTTCAGTTTCCCTTCCTTTTTGAAACATTTTGTGTCTGTTCATTCTCTGTGTCCCTCTTGATTTCATCTGCCTTGTCAACTGCATTGGAAATGTTATTTGCATTTTGTAGGCTGCTAAATTCTATAGTACCCCCTCTTTCCGGTCAGAAAGGAAATATGACAACACAGCATGGTACAAATCATCTTAGGGACATAGTTTATTTATCAATATATAACACTATTTTTTTTTCTTTCAAAGTACCATTTAGATTCTGGCAGTGCCGCTTTTGCTGCTTTTCTATAAAAAATAGCTCAAACACGGCTTGTTGATTTTGTTTTGCGATTTTGCAAAACAAACAAACACTCAGCAACCCAATGGCTTACATTGCTTTGTCACATGGGTTAGCACTGCGCTCTGAAGCAAATGCTAGACGATTATTTAAATGGGGTGGTGGTGAGGAGAAGAATCTTTGAGGAAATCAAGTGAATGGCTGGCCATGAGTGTGTCGTTTCAAGCTGATGTATACATGTAAATGAAAATCTGGACAAACACTGCCATCTTTCCTTGGGAGATAAGTCCCACTAGATTCACAGTGCCTCACTCCTAAGTAGGAGGGCCTCTTTCAAAAAGTACATAGGAAGATGAAGATTAGCATAAAATTTGCACAAGCTAATTTATGTAGGCTGCCCCATTTTTTTAAATGAACAACAGTCTTAACAACAACAACAACAACAACATAAAATGTATAGATGAAAATTTAGAAGATAATCTACTGTAAATTAAATAAGTTACAATCCATATCACCACAATGGGTAAATCCAGGTGCTGTCAATTAGCAGCTACAAGGTCCCTCCTATTCTCTCTTTTTATGTTTTGTTTAAAGGTCAAATAAAGGTAGGGCACCCTATAGATAAGTATGCACAGGATTGTATCCTAAGAACCAACACTTGTTTGAAAGCATGCTTTGTAGCAATATCGGTGGTATCCAAGTAAATGTGTTTAGGTCTCAGGGCGTATGGTTTAAGTGAAGTACTGGTTTACCCTGGGCAGGTAATCATCAAATAAGAGAGCTTGTTTGTTAAATTACAGTGCTATTAACTGTATTAAACAAATTGAGCTTGGGTATCTGCAGGAGAAATCTGGAAGAAAGGGAGGTAAGGATATTTTATAATATTGTTCTTTCTGGGTTGGTGGTAGAGGATTCTGCTGGAAATCTCTCCTATAATTGGTATTTTCACATTTTTTGAATTGAATTAGTACCACACGGTACTTGAATACATGCAGTCTGGGTTGGCGAGTTCAAATCTCGCCACACCTTCTGTGCAACAGCAGAATGCATGCAGAATGGGCACACCTACCCCAGCCTGTAAGATGGCGATAAAAACACTGACCTAGTTTTAAGAGTTGCCGTAAGCATCACGAGAAGTACACTCTAAATAATTATACTATTTTGCTATTTTTATTTTTTTTTCTACTTTATGATGGTGCTATGGAAGTACCTGTCATTTAGCATGCATAACAATATGAGCAGTGCGGCAGCTCTTAGGCTAATTAGGATACAAGGAAGTGGAATGGTATCTGTTTGCTCCCCCCTCAAGAAGGAGAGAAGGCTTTCAGGGTTTCCTTTCCACATCATGTGATTGTTTACAGGATACACCATGAAAACACAGCAAGGTAAAACCCTGCAGATTATCGCATTGCACGCTTTCGTATTCTGGGTCAAGAGTTGAAGGGAAGTGTATCAGCCTTGAACCATTGCAGCATGACTTAATATGTCAGAGGGCAAAGCATGTAAATGAAAGCTTGTCCTCACCCTCTTTTTCCTTTCCTGTGGTAAGATAAATATTGGATACAAGAGCCAAAGTGCTAAAGCTATCTGAATAGTACCAAAAACCTAAAATTATTTGGATATTTGCTGCAAATGGATGCAGTAAAGTATTTTTGATCATTTCCACCTCTGCCTTCCTTTCTTGACTTTAAATGTGGATTTTTAAAAAAGTTCTGTTGTTATTTTGTCTTTGGATTAAAACAGAAACAACGCTTACAAGAAATATCACTATTATGCCAAACTTAACATTCAGCCCATTCCCTTACATTGTTTTATGCATTTTGTAACTTGTTTTTTTCTTGTGCCCAGTGCATGAGTTCCTATTGGATTCATAGCTTTACCTTCTGTAACTGTGTGTGCATGTGTATGTATTGTGTTACCCTCTCTCTCTCTCTTTTGTAAAAGAGTTTAATAATTGCTTTTGGATCTCTGGAGACACGTGTCAAGAATCATCTCTGCGTTGCTAGTCTAGTTCAACAAGTATGCTATAGAAATGGAAGGTTCTGTTATCCATCAGATTTTTCTGTTCCATTTGTTGCAGATGAAAGGCGAATGAATTTAGTGCTCACTTTCTTCTCACTCTGACAGTTATTGATCCTCTCTGGAACTTTACAATTCACAGTCTGATCCTGTCATGACACAGGGAATTCCCAATTTGTTGTAACTGAGCTTTCTGCTGCTGCTACGGTTAAGAAATTGTTGCCTGGCTGTGTTTCAAATGCAGAACTTAACATTTTCCAGTGGTGCATCTTAATAAACTAGGCTTGACTTCCTTGCTTTGAAGAAATTCTAATTGAAAAAACTATTTTTTTTTAATAAACCGAGAGCTTTGTTTGGATATTGTAATTTGTAAGTGCAGTGACTGGTACACCCGGATGAGGTGGTGCTCAAAGTTCCAGTGCTATCTCTAGCCATCCTTTATCCGATCAAGTGCCTTCTCCCATCTTACCCAAAGTTTACCTTCCCATAGGAAATAAACCAGTGTGTGTGTGTGTGTGTGTGTGTGTGAGAGAGAGAGAGACAGAGAGAGAGAGAGAGAGAGAGAGAGAGAGAGATTATTTCACTTGATATTCTAATGACTGACCATGAGGATAAATAAAAGTTGTGGTTTCAAAGGCCTGTGATGATAGTGGAAGTATGTGGGGATATGGTATCAAGCAAGGCAACGATTGTGAATCTACTGTGTTAGTGTGTTAACTAAACTGATAAAGCAGACTGTCTGGTTATTCCAGAAAGAGGAATGGTATTGTTTGTAGTAATGCTTCTCTTGGGTTTCAGTAGCTGTCTCAGCACTATGGAAAAGATTTTCACTTCAAATTCTACCCTGGTTGCACTTTTATAGTAACTCCAGTGTGTTCACCTTTTCTCATTTGCAGTGTTTATACACACAGTCTTGCAATTCCATGAAGATCTCAGTCCTAAACACACTTACCAAGGAGTAAGCCGTGCTTTTGCATAAATATGTATAGGGTTGTAGTGGGATATTATTTTCTGCTAGTTTTATTAGAGAGAGAAAACTTGTTTTACAGTGGCGTAGCGTGGGGGGTGCAGGGGGGGCCGGCCGCACCGGGCGCAACATCTGGGGGTTAGGGTTAGGGGGCGCAAATCCATGGGTTAGGGGGCGCAAATCCATGGGTTAGGGGGCGCAAATTACTTGCCTTGCCCCGGGTGCTGACAACCCACGCCACGCCACTGCTGTTTTATCACTGCAATCATGTATGAAATAAGACAGGGGAAGCCAACATGTTGCCCTCTGAATGTTGTGGACTACAACTCCCAGAATTTTGTGAGTGTTGACCATACCAGCTGGACCTGATGGAAGTTGAGGTCCACAATATTTGGAAGGTACCAAATTGGCTACAGCTAGATGAAGGAAACAACCTTCGTAAGCAAGCACTACAAATTTGTATGTGGCGCCATCTGCAAGCAGAAATGCACCTCCATTTGCACAAAGGGGGACCCACCCCCATTTGTGCTGATTCCCTCTACCTCCTGCAGCCTCAACAACAGATCCCTGTGTTGTTCTGGGCAGTCCGCTCTCCAGGAACAGATTTTCAACAACTGAAAGGCCAGAGTGCATGAGTGGGAAGTTTTTTCTCAGATGTTTGGGTCCAACCTGAGACTTATTTATTTATTTAAGATATTTATATACCACTTAATTACAAACATTTCTCAACTGTACATCAAAATTAAAAAGCATGCAATGGGAAATATTGATTAAACTAAGTCATAAAGAGCAGAAAACATCCTTTAAAGGCTTGCTGAAATAGAAGGGTCTTTTGACAAGAGCCTGAAGTTCAACAGTGAGGGGGATCTGTCAAATCTCAGCCAGGAAGGAGTTCCACATAATTCATCAATATATCCTAGAGCAAGCTGTTAAGCACCTTCTAAATTAATACAAAGACCTTGAACCCAGCTCAGTAGGATATGGGCAGTCAGTTCAAGCTTTTACGACAGGCTTCCTCAAACTCTGCCCTCCAGATGTTTTGAGACTACAGTTCCCATAATCCCTGACTACTGGCCCTGCTAGCTAGGGATCATGGGAGTTGTAGGCCAAAAACATCTAGAGGGCTGAGTTTGAGGAAGCATGTTTTACGAAGTGGTCTTATGTGCTGGTGGTAGTCTGTCCCCACCAGCAGTCTAGCTGCTCCACAGTGTCCAAGCTTGAACTTCTGTACCAGGCCTAAGGATAGCCCCACATAGAGTGAATTGCAATAAGCAAGACTTTGCTTGACTAAGAATTTGAATATGGTTTGGCTGTGGCACAGTTTGCTTTGGTGTAAATGGTTTTCCCCTCCAGGATGATTTCCTAGCCATTCAATTTGGATGGTAATTCAGTTAACCATAGCGGTTAACGGGATATAGCACTTTAGAGTATGGTTAGGGACCCAGGGCTTATTAGAAGAGGAGAGAGCGAATTGAACAGCAAACGCTGAAATGATGGTAATCAGCCTTTCCCAGCTGGTTATATGCATTGCAGGAGGTTGGCAGGCCCTTTAAACAGGAGAGTCTCACATCTGCTTTTGTTTATCCTTTTGCTGCAGGCAAGGCTGAAAACTTAATAAATGGCATGAAACATAAGGAAGCATAAATATAAAAGAGCATTAGATAAATTACACCATCCTTGCCTACCTGCAATGTTTTAATAACATAAACAGAGGGTGTATGTATAATTTCTCTATAAAAGCACCCACAATGCACTGGCTTTTTACTAAGGTTCTCTTGTTTGAAACATTCCCCCCCCTTCCTCCCTTTTTGGTGGGGTTACCACTCTTTCTGGCCTGGTTCCTATAACTCCTCCCTAACGCTAGCATCATTTTGCAGTGGCAGGCAGCTCTGCAATGATGCAGTGATAGTTTTGCAGAAGGATATTTTATAAAGTGGTGTTTAAAATGTTACAGAACCTTATATCTCACAGAACAGATGAAAGTCCTTTGCAATGGAGGCAGAATGTACAGCCAATGCCTCTTAATACTACCTTTAATACGCTCATGTCTTTGCTTTCATGTTTTCCTACCATTTCTTCAATCCAACCTTCCTGTCAGTGAGAGTGGTGTGAGTGGGGCTCACTAAGGAGAAACAATGAGCATAGAAGCCCAGCCACCTTGGAAAGAGGGAGAGAGATTGAATTGAGTACATTGCTGCTGTTGTATGATCCATTATGAAAGAACTGGCATTTATGCATTAACCCTAATATAAGTGTAATATAATGTACATTTGAAGAAGAACCACAAAATAAGTATTTTCAACAGCTAATGGTTTGTTGAATACCTTCAATTCAATTGCCTGCTGATTATTAATAGGAGGTGTAACTCGGGTCAGAAGAACAGTATAATTTGAAGACCTTGAACTGTTTTTTGTCAGTTAAGAGCTGCAGTCTGCATCCGCTCAAATTCAGATTAATTAATCTAGTGAAATGGGAACCTTATAAACTGAAGAATTCAGAGTATACTGAGAAACAGGTTTTGTCTCTTAACATTCACTCAACTATATTCTCTACCATTTCCACACCTGGAAATGGAAATGAGGTTGCCTTGAAGTTTAGTAATTAGTTTCCATAAGGGATGAATGTACACAAACTAGATGAGTTCCCTTCCAATTCTGTTATTCTAGATGTCTTTTCCTTGAGGCATAATCTGTAAGTAACTACTTCAGTGCACAGCATGCTTCTTGTGCAGTTCTCCTTATTTCAGTAGGTCCTGTATGGGACATTTTCCCCATTTGTCACACCCTTCAACTGTGCATGCGCTATTTTGTCTCCAAACATCCTCCTACATTCTTACATATAGCAGCGGGATCCCAAATAATTTTATGGGTGTGTTCAAAGCAATCTACCTCAACCCCAAATAGGCACTCAGAGTTTGCCGATCACTACTTTGAATCTGATAAATATTGAATTAATCAGCATTTAAAGTTAGTAAAGAAGTAAAAGAAAGGGATTAGGATGAGAAGATTAGGAGGGAGGGGAGAGATGGGAAAGGTGTAAGGGTAAGGCATATGAGAAGGAAAGGAGGCATTCCGCTTCATTTGGAATTATTAATGTAGCATAGAGAAATTCAGAAATTGAGATTTATCTTCTTACAATAAGGCTCTTGTAATGAAGTATAGCTGCATTTACGTGAACAAGCTGTTCTGTGTCTGGTGCTCCCAGCGTGCTCTCAAAATTCAAAATGTACCCACTGGTTCAAAAATGTTGGCAACTCATGGTCTATAATAACCCAGTTCTTCAGAACCAGCCACAATCACTAAAGATGTCATCTACTCCATTTCTATAACGGTGTGTCAAGGAAACCAATGTCACTTCCCCAGTGCCTGATATCAGTGACATGTTGTATGAATAACTCTGTCCTGTTCATCTTCTAATAGTTCCTTCCTTAGTTTTATCCTTAAGATACAGGTTTTTCTTAGATCAGTAGCTAGGCATTGCTAATGCAGCTGAATGATACTAGACAAACCTTTCAGGACTTATATGTGTTTGGGTTATCTAAGTTAAAGTGTTCTTATACATTAGAAAGGTATGAGATTCCCATGTAGTAGTTTTTGGTTAATGCTTGGGTTGTATGAGATTCACAGTTTGCATGCATGTGCGCATGCACACACACACACACTGCAGTTGAAAGCTCTTCAGCTAGCTAATGTTTGATGTCAAGAAAGAGCCACCAGGCAAGGCAAGAATGATTCATATATGTATATGAGTGGAAATGCCATCAATATGCACGTTCCCATGCAAATTATAAGAGCACAGGGTCCTGCCTGAGGAATTTACATCTGTTCAGGGCAGACAACAGAGCAGGAGTTGAGAGACGGAGACGGGGCAAAGAGGGGATATTATTATCTATTTCAGTTGCATGTACTCAGGATTAAGTTACAGCAGAGTATGGGAACAAGGCGGCTGTTGCAAAGACACAATATATATATATATATATATATATATATATATATATATATATATGGACGCGGGTGGCACTGTGGGTAAAAGCCTCAAGGCCTAGGGCTTGCCGATCGAAAGGCCGGCGGTTCGAATCCCTGCGGCGGGGTGCGCTCCCGTTGTTCGGTCCCAGCGCCTGCCAACCTAGCAGTTCGAAAGCACCCCCGGGTGCAAGTAGATAAATAGGGACCGCTTACTGGCGGGAAGGTAAACGGCGTTTCCGTGTGCTGCGCTGGCTCGCCAGATGCAGCTTTGTCACGCTGGCCACGTGACCCGGAAGTGTCTCCGGACAGCGCTGGCCCCCGGCCTCTTGAGTGAGATGGGCGCACAACCCTAGAGTCTGTCAAGACTGGCCCGTACGGGCAGGGGTACCTTTACCATATATATATATATATATATATATATATATATATATATATATAATCAATGATAAAGTCTGTGTATTTTATTTGCAAGCTGTATTCCAATCTATCTTTTTTTTCATCCTTCTAACTGTTCAGAAAACTTCATCACAATCTTATTTTATAGTTTAGGAACTTAGAAGAGTAGACGGTGATGGGGCTCAATACTATCTGGGAAGAAAACATTTGACTTGGAGTTGGACCTACATGTTCAGTCCACTGTATTCTCTACAGTCCCTGTGTGTTCCTACACTTGTGTGTAGGCCATGAGGCCATCGTACTCCAGTAGGGTTCATCCTTCAGTTCAAGTCTGGGTCGCTGTCTCCACATATGGCTAACCTATGTTCTGAAAGCATTGGAATGAAGCAGCTGCCACTCGAGGCTATTTTGATTACATAACTCCATTGCATTCACAGTGTGATCTTGCATAGCTAGCTTTGTGTAGTGGGAGAGATAAGGGTCTTTCTGCTTCTGTAGCTGGATGCCCATATGGGTAGTCAGAAGCAATTTTTGTGGTTGTCACCTTAGATTCAAAAGCTGTTCAACTTAACACTCCTGTCATATTGCAACAGTTCTTGCTTTCATTTAATACTTCGTTAAGTCAAGAAAAGAAAATGCTAACCAGCTCAGGATGTATATGAATTTCAAAGATACTGTTTTGGGGACTGCAGAAAAATAATTTTGGAACAGAAGGATCACCGCCACTGTTATACTTTTCAAGTCAAGAAAAAGCACAGTCTCACATGCATGCAGTGAATGTTGGACTTTGATTAAGGCAGTTCGTGTGGCTATGACCTTTCACCCATGATGTTCACTTTTTGACCATCTCCAGTCTTTATTATTCAATCCTACTTACCTGAAGATAATTGTGAGGTTATAAAACAGAAAATATTATGGATAGTATGGAACTAAGTTTTACTTAAGAGTAGTCCCATTGAAATTAACAGCCCTAAGTCATGTCAGTTGATTTCAGTGGGTTGAATACCACCCTATATGTATCGTCCTGAGGTCCTTATAGTAAGGGATGTCTAAAATGAACATGCTATTCTGAAGTTAAGAAAAGATATCAGCACTATAAAGCCATGGAGAGTGGTATGATCAGGTTTCCCCTTTCCTCCTTCATCCACACCAAGCCAGACCCACCTCTCACCAAACCAACCAGCTGTGGTGCAGCTTTCCTCTAATGGCTCAAGGAACGCCCCTCACCCGCCTTATGTTTAATGATGCAGTCAGTGCTTTTTTCCCCCTAACAAAAATGTTTAGGGGTACTCAATTTCCACCATTTTATTGTTCAAATTGGGGAAAATAAATACAGTAAACGGACAAAAGTACAAAGATTCACAAAATGTGTAGGGATACCCCTGCGTCCCCACAGAAAAAGGCACTGGCTGCAGTCCTGTTGTTGTTTTTCAGTGCTCATAAACCTTAGAAAATAGTAGTTAATGTCGTGGCTGAATGTTGTGTTGATGGATAAATGTCTTTATCCATTTCATCAAGAGCAGTTTGGAGCTTGATTCAAGTATGCACTCTACTTTACATCATGGGTGGCTCGATGGTCAATAATCATGGAAGTGTGGATCTGGGCCCCAGTTTTCCAGTTGCGTGTTCTTTGGACTAAATAATACCATCAGCTATTTTCTCTCCAATCACTAGTCTTTAACTTTCCTAGTGTAAATAACTCACCATTGAATGTTATATACGGAATTATAGGAATTTAAGGAGGTTTCTACTTCCCACTTCGGGCAAGATAACATTTTGGTGTTATCCTGACATTTCCCTGATTGTAACCATCCAGTGAGTAAAGGACTGACAGGAAACAAGTGCACAAACTGCTGTGTTCTGCCTGTTTGCAGTGTTTGCATACATCAAGTCAGGATTTAGCATTATAGGACAAAAATTCATCATTGGTGTATTTTAATTTGTGTATTTTAATCATTAAGGTTCTCTAAGAAGTTGTAAATAGTTGAGTGGATTATTTTATTTGTGCATATGAAAAACTGAAACCTATTACCTGCTTAGCAATCCATATTTTACTTGTAAATTAATTGCTCAGTATATATTACCTGGCTTTTAACGCTAGATAATGAGGGTTTTGTAGGTTCACATGAATATGTGGTGTGGAATTCATGCCGAACAATTTAGCTATTTCCTCAGCACAGAGCAATTCATTGAATTTGTGGAAATGCAAGATGTCCTGATACTTCTCATGGAGGAAGTCCAGTGCCGTGATTATAAAAGGCATAGCTTGATGAATGGGCAGCAACTCAAATGGGAATGCCAATCAGTGATAGCAGCCAGTGGTTGTTTAATTAAAAAATGTTAATAATACAACAATTGGGTCAAGGTGCTTCTCAAACACATGCTGAATCACTCCTGTACAAATAATGAGAGTATATTATCTCCCACCTTGAGGTAGCAATTGTGGTAGCAAAGCTACAATCTAAGAAATGGAAGGTGGGACAACTGAGACCTACTGATGAGTGTGTCGTGATATTCCAGTGAAGAAACAGGAAATTCTTCCCCACTTCAGTTAACATCCAAAGCTGCTTGCAATAGTCTCTCGCCAGTTAACCAGCTGGCATATTTTGATATACTCTTGTAGAGGGAGAGTTGTGTATCACACAGGATACGAGAGGGCAGATCTTCAAAAGCTCAACAATCTTGTATTGGCATAAATCTCCCAATGATAGTTAAATGCGACTGAAATCAAAGTTTATCCTTTTATGTTAATGAAATGCAGGTAGTAAGAAAGTGATGGTTCAACTTACTAGTTATATTTGCTAAAAGACAGCAAAGCAATAAAACTTCAATGTAAGCTCCAAATCTGTCATTTAGCGATGGGAGTAAAACATCTATAAATAAGGAAATAGCAGACACCTGTAATTTTGCTGAATGGCATCCAGTGGCAGATTTCGCCAGTGTTGTTGTTGTTGCTTGACACAGAAAGCAGTAGGCCCAACGTTTCTCATTTGGATTTTGCAAAGAGTTTGTCAGATTTCTTCTTGTTTTTGATACAGGCTTTGGCAGCTCCATTTCACTTTGCTACTTAACCATAAATAAGTTAGCTTGTGATGCACCTAGTACTACCCTTGCCTTACAGAAAGCTGCTTGAAGAACGTTGAGTGAAATGATAAACTTCATATCTTGTAAATCATAAAGGAGCATATTTGCATCTCTCAGTGCTCTGCAAACATCTAACATTTTTTCATTAAAAAAAGAGAGAGTTTTCCAAACGAAAGTATAAGGTTGGTGGGCAATTTATGATAGAATATCTGCCAAACTGTAGTGTCAGTGTTTGTAGTGTCACTGCTTATGCAGTGCTTCAATTGAGGTGCCGGTAATAATTGAGATGGATGAACTACAACTCTTACCATCCCAGTTCTGCCAACTTTGTGAATCAGCTGACATCTGAAATCTAAAAGGGTGGCTGGTCATACTGAGGGGTCATTGTTAGGAGATGGTAATGAAACATTTTGTATACAGTGGGACCTCGGGTTAAGAACTTAATTCGTTCTGGAGGTCCGTTCTTAACCTGAAACTGTTCTTAACCTGAGGTACCATTTTAGCTAATGGGGCCTCCCGCCGCCACCACACAATTTCTGTTCTCATCCTGAAGCAAAGTTCTTAACCCGAGGTACTATTTCTAGGTTAGCGGAGTCTGTAACCTGAAGCGTTTGTAACCCGAGGTACCACTGTTCTGGTATCCTGATCTTATAGATAAAGAAACATAACTGCGGCTACATAAATAATGTGTTGTGTTCTGCCTAATTGGTATGAGTCCATTTTAAAATATTTTAAATCAAATATACCTAACATAACATGCTCTGGGTTGGTCAAAATCCTTTGGTTAGTGTGCATAATTCAGTCTCACACCATCCACTGTATATCACTCACCCCAATACACTGGTCCTTCTGGTAACGGTAGCTGTTTCTGGAGGATCATTGCTGACCCACACTATTGTGCTTGTATAACGTCACTGAACAATTTCTGTTGAAAATGCAACATTAAGGATGGTGTTTCTCCACTGGAGCAATAGTTGTTGTGCTCTGTGCTTTAAGACCAGTCCTTAAGACAGGGATGGAGAATGTGTGGCCTGCTGGATGTTGTTGGACTCTCAACTCCTACCAGTGCCAGTCAGCATGGCCCAATGGTCAGGGATGATGGGAGTTGTAGTTCCACAACAACACTTGAGGAGGAGGGCACAGGTTCCCCATTCTTGCTGTAAGACAGTCCTTTGTCAGTACTATAGCTTTTTCAACCCCTCTCTAAAAAATAAAATGGCACTTCTGACAAAGAAGAAAACCACAGTTATATCTGAGAATTGGAGGGTAATGCTTAGAGAAGTGGCTAATTTCTTCAGTTTATAGTTTTAGAACTACCTTGCAGCTTCTAAGGGCTTATAATCAGGACTTGTAAACTGGGTGTTTGCAAGTGCTGTTTCACGGTGTACATAGGACCAAGAACATAGAACTGGGAGGTAATGATAGCGATCTTCAAATATCTAAAGGGCTGTCATGTGGAAGGTGGAGGAAACTTGTTTTTTCCTGCTCCAAAGACGAGGACTTTCCTTTACTGGATGTCCTTAAGCAGGGTTGAATGGCCACCTGTCATGGATGCTTTAGTTGAGATTTCTGCATTGCAGGTGGAAAACTGCTACAATGAGTTACCGGTACATGGAAACTCAGCTAGGGGGATTTGAGGAAGTCACCCGACAATGGTAACAAAAGTGGGACTATAACAGTTAGGATAAATGTTTGTTTGTTTGCTTATTTTTCTATGTTTTCCTTGTTTGTTGTTATGTTTGTTATAAATTTGGAAAATCAATAAAAAAATTTGGAGAGATTCCTGCATTGCAGGGATTTGGAATGCATGACCCTTGGGGGTGGAGTCCCTTCCAACTCTATAAATCCTCTGATTCTGTTGTAGAAACTATGATTGTACTATCTAGAATCCAGCCGGTTAGTTCTCTGCACACAGTCTTTCCCATAATGATATGTAGAACAGGGAAGGGAGGGCCTGTTGCCCACAGAGTACCGTCTTCTAAAGCCAGAGTGCCATCTTCTGTAGCCAGGAGGGAGTAGATGGAAAGTTGCAAGAGTGATAGCTGGAACCAGCATTCAATTCGCTGATATGCTTCTTTGTTCTCTTGGGAAACAGAGATGTTCCAGCATATTTGAATAGCTTACATTGCATCTGCCTTCTACCTGCATTAGTTCAATAATAATAATTGTGTGTGGAGATGATAATCTTTGTGATTTCTCTCTCTCTTCTTCAGATATTATTCTGCTATACACCTTAAACCGAAGGTGGTTTTTTAATGCAGCAAGCTTGTAATGTGTATAGGTTATGTAATCTTGCATTTCTATACTATCAGTCATAGCTACACATTAAAATAGTTGTTGACTATTCCCTGGGAGAAAGCATTTAAACAAATTATGTTGTTTAGAGTATCCTCTACCTTGAAAGAAAAACATTGTGTTGAATTGGAATTGAAATGCATGTTAAACTTGAGGACTGTGACATAAGTGCCTCTGTATCAGAGTCTAAATGTTCACCTTCTTAAAAACCTTTTAAAATTAAAATGAAATACGGTAAATCCAGGCTTTGAAAATATGCTCTCACCAATACATCTTGCATAGCCGAGCAGTTTTGTCAAGGGCATTTCTTAAACCTAAAAAGCCTGATTAAAACTGCACAAACATAATGACATATAAGCTTATACCCTGCCATGCAGAGAACTGAGGTTGTGTGTGTGTGTACACTGAGCAGTCCCTTATGGGCTGTATTTGGCTAGCCTCATCTTTGTGCTAAAATCAGCTACTACCTGATCATTAGTAAAGATCATCCAAAGTCACCGGGGCACAAATTTTCCCACCACCTGTTTTATCTGCAGTGGATAAATTTGTAAGTTGAGGGCATTTCATTATTGGAAAGAAGAATGATCAAGATCACAACATGCTACTATTTGTCTTAAAAGTTTTGTATAGATCTTGATTAGATTCTCCTAATCCTCCCCTTTCTTATATAAAAAACCCCAGCATCTTAAAAAGATGCTTACACTTTTAGTACTCCTGTGTGACATTTTAAACTTTTCCTGGTTTTTCTATTGAAATATAAGTGAGTTTGCACATGTGCTACTTTAATCTTGTGTTCAGAAAAATGGCTTTGCTAAAGAGAACTAAAAAATACTTAGTAATCTTGACTGCTAGTCATGCTGTTAGTTGCTTTAGTAAGTGGAAACGGAGTTAATATATGTTTGATGTGAAAATTATATGGAAACATGTAATTGGGTTTATTTGTACCGCACAGGTAGCCAGCTGAATCGATAACTGACATTAATTATTTTTAACCATCTCCCCATTTCTTCTTCCTCTTCTGCCCTATTTTCTTACTTGATTGCATTTCTGCTTTAGGGTAGAAAACATGGTGGGATATTTGGGGCTGTGACATTCAAAATTAAGGTATGCCCACCATTTTCTATAGGATAATAGGTTGACTTTAAAAAATCTGGTGCAGATTTTACCTTCATGAAAACTTTGCTTTTAAAGAAGTTTTTTAAAATAAATGTTGCCAAGCTCTCTTGGTTATAGGGACAATTTTGAAACTATGCATTTGCTGGAAAAAAATGGAGGGTGCTTCCAGCACATGTTCCCCTTCTCTTCCTTATCCTCACTCCCCACCCCCAGCAGAGCCTTGGACCTGGCCCAGAGCAAATATTTCCCCCATACATGCCCACGTTCTTCTCTTTTCTTTCTATTTCACTCACTCCATCCTTGTTCATCGCTCTCAACTTTGCAAGCAGAATAAATTATGCATGTATAACGTGCATAATTTTTGAGATGGTGCAACTTGCAATGTTGAGCCACAGCTAAATTACCGTATTGCCAATGTTTTGCTGGCAGGCCTTCTGTTCCTTCAACAGGTGCATAACAAACTGATAGGCGAAGCTTTCCTCAGTATTCAGATGTATATCTGTGGATGACCTTACTGATTGCTTCAAATTTCATCGCCCATTTTCATTTGGTATGTGTGATAGTTTATGAAGACACTTTACTCTCCTCCTTTCTAAACAATAGAAAACGGAAATGTGAGCTTCTGTTTTGCATTCAGCATCTTTTGTGTTCTTAAGTGTCTGGTTCAAAACAAGTGAAGGTTTAGTGATTATTCTAGCGAGGAGATGGGGATATCAGGTTTCCATAGTACCTTTCGCAGGCATGCACATGTTCATGTACAAGAGTTTTGTAATACGAGAATGGCCATACCAGTTTCATTTGTTCTGACATGGATGTAAGGATGCTGATTTCCCCATTTGTCTCCTGATACATATCTCTGTGAAAGGATGCACTGGGAGATCAATACACACAACATTGTTGCAGGCATGTGTATATGTAAAAATAACAACAATGGAACAGCCCCAGGCATGTGCTAGATGATAGATAGGAAACCTTATTTGTGATTTTTAGGGCACATTATTTAATTATAGTGCCCAGATTGCCTTTAGTATTGTTCTTTCCTGGAAAAAGCCAAATATCGCCCAATAATTGGCATTACTAATTATTAGACTATCTTGTGCAATAGCTTTATGTCTATTAGTGATGGATATGTTTTGCAGAAAGATAAACTGGCTTCAGGAACATGTAATAACTTGGCCAGCAGAACTGATTCATAAAGTGGAGGTCTTTATGTGTGCAAAAAAAATGCAGCGCCATAAATAAATGCATTTTCTTTCTGTGTCACTTGCAAATACAAAATGGTTACATTTTGATTCCATTATCACTGTCTTGCACACTTTCAAGCAGCATAAAAGAATTTAAAAGCAAAATGTTTTCAGTATTATATTAGACAGTTGTTGCATCACAAAGGCAGTGGCAGTTTGATGCTATTAGCAGAAAATACACATTATTATATAATGCTAATGAATAGTCCTGCTGCTAATATGGAAGCAGTTATAAAGCTCTGTCCAGGAGGGAGACCAAGTGCTGTTTTAAGAGCAAATAATGAAGTGATCAGACAGTGGAGAATTAAGTGACTAGATGGGGTGGTGGGGAGACTGCACATGTAATTAAAACACATATATAGTTTATATTTATATAGGGATATATCTCTACCCAAAGTCAATACTACCCAAAGTCACAATGGGCCAGCATTTCCCAAAATCTTTCTTTTCTCTCATTGCTGTAAGATATAATTGCCTTTCTTCACTCTCTATAAGACACTTTTCACTCACTCTCAGGCATGCTCTCTATTTCTATCCCCACCAAAGTTAGGCATGTGAATAATGTGCAACATAGAATCTAGGCATTAGGTATTAGAATTGAGGTAGTGGAATCTAGGTATTAGACTCTACGGAGTCAAACAGGGTATGTTTGAACTTAGGACACGAGGCACATGTCTTCCAAGATAACCTATCTTCTCAGGCCTCTTCCTGACTCAGTGGTATCAAGAACTGGAAGAAGGCCCTTGAAAACCAGATAAACCAGAACCTAACCCACGTAGAGCAAAGATGAGGAACCTGTGGCAACTCCCATGGCCAGTAGCCAGGGGTGATAGGAGTTGCAATCCAACAACATTTAGAGAACCACAGATTCCCCATCCAGTTTTACAGTCTAGACCAGGCATCTTCAGTGTGGGACCCCCCCAAATGTTATTGGGCTACAGCGCCCAACAACTCTTGACTATTGGCCATGCTGGCTGGAACTGATGGGAGTTGGGATTGAAAAACATTGGGGGATATGAGGTTGGCTGTTTTAGCTTGCTTAGGTCTGCATAAACAAATACTTCAAACTGCTTTTATAAAATACCTGCAATGTGTTTTCCCTTCCTGAACAGGGATAAGGAACCTATGGCCATCCAGATGTTTTTGGACTACCACTCCATTCTCGGTGTTGCCTAATGGGAATTGCAGTCCCAACGGCATCTGGGGAGTCACAGGTTCCTCACCCCTAATGTAGGGGATTATAGATAATGCTTATCTATAATCATGTGACTCATATGTCCACTGGTGGCAGAACTCAAATGCTTCTTTCCATCATCCTAACTTCCATGTCCTATGCTCACACTACAGTTATCAATTCTTGTTTCCTGCAAAAGCTGGACATGTCTACTAATCTAAATGGATCCCATCATATATGGTACTTGGGGGTGACAAGGTTATGAATAACAAATGAAATCCTAAGTGCAATAAGTCCCATTGATCTGGGCTTTTGAATCACATGCTGAGGATTACACTATGGACCTGTTAGATTTAGGCTACAATCCTATACACAAATACCTAAAGTAAGTTTAAGTGAACTGAATGGGGCTTACCTTTGGGTGGAAATGTATGTGACCGTACTGTAAACCAGACCTAAAGGCACTGCTTATTATGCACACCACAGAGATAATTTCCTTTAGGTATCTATAGAGAGCAGACCTTGGTTTTTCCTGACAGCAGCAATGTGCTGGTGTATGAAAGAGTCTCATCTGAAGTGTACTTTCCTATATCTATTGGCAAACAGGATGGAGCCACAGAGCACTTAATTGTCCTATATTATCTTATCATACATAACGAAAGGTACAGGTAAATAGCCATAAATCATCCATCTTTTATATGGCACCCACCCATGATATTTGACCTTTTCAACTTGCTGTAAACACATTCTGTTTTAAGGCAATTAAAACAATAAGAAAAGGGACATGTATTAGTCATATCATGTTAACGCTGAAGATTGCACTTTGTTTGCAAGATTGACAACTTTAAGTCATTGACCCATGGAAGACTTTGAAATTTATCCAGTTCCTGGTGATGTGTCTTCCCATGTTTCCAAAAGTTGACTGAATATGATGGCACAGCAAAGGTCTTGAATTGTTCTTCATTTCTTTAAGACAAAGCATTTGTTGGTCAGTGAGCTTCATGGCTGAGGAGCTTCATACCTAGGCTCTTACTCAGGCATAGGCAAACTCACCCTCCAGATGTTTTGGGACTACAACTCCCATCATCTCTAGCTATCAGGACCAGTGGGCAGGGATGATGGGAGTTGTAGTCCCAAAACATCTGGAAGGCCAAGTTTGTCTATGCCTGCTCTTACTGAACCAAGTTAATAGAATGCGACAGAACCCAGTGATTTGGTGAAGATCCAATGGTTGGGAGTTCCTGTGCTGCAAATCTTCGAGATTTTTTTTTTAAAAAAACCTTATCTCTAATTTTTTAGTTTTCCAAGGAAAAATGATGGATAGAGATGCAAATCCAAAATGAGCTTTCTATCATTTAAAGCCTTATACTATCAGCAAAAATAGGATGTCACTCCTAGGACCATAAATCCCCCAGCTGAGTGTGTGTTTCAGTATTACAGATACCGTGTTAGGTGGCATACTGCAGGTTATCAGTGAAGCATCTGCATCTGGTACAGAATTTAATTCATGCCTGCTGTCCTCTTGCTGTCAGTTTTATAAGCCCAAACTGATAGCGTTTTTCTGTGATTTTGATTCTTTCTAACAAAACAAAACAAAAAAAGTTTGCCTGATTTTTTGCAACAGTCTTTCCATATCACTTACATATGGGACTGTTCATGTCATTCAAACTTTCTGGATATCTGGAAGTCATTCCGCTACAGGTATCATTTCTGCAGATTGAAATGGAAGTGCAAGTGCAATTGAATAGAGGAAAGTCAAAGGAGGGAAGAAAAATATGCCCAATGGCACCAAATAATGACTGGACTGAAGAAGAAAGTGTGAGTGAGACATCAGATGGCAACTAGTACTTTTCACCTCATTTGCTTGTTACCTTGCCACTTCCTTACTCTACTTTGGTGAGTGCAATGCTGTTTTATTGATTCCTCTCACATTCTAGAAAAACACAAATATTCTAGAATAAGAACAATTTCACTATTTTGTAACTACCAGCTCTGTCCATTCTAACCTTCTATTAAGTGAAAGAAAGAAAACTATTTGTTATCAAATTTTTGCTCACAGGGCTAAACGCCAGTGTTTTCTCACCTCCAGCAGTAAGGTTCTAACACACTGTATGTGGTTTCCCCCTATTGTTGTTCTTTGTTTTGCAATAATCATTCTTTTTAATGCATTTTTAATAAACAAGATTCTTTGGAGAGAATCTTGAAATGATGCTACAGACAGCAGACAGAATGCCTTGTCCTAAAACACTTTCTCTTGTCATGTTGGTAGTTTTAGCAGATAAAAGAAGCCGGGCTTTGGGCACTGTATGTTTTACTCTATACATTATATAAATGTGTATAATAAAGAAGAGTGCCTGCTCTGCTCAGTTCAGTTCAATGCAAATACAAAGGGGAAAAAAGTAGATAAGTTGGAAGCAGGTTCGTATTTAACCCTTGTATGTTGCAAGATATTTTTATATGTAGATTGGTTTTGGGTTCAGCATAATGGTCTATTTGAAGTGGAACATAGCTCTTAGTTAACAGTGAAAGTGATAAGTTGTCTAAAGCCCTGTTTAGACAGACAGAGCTTATTTGGCATCCGCATTAAGCTGTTTGACAAAATGTTTCGAATGTAATTAGTTCACATCAAAGGTACACCATCTTCAGTGACGGGTAAAATTGATGAGAACTAAAGAGACTTAGATCAGCATGAATGGAGGCCTTGGGTTTCAAGGTTTTAGTGTTGTTACATTAAAAAAAGTAAATCTGCTCTTTCAAACTAGAAGTTGTCTTTAATATTTGGTAGAATTTCTGACTTTATATTATGTTCTCTATGTTGTTCTTTTGTCTTCTTAAACTTTCAAGACAGTGCACCCCAAACAGATACAATTTTCATCATGATTGTAAAACATTAACTGACCTGCTTTGTTTGTTTTATAATTACACCTGTTGAAAGAGTGCTTCTATTTTGATCATTGGGGGGGGGAGGAGGGAACCCACACACTTCCTAGATTGCACCCTGGAGACCTTTCCAGATGACTGAGCTATCCATGTTTTTGTTATGCCAACAACACCTTCATATTTTGCCTTGAATCTGAGGGCGGCTTTCTACATTATGAGGGGGAACTATGCAAGTTCTGCATATTTTTTAAATGCTAGATCGAGGTGCAAATATCTACCAGGTATTCCCTGCAGCATTATATCAGTATCAAACTCATAGGCGACTTGTGTTTCTTTTGCAATTGCTTCTTGCCTCAATTCAGTGAACTGGGTCAGATGTTGTCAAACTGTGGTATGGTGCTACAAGAACAAAAACTGAGCTTGCATGTTGCCTCCTTCTCTTACACACACACACACACACACACCCCACACACCCTCTTTCTATTCCTCACAACTACATCCATCACTGCTCAATATCTCCTGTCCTCTGGGTAGAACAGAGAAGAGAGGATTTCTGATTAGAAGGATGTCTGAACTTTGCATACAGGCCAGAGAAGGAAGCAAAGAGCATGAGGAGGGAAGTGCCCAGTTTTTGTTTTTATGGGTTCATACCTTGTGTTTATCTTTTCTAGGACTGCAATCAAGCATCAAACAATAGTCTACAATTCCAGTTAGGAAGCCAAGTATGAATCATAGTTTGTTCATTTGGATGTAACAGAGAACTGTATCTCACACTAAAGAGGAAACAACCAATTGGATTAATTCAATGAGTGGAAAATGGAGATGTGTGATACTGTTCACAATATCTGCTTTTCAGTATTGTGAAGTGACAAACTGGGTAAATTCCATGTAAAAATAATGAAAGAGGATCCAGTTTTTATCTGACTTCTGTGTTCATCCTTTTCTATGGCAGCCATTTTGTGACTGATGCCCATAGCACTTTCTCAGAATTCCACGTGCCCAGGTCTAAAAAGGGCAGAGACCTCCTTGGTGGTTACTTTACTCAGAAACAAAACACAGTGGTATGCACTAGTTAAGTGTGCTAGCAAATGCTAATATTTTTATCTTTTCAGAGTTTTTCCCAATGGGATTCCAGTTATCTTCCCAAGATCTTTCTGTCTTCTCCTTTTTTGTTTGTAGGAAATCCTTTGTTGTTTCTTTGTTTCATCTTTGAAAAGAAAAACACAAGCAAACAAAAAAATGAATTCCATTTTTAGCAATCATATGGTGTGAACAATGGGAGTACACACCTACCCACCCACCCAGTAAATGTTGTAGATGAATCATTTCTGTGAGTAACAAAGGCTAAGGAATACACAGATAACTGGCAATCTCTTAATTCTCAATCTGCATCACATGGGTAGTGCTTACAAAAGGAACGTTCTAACACAGCTATGTGCCCGTTGGACTTGAATGGACACATGATGCCTGTTAGGATTCTAAAGTCTCCAGGAGAAACTTTCAGCCACCTGACAACCTCAAGGATGTATTCCAGCTGCATGCTTTAAAAGTCTATGACCTTTTCTTCCCTCTGCTCTTTCAAATACAAGGGCTGGATTTAGCTATCCCATTATGCTAGCGGAAGCCAGCACAAGGACCCCCCTTTTCCTCCCCAGTGCCTCTCCCAAAACTTCTCTGGAGGATCAGGTCAGGAGAACCCCCAGAACAGTGCACAGGGAGAGAATAAGAGGGGAGCATTCCATCTGACAAGCAGAAACTCTTGCATTGATGGAATGAGCTACTCAGAACTACATTGAATTCCACCCCTACATTGGAATCTCTCACTTACAGCAGTCAGCAGATTTCTTGGCATCTTCCTTCTTAGATTGCGAGTGTCACAATTTGCTGTGTGTTATGGAAAGTCAAACTTAAGCACCCATTCAATTGTTTTCAGGGTGATACTTGGGAAAGGGTGGCAGTTTGCTGCTTATACCATTGTTAATATCAGATAGCTCCAAGGAATTCTAGTTCTATCCTTGTAATAGGTCTGTGAGGGGGGTCATGGTGGGACTTCCTTTGTTCCTAGCCCAGTAACTGAGTGCACTCTTTTGTGCACCTTCCAAGTAGATGAGCCAGGAAAGCTGCCCAGCCACTGTCACAGACAATAAGAGACCACAAATTTAGTTTGATTAGCTGACCTCCCTGTGGGATTGTTACTGGAAAAAGTTAAAAACCCGATATAAACAAAGGTGTTGACAATTGCGGACTGCTATTTTTGGAATACACAATATTTTACCATAGTTTGATTTAGCTCTATCGTGAGATTATTTCCCACCACATCTAGTCTATTTCTTTGGGTGATAGTGGCTGGAATACAGTGTGAATTTTCACTGATTTCTCTTCCCTGTCTTTTCTCCCTTCTACCCTGAAGTCCAAGTCAATGGCTGTTTTCAAATAAATGGATTTTCTGCTGTGAGGTTTTGTTACCTTCTCTCTGCTTAAAGTATAAAGTAAAGTTCTGAAACAGAGTATTTGCTCCCTGTCCTTTCCATGGACTTTCCCCCTGATATTTGCGAGAAGACTGAGGTTACCACTGCTTCAGAATGGGCAAGATCCCTGTGAGTAGCGTCTCCAAGCTATTGGTAATTTGGGTGGTTTTGTAAAGAAGGTCTGATTGTGAACTTCTGTGTCATAGGGGTCTGACTGACAAGTCTCTTGGTATGTACCCTTAATTAAGCAGGACTGTAGGTATTCTATACTATGTAATATTATGTGATATATAGTACACAATATATAAACTGAGGCAGAAGTTCATCTGTAATATTTTGTTTCTTATCACAAGACAAAAGGAAGCTGAGTTTGTCATCCTATAACCACTTAACTTAGGAAAAAGACCAATTGAATGGAATGGATTTCAGAGTAGACTTGGGCTGTGAATTGCAGAAATTTGGGGCTTTGCATGCAGTTTCTCCATGAAGTCATGCATAACTAGGCAACTTTATTTCTTGCCTTTTTATTTTTCATTGTATATAATTCTGAAAAACTGGGGCTAACATGAACATAAGAAGAATGCTATGCGTTGCTTGGAAATAGCAATCTCATAGGATGAGAAGCACTGTTAATTCCCCTTAAATAATTCAATATAATGTCAATATCCCACAACTCCCTAGACTTAGAGTGACAAGCCTGTTCAAATTAGTAGCCCTGAAGACTAGAGAATATTCAGGACATGCTTTTATCTCAGGAAAGACAGAGCTCAATGCGGATGCATAATTTTTGCAAGGAAGAGTCTGAAGACCAGGCTTAAACCTGGATGTGACAAGTTATTCAATGCAAATGCCATTACTGTTTAACCAGCACCAATATATTTCATTCACTTTTTGCCTAGTTAATAAAATCACAGTATGTTTCTTTAATTTTGTTCATAGTTTTACAAATATGTGATGATGGTAAAGCATGAAAAAGTATTATTTCATTTTCTTATGACAACTATGTTGAATATATACTGTAAAATGTTGAGATCTGTGGTTTAAATTGTCATAGGATTACTTTCAAAGTGAACCCTATTAATCTAGCAAGATAACTCCGAAAAGCTAGCTAACTGTGCAAGCTTAACCACTTCTACTCAGATGTAAATCCTATTGAATTCCACTGGGCTTACTCCCAATTAAGTTGGGTTAGGATTGTAACCTAAATTGCCTAGATGAGTGGAATTGTGTATCATATTTTGGTGTGCTCTTATGTGATATGGTTGGACCATTGATCATTTCTGTGATGAATTTAATTCTGTTGTTCTCTTTGCACAAATCTGCAGCCCTATGGGTGTGATTTCACACAGCAGGGTGTATTTTTGAACAGAACAACTGTGTAAATTCCCACACAATTAACACATTCATGTGGTTGTTTGTATGCAGGATCCTAGGATTGCACAGCAGCAAAGCAGTTCTCACACCTCTGTAGATTAAAGCCTCTAGCCATATTTGGGTGCTAATGCTCCCATGCTCCTCAGCATAGGAGTGGGTGGGGGGAGAGACTACATGGCATGTCTTTGTCTAAAGAGCATAACAGCTACAGCACATTTTCATGGACTGCTGCATGCACAAAGCATTACAGTGGTACCTCGGTTTAAGAACAGTCCAGTTTAAGAACGATTTGGTTTACAAACTCCACAAAACTGGAAATAGTGTCTTGGTTTGAGAACTTTACCTCAGTCTAAGAACGGAATCTGAATGGTGGAAGGGCACCGGTGGCAGGAGGCCTCATTAGGGAAAGCGCGCCTTGGTTTAAGAATGGTTTTGGTTTAAGAACGGACTTCCGGAACGGATTAAGTTCATAAACCAAGGTACCACTGTACTTGCAAACCGTAAGCTTAATTGTATAGCTTCTGAGTCACATGGAAGCCTGTATGTCTGGGGGCTCCATAGTTACAGATGACCGGCTGTGCTTTTCACACAAAGGGGAGGGGCTACTTAGTGTGTCCCTTTCCCCATATCAGTGAACATGGGAGCATTAATGCTCAAATAAACTTTTGTCTTATGTACTGTCCTCCTGAATGCTGGGTGCTTCCTTTCCTCATGCTGGGTTTGTCCAAATACACCAAGACATTTAGACAGACTCATACTTAATGACTCAGATGCTTACTCAATTCCATTATTCCATTATAAGCCTTGTTAACTTACAGTACAGGCACACACACTTTATGTGCCATCCACTCACATGTGACGATGTTTACGCGGGTCATCCTGAGATAGATTGACAAATAGATAGATAGACAGATAGACAGACAGACAAATAGATGATAGATAGATAGATAGATAGATGATAGATAGATAGATAGATAGATAGATAGATAGATAGATAGATAGAAGTCGCTTGGGGCTACTGCCCGGAAGTGAGCAAGGAAAGGTCCACTAGGCAGCAGCCCCTATCAAGGGAAGGCTTAGGACAGGCTGGGCAGCGATCCCAAGCAACTTCCAGGCAGCAGCCCCAGTGATGCATATGAGTCTCCTTCTCTCTCTCCTCCCAATACACCCTCCCCATTAAAGTCGTGTGCTCCCTATTTACATGATTTCACTTATGGTCACAGGGGCCCAGGATGTAACCACCCTGTAAGATCTCCACATGAGTAAGGCCATGAAGGGGAGGTAGACATTAATCCTTTGGGAGTGAGAGGAAGGAGTGATTGAGGTCTGGCATATGAGGAATTGATGGGCAAGTTTTGTAAACTTAGATGAATCTTATTCCTGGCAAGTACACATGTAGTAGAAGAGTATAAAATGTAAGAAATATATCTGTAAACATTTCAGAGTTATGATTCCCTCTTTTCAAAGTTTGCATTCGCAAGAAGGTTGGAAATTTACTATTATTTTTCTGAGGTTTTTTCTTATGATGTGAGAGCATGACAGAACAAATCTGCTTTAATTCTCCCTATAATCTACTAACACCTTCTTCTGCAATCAAGCTGTTGAATTTTTCTTCTTACAAAATCACAGGAACGTATCCAGATTTGAAATGCACTTATAATTGCAGTTAAGAAAACACAAATAAAGTTTTGCATACAGCAGGCCAAGCCAAATATAGCTCTTGAAACTTGGCAAAGAAGTATAATCTGCTTGCTCAGGTTATAAATTTAAATTCCTTAACATTCATTTTATACTGTATTTTTCTAGTACATACACATCTGGGGCATTGAAAATATTTTTTTTTAAAAAAACCACACACACCAAACCAACCAAACAGTGGTTTAAAGCATTCAAATGTACATAAGCCCTAGATCTGATATGTTTTCAGTCTTATGGAATCTTAAGATTCCAAGGGGCCATGGCCATTTTTCAAAATATTAACAGTAACAGTATTTATCTCTCCAGCTGACTGGATGTGGGCAGCCTGTTACAATCCAGGGCATTAGCTCTTAAAGTAAAATCATAGGTTGTATCTGATTGTGACTTTGGATAATGGGATGTGTTTCTGCTCATGCTAGGTGGGACTTCCAGTTTCCACCAATACCCTCCATGTGTTTCAGCCCTCTGTTCCACATCTCTTCTGCCTCTGAATCAAATTTTTTGATGATGATAATGATACTTTATTACTTATACCCCGCCCATCTGGCTGGGTTTCCCCAGCCACTCTGGGCGGCTTCCAACACGAGACTAAAAATACATTAAAACACCAGTCATTAAAAACTTCCCTAAACAGGGCTGCCTTCAGATGCCTTCTAAACATCAGATAGTTGTTTATTCCTTTGACGTCTGATAGGAGGGCATTCCACAGGGCGGACGCCACTACCGAGAAGGCCCTCTGCCTGGTTCCCTATAACTTTTCTTCTTGCAGTGAGGGAACCACCAGAAGGCCCTCGGCGCTGGACCTCAGTGTCCAGGCCAAACGATGGGGGTGGGGATGCTCATGAGTGGCTTCATTGGGTGGCAATTGAAAATTGTCACCCTTGTCTTTTGTGCTGTTACAGCTATAGTGCAAAGCTTCTTTGAGTGACTCTTATAGTCTGAGAGAAAACTTGCTGTAGAGAAGGAGAAACCACACTCTGGAAGGCTCCTTCTCACGGTGGTGGTGGACCCCCTACAGGTGAGAGTTCATTATGCTTCTTCATGGGGCAGGGAATCCCTGCACTATTTGTATGCTGGGATTTTTCCACACCTGTAGTCTGAAGTGGTACAGCCCTCATAAGAGGCTGACTTCCTCGTTGACACCTAGGTCCTTGGTTTCTTTTCCTTAGAAAGACAATACTCCTGGTATTTCTCTCATGCCTTGCCATGTCCAGCCTCAGCACTTAAAAATCCATTGCATGTTGTTTCTGCACCTTTAGAATCTTTTCTTCTTATCTTACTTTGCTGATATTGCCTCAGCTCAGGATGTTGAGATCTGTGGCTGTTTTTATGCTCTGATTTTGTCTACATTCCGACAGGTTTATTGCATTAATTTTGCTGCTTATAATGCTAGCACTTCTTGTCCTGATTTGTCGTGCTCCTTCTACTCTGTGTTACCTGTTGCTTAATGAAACTGTGACTCTTTCATCAGTTTGCTGACCTGTCACGCTAAATTTGAAACAGTGGGAAAGAACTGTATGCCAGGATACCACCCCACATTTTGCCACGTGAAATTGCGACACAAAACTCATGCTTTTCAAAGTTATTTTCTTGTGGTTTTCCTGAGGCAACAATTAACAAGGAAATAAGCGCTAAACTTCTATTAAGATTCCAGTACGTTTTACTGGAGTCTGAGTTTTATTTGTAAAATTGTAATAAATAAATAAATACTGGGTTTTATTTTATTTTTTGTAAAATTGGAAGTGGTTTTGCAGATTTCTACAATTCTTACAGATACTCACATGCCTTGTTTGCATGTCATAGTAAGTCATAGTTTAAAGAAAACTATTGCTTAATGGGAATGAACAGTGAGCTGGTAAAGGCGGTTAAAAAGTTTCTTCCCCCTTCCTGCTATGTAGCAGATGAAACAAGAAAGAGCCTGGTTCTATTATCTGAACCCAGGCTCATTGTTTTGCTTCTCTCCAAACAAACCATGAGGGGTTAACCAATGTTTTTTCTTTGCTTACCGCTTATAGATTATTTGGAGAGAAACACTGTGAGCCCTGGTTTGGATGACACAACAATCCAGACTCTGGCCTTTTATTTTTATTTTTGCATAAGAATTCAGATTAAACTATAATTTCTTTAAACTGTGGTTTAATATTATATGCAAACTGGGCCATAGTTTGCTTCAGTAATATAATTTATTGGACAGTGCTTAATCATTTACTGCTATGTTTCAGGCTTCCATATGTGGTGTCACTGCTACAACCAAATGATCATCTTTTAGGGCTCAGTACCAACATGGTGGTGGTGGGGGGACAAAACACCACAAACTCATACATAATGAGTCATGGAAAACAAAGTTTATGTTTTAATTCTGAAATTATGTTTCAACAATTATGAAATAACACCAGAGACCAATTTACTTTTAAACTTTTTTTCTGGCCTTTTTGTTGCAAAATCATTATTTATCTACACAAAGTTGCTTTGTCTTGCAAGTTCATATTGGACAAACAAAGCAGCTAGGTGAGTGAACTATTCTTGCACTGTGTGTATGACTAAATTTTCACTCGTATATACATTTTAAGCCTGTAAAAAGAACCCAGCCTGTCCCTGGGATAAGTGTTCCTTGATTTACTGTTACGTTTTCCCCCTCCCCATAGCTGAACCTCCATTCTTACTCACAATCAAAACCTAGTGCCTAAATAAAGTACTGGAATATGATTTATAGCCATTTTTTTTATCCCCAATACCTTAGAATTTCAATTCTGAATTAGCCTTCTATTTTCATCATTATTTTGGGATGGAACCCATAAGTGAAAGTTATCAACCAAACTATAGAACAGTTTTGTTTTTATTTTATTTTTTAAAAGTGGAGGGAGGCAGACTAGCCACAGCTACCCACATGATCAGATATAGATTTCTCAAGTAGTAATCTAGGATTTGTGTGGTTATGGGTGTGGTTTTCTTCCACCCAGAGAGAGCAGTTTCATTCTCTGCTCTCCCGCCCTGTCCTGCACGTACACAGTAAGTAAGTCTCTCTCACCACCTTGCATTAAGGGTGGTAGATCAGTAGTGTAAACATTGCTAAGTAAGTAAACACAGCAGAAAATGCATCATTCACTTCCTTTTGTTTAGTTATCGATAGATATTTGAAAGCAAACCACCCTAAGTAATTGTATTTGGGTCATTAAACATGGTTTAATAATGACAATAATAGGGTGTGTACTCAGGGAAAAGCCAAAGCCATGCTCCTATAATTGCTCTAAAAGCAAGGTTATTACTGATAACAAAACAGCTTGTCCTGTCTCATTGGGATTAGTGGAGGGAGGGCAGATTAATGGACAACTTCTTCACATGTTTCAACCAAATGCTTCAGTTCCCCATTTGACTCTTGGCAGCTCTTGAGATTGGAAATGAACCATTCATACCTGTATTTGCTGTGGGTTTCATCCCTTTGTATCATACTGGATAAAAATCTAACTTCTTGGGGCCTTTGCTGAATCTCATGTAATTGTGCTATATGTGTCCAGTTTTTGTGGGGACTCAAACTACAAGGGCATCTGTTTCAGTAAAATCAGGTTTTTCTCCACACTTAAAAGAGTAATAATTTGTTAGAAAAAATGTGATCTGACCCACCCCACCCTGATGTTGCCTTTTGGGTACCATTTTCTTTATATTACCATTTTAGCAACATTTTAACAAGCTTTTAAAGCTATAAGGTTGTGTACGCACCATACAGTTAAAGCACATCACTTACTCAAAAGAGTTGTGGGAGCTGTTCTTTGTGAAGGGTACTGGGAATTGTAGCTCTGTGAGGGATCAGTTACAGTTCCCAGCATTCTTTGGGGGACGTCATGTGCTTTAAATGTATGCAGCCATAGTATTGTTTCCTGCTCTACTATTCCTCCACTATTGCTGTAAGAGTCCTATATAAAATAATGGACGAAATCCTGGTGGACATCAAAGTACTCTGTCCCTTAAAGCAGTACCCAATGTTCACCTTTCTTTAGTGCAGTGGTGGGGAATCTGTGAACCTCCAGGTGTTGTTGGACGCCAAATCCCATTAGCCCCAACCAGCACGGCCAATGATCAATGGTGATGGGGTCACAGATTCCTGGCCCTGCTTTATGCTGTGCACTCCTCTGCTGAATCAAACTCTACTTTACTGTAACCTAATGGGGCAACTACACAGTTTGATGTTTGCATACCTTCATCTAAAAGTTGACTGATTTTTAAATACATTCTTTACTTACCTGTGAGGTTATCAAGCACTCATTAATGGGAGCCTTTGACTGCTCAGTCATCATAGGTGAATAACAACTTTGCCCATTTTATCATAGCTAATTTTGCTACTGATTAATTATGTAAGTGGTATAACTTCTTTATAATCCATGATTCAGGATAGATCAGAAACTGTAAATGAATTAGTGGGTCCAGTCCTAATCCTTTGTACTCTTGTACCCTCTCTGAGAAAGTAGCATTCTGAAAGAAATGCATGTTTGGAAGATCAAGTGTTGTGGACTTAATATGGACGCAATCTGTCGTTGTGGTCTTGCACATTCCTGATCATTTTAACAAGTGTGTTGGTAGGAAAACTTCTCAGTTATTTGTTCCCAGTGTTAACTTATTTGTAATTGTATGCATGTGGGTGTCCATCCCTGTAATTATTAGAATGTATTCATTTGTTTGTTTGTGTGCCTGTGTTTGGAAAGGGACTTTCTGACATATTTATTGATGGCACGGATTAAGCTGAGGTCTGGACTCACTTGAATGTGAAAATTTCAGCCAGTTGTCCTGGTACGCATGAAAAGCGTTCATTACACTGGAGGGATTTTAAAAAATTTTTTTACAGTGGAAATAGATACTACTGATATCATCCAGATTACTATTTATGATAGGTAGGGACATAATTCCCATGTGAAATTGTTGCATTTTGTCTTTGTTTTCTAATTTTGGTAAATTAGTTTGGTTAGTTAATAAATTGGTTTGGGAATTTAGCTTGAAAGACAAAAATCAGAGATTATTGTGCATCCAAAATTGTTTTTAGCAGAATTTGACTGATAAACCAAATGTCAGTATTTGATTTAGTTTTCATACAGTTTCTTGTTTGTCTGTTTTTTATTCAATGTATAGTGATATATCCTGGTTAACTTTTATAGGCCAACCCCAAAGCAACATGTGCTAATCCTATGGTTCAAACTACTGAAATAACCATTGAACACTGTCTTTGTCCCCTAACTAGGTAGAAATTTGTGATAAAATAATACTCTGTGGGGGTCCTGTTTTTGATAGGTCAAAATTACTTGATAATCTAAAGAGATGTACATAGTTTTAGGTTTTGCTTTCTTCATTCCTCATAAACTAAGGAAAAGTTGCTTAACTGGGAATTTAATGGAGGCGGGGGGAGAGCCGTCTTATATTTTTGATGGGGTCCACTCTGTGTTTCTACAAATATATCCTACTGAACCCTTTCCCTGGTTTGCTTTTCCTACTACATACAGTAGAAACCCCCTTTCAGCTTGCATTTAGGTAATGAGGAAAAGGAGACCTGAATAAGGAGTAGCCGCGAGTGGGAAATAGCTGCTTTAGAGCTCCACCTTCCAACAGTTTTCCCCTGTCAGCTTTTCACTGCACTGCCTCTGGCCCAAGGCTCTGCACCAAGCCTTTGCCTCTTAAGAAAACAACATTGGCAGGGAGATAATGTTAGGTTTAACATGATCTACAGAATTGGGGTCAAGGGTGATCACAAAGGCCTTCAATCAGTAGGCATTTGTTTTAGTGTGTCATCAGTACCAGCAGTTTTCAGATCAGGGTTACATTTACAACAAACTAAAGTGACAGGTAAGAAGCCTGCTTTTAACAGCACACGGAAAAAGTGTAGTTTGGAAACTGCCAGGGAAAAATAAATGCTACTTGAAGAACATGTCACTATTCACTGTGAAAGGAAAGAAGGTTTGGTGCTGGTACTGCTGGTACTGCTGCTATTAAATATTATTATTAGTAGTAGTAGTGTTAGCCTTATATTTATGTTATTTATAACTTTTCTCCTAGGTTCAGTCCCTGGTATTTCTTGATGAAATGGGAAGAGACTCCTGGTGAAAATGCTGGAAAGCCATTGCCAGTGGTCTTGTTCCCATGCCATGTTAAACTGACATTTCATTAGTTTTTTCCCACCTAAGTCTGCACCATGGAAAGTTTGGATCCTTTTGATGCATAAATAGTATCTCCCGCAGATTTTTTTTTAAAAAACGAACTAATGTTAGTCTTGTAAGAATACTGTTAGCATCCATATCTTGAAAGTGGAGCACCTTTAGGGGACTGTGGCCAGTGATACAGACTTGCAGCACTTGAATGGTCATTGCAAATTTCAGCTGGTGCGAGCTTTGCTCAAAAATTTAATTGCAGGCCTACACATGTGAATTTAGTGTGATCTAAATATTGTCTTCTAATGAGTTGATAACTCGTCCTTCTAAGAAACTGAACAAGTTGGAGGCACTGACATATGAATTAAGTTTCCATTTTTCCTTCACCTTGGTCAAATTTCATTTCTGTTTTGATATCTATGACAGCGGGTCACTAAACACTTGCCTTTATTTTTAGGGCCTTACTAATAACATGTATGCAAGCAAAGCCAAAGAAATTGGGTTGAAAATGCAGTGGCTATAATGTTGTTTGGACCCAGAGATCTTGCAAAGGGGAAGTGGAGGCAGATTTTCAAGTTACTGAATTCCAAAAGCAGTACCGTGTGCCCAGGCAGCTGAGGATTGCAAATGGTCCTGGCTGCTACCATTGCTATAGTACCTTCTGGTCTGATCTGATCTTTTTTTCACATTCATCTTCCTGTGCAAAAGAACCTCTGAACAAATGTGTTTTAACCACAGGTGGGATCATTTGGCCGCTTTCTCCTGTGCATATTCCAGTGCTGTTTGTTGCGATATTCATGCTAGTAATAACAAAAGAGAGGTGGAATCACATCAGGTGCAAGCAAAGTTTGAGAACACCAATGTGTGAAATGTTATAACTAATAACTTCCTTTCAGTATTATCACATTAGAGACTGGTAAATTGACAATGTCAAGAGCGCAAGGAGTTCCTTAGAACTAATGATGCATTTAGCAAAACACTGGGCCACCTCACATCATGAGGAATTCATTGTAGGAACATAGAGGACATGACCACACACCATGTTTCCATAGGGATGACTCAGTGTGCATAATTTACCCACTGAGGAAAAGCACTCAGTATACGCTCAGAAGCAATCTCTTATTATCTCCTTTTTCAGGATAGCCCTGGCCATGAAAACAGCTTCCTGAGCAGGATTCCTTGCTGAGCTTAAGCCTTGGGAAGGTTATTGAGTATAATGTGACTTTGCAGGGATGGATGGGAAAGAATGATCTAATAATTAGTAGTAGATGTTTGTATCAGTCTCCCTTTTGGTGCCTTTAAACTCTAAAACCAAGGCTGCAGTTTTAACCCTACTTACCCAGGTGAAAGTCCCATTTAATGCAATAGGGCTTACTTCTGAGTTGACATGTTTAGAATTCCACTGTAAATGTGTGGAAAAGGAAGTGGGCATTAATTACATCCCCTAAATTTCTCTCTTCCCCCTCTCTCCCTCATGCTTTTTGGGTAGTGTCATCAAAGGGCAGCTTTTGCATTTATAACTCCAGCACAGCCTTGGCACGCTGCATTCTGTGGCAGTCAAAATGTTCACGTGTGGCCCTCTGCACAGCAGTTGTTCCAAACAGAAACAGCCAAACATTCTGTGACCTGCTTCCGCTTGCTCCTGTTGTTAGTCCTTATGAACAGAGGGAGAAGGAGACAGGAGTTTGGCTTAAGCACAAAGCAAAAATGATGGTCTGGGCTGTGTTCCCCCCCACCCTTCCTTTCTCTCTTTTATGCCAAGGGAAGAATGTGGAATGAAAGCTGCAGCAGGGCCAGGCAAGCAAACAGCCAGCAGGTGATGAGCCATTTGAGAATAGCAGCAGGTCCCTAGACAATTTAAGAGGCTAAGAGCCTCTGAATGCCAAAATGTTGTGGCTTAAGTAGCTGCGGGGGGGGGGGGGGGGAGAAAAAGAGAGAACAGCCATACCCTTTGGTAAGGACTAGATGGCGCAAGCATGTCTCAGTTTAGACTGCTTATTTAGAAAAGAGAGTTGTGTATTATTACTTTGTTATTGTTGACAAAAAGAAGCAGAAGACATGACAGCTATGTTGAGTGTTTGGCAAATGGTGCACTGAGCCCAACGTTCTGTTTCCAACAATTATCACAGGATGGTACTATGATATTGCTTCCTTCTGCCAGTAGGTCCCACAGTTCAACCAAGCTTTAGGTACGATACCTGGACATTTCATTTGATAGACACTGGTATTCCAATCTTTAATCTAATCTAGAGCTTTCCAAACTGTGTGTCACGACACGTTAGTGTGTTGTGCAAATGCTCTTATAAGGGGTCAGTTTAACCTCCGGTTTGCTAGTAAAACTGAAATACTGTGTTGCAAATGACCCGTGTCTAAAAAGTGGGTCACCAACTTTAAAAGTTTGGAAAGCTCTGATCTAATCCTTTTCCTAACCCTGTTATACTATAGACCACCACCAGAGCCCATGTAGATCAAAGTGTTCCACAAACTGCATCCTGCTTTAAAATATGATGGCCATTTTATCTGGTTGATTGAGGTGAACAACATTGATTTATGTTTTAGACTTCCTGTGCTTTCTTATTAACACTGTAGATCAGTGTTTTTCACTCTTGGGTCCTCAGATGTTGTTGAACAACAACTCCCATCATCCCTCACCATTGGGTAAGCTGGCAGAGGATGAGTTCTAAAAAGTTTAGGGATGCAAGACTGAAAAATACTGCGCTCTCTCTCTCTCTCTCTATATATATATTCCTAAAATATCTGCATTGGCTCCCAGTACGTTTCTGAGCACAATTCAAAGTGTTGGTGTTGACCTTTAGGACTTTAAACAGCTCTGGTCCTGGAAGGAGCATCTCCACCCTCATTGTTCAGTCTGGGCATAGAGATCTAGCGCCAAGGGCTTTCTGGTGGTTCCCTCTTTGTGAGAAGTGAAGTTACAGTAAACCAGGCAGAGGGCCTTCTTTGTAATGATGCCCCCCTGTGGAACAGCCTCCGATCAGATGTCAAAGAGATAAACAATCATAAAGGTTGTCTGAAAGCATTCCTGTATCGAGAAGCTTTTAATGCCTGATTTATCATGTATTCTTTATATTTTGTTGGAAGCTGCCCAGAGCGACTGGGGCAACCCAGTCAGATGGGTGGGGTACAGGTAATAAATGAGGGTTATGATGATTATCATCATCATCATCATCATATGTTACATAGATGCTCTATGAATTCTCTATTATCATAATTGCATCTATCTATCTGTTATCTATCTATATCTGCATAATGTCTGCCTTATATTGTGATTTTAGGCCCTGAAATCTATGGGAATAGGGCGGTATACAAATTTAGTAAATAATAATGTTAATAAATAATAATGTTACATTGTTTTTAAGTATCCATAAATGTTTGTGAACACATGCATTTCTGCCTATGTGTGGACATCTCTGCTCCCCTCGCCCCCGCCTCAGAATTTCTGTTGCTTTATTGGACTCTGCTTGTGATAATCTGAAGAGTTAGGCAAACGGTTTTACAGGAGGTTTTGGGGCACTAGCTTTGGGAATGGCACTGCTTCTTGCAAAGAAACCAGTGGAGACACCAGATTGGCTGTGCAGATGTGTGTGTAGTACAGTGACTGACTGGAGCTCAGATGATCAGCATACAACAGCATACAGTGCATACCCTGTGGGACTTCACTTGGGCCTGTTTTGGAAGCGCCAGCTGACATAGAATCCAGCGGCAAGAATGCTGGTGGGGGCAGATGGCAGGCCGCATGTGACACCTCTGATAAAGCATCTGCGCTGGCTGCTGTATGTGCTAATGTGTCAGGTTCAAGGTTTTTGAGTTGATATACAAAACCCTGAAAAGTTTTGGTCTAGGATACCTGTGGGGCTGCCTGAGCCCATATAGTCAAGCCCAGGCTTCCTCAACCTCGGCCCTCCAGATGTTTTGAGACTACAATTCCCATCATCCCTGACCACTGGTCCTGCTAGCTAGGGATCATGGGAGCTGTAGGCCAAAAACATCTGGAGGGCCGAGGTTGAGGAAGCCTGGTCAAGCCCAATCACTGAGTGCATCTGGAGAAGTGTTGTTCATTGTCTTCCATGTTACAAAGATCCACTACCTAGAAGCCAAGTGTTTAGTGTTGCTGGTCTCATTCTGTGGAAGGCTCTTCCAACAGAGATTTGCCAGGCATCATTGCTTTTTACATTCTGGTGTCCCTTGAATTTATTTATTTTTACGCCAATACACCTATGTAGTTGTCTAAAACATCCCTTGAGTAGTCATTCATTTTAATGCACTGTTGCTTTGTAAAGCTGTTAAATGTTTTTATGTTGTACATCACCTTCATGTTTAGAGAGAGGGAGGTATATAAATACTTTTATAAATATTAATAAATAAATACGCTACTTTTCCTGGGTACTCTACTCAGTAGTGAGAGTTTGAAGGCCAGCTATAGAGAGAGATGCTCCCTGTCTGGTATTTCGTTAAGTTCATTCTTAATGTGATTCCTATCTTGTATGTAATGAATCAAAATCCAAGAAGTAGCGTCTTTCCCAAAGCTGCAAAGTGACCCCAAGGAGGAGTTGATACTTCCAGGCATCTCTTTACATGTTCTATCTACATTGTTTTAAAAAATCTGAATGCTAGAAAGTATCAGGGATAGGTAGGAAAAGTACTAACAAGAGGCAGTTTGGGTCTAGTGAGGAGCAAGGCATATTCTGCAGTGCATGTGCTCAACATTATTGCAGGAAGTTTTAAAGTTACCTACCCAAATTCTTTGACAGCAGCTGAATTCTATGAAAAGAGCCATCATTGTAGGGCTCTAGGAGAATGCAGCTGATGTTCAATTTGTTCATGTACCACAGTTTGTAAGATGTACTTTTCAGAGCAATAGTATAGCATTTACCCTTATCTGGTTGCCATCAGAAACTTGCCATTCTCTCTCCCCCGCCCCACGAGCTCTTGCATAAATGAGGGGGGAGGGATAGGGTTTGGTGACAGATTGCATGTTAAGCACTGGAAGATGAAAGTGCCAAATATTTACTTTGGAAAGCTAAAGTGAAAGATTCTCTCATCCTTCTAACTCAAACTGAATAAGCTAGAATTCCATTAACAAAAATGACTCTCTACTTAAACTTATTGGCACCCCCTGGGCATCATTAAGATCCCTTTTTTCCATTTTACAGAAGAAAGGAGGGGTAGCAAAGAGCTAATTCAGGGCAGGGTAGCTCATGTTTTAATTCATCATAATATTCTGGAGTGAGGGTCCTTTGTAGAATAGTTGTCAAGCTCCATAGTTAAATGTGACTATTACACAAGTGTTATCTTCATTTTTCAGGAATATTGTCCGCATAGACCTCCGTTTACCCACCTGTGAAAGATAGAGATTGTTCATATGGTATTTCAAACTGCTATTCAGAATCTTATTTTATTTATATAAAAAAACTGTGAAATAATAACACGAATTGCTGAATGCTTGATATTTTGGTGAACGAGTAAGACAGCTTAAAAAGTAATAGCATCCGTATGGAATGACTGTCTATCCAGTTTAATCCCAAAGAGCTATTAATATAGGGTGGCCAACAGTGGCAGCTGCTAGTGCACTTGGGTTGAGCCCCACTTACTTGTTTGCAAACACCAGTTGTGTTCCTATTCCGATTCTTGGGATCCTTGTCATGGTCACCATGAGTGAGACAACAGGACTGTCACTGCTGGATACCAGAAATGACTATCACAACTCCATGAAGGACTTCCAGCAAGGCGTGATGTATGAATGAAATGGATTGGTGTGTGCAGTCAATCGTTTGATGCTGTCTGAAATTACTTTAACAGGTTTTAGAATTAATTTTTGCATTGTTGTAACACTTCACCTTATAGTGAAGGCATGGAATATGCTGCTCCTGCTCCTAATAAGAATAATAATAATCAGATCTTGTGACTGCTTCTCATGCTGCTTTTTAAACGATATACCCATCAGATGTCAAGGAAATAAGCAGCTATCTTATTTTTAAAAGACATCTGAAGGCAGCCCTGTTTAGGGAAGTTTTTAATATTTAATGCTGTATTGTTTTTAACACTTGATTGGGAGCCGCCCAGAGTGGCTGGGGAAACTCAGCCAGATGGGCGGGGTGTAAATAAATTATTATTATTATTATTATTATTATTATTATTATTATTATTACCACTATCAATGGATACATAAAAATATCATGTGGAAACTGGAATATACTAGTGGTGTGCACTGACCACAAGATTTGGTTCCGATCCCAATTTGGTGCTTTGGAAAGAACCCCACTTGGGTGTGGGGCACTTCATCAGCTGCCCCATTTGGTTCGGAATGCATCCAGTTCTGCTTTGTCCACCATTCACACCCCAGTTCAGTCCTGGAAAATAATGTCGTAATAAATAACCATCTATAACTTTTTTAAACTTCTGATACAGTGGATGAAAACTACAGGCGAGCTAGTGCTCCAGATTAGCTAAAGTGTGCCAAATTATAGGCAGATAGATTTAGGGATGTTTTTTGCCGAGCACCTTTAATAGTTGCCTTTTTTTTAAAAAAAGGAAAAAAACACACACACATATATAGGGGCAGAGTTTAATGAAAATCATAGGAAGCTACTCCTTTGCTACATTTCTAAAGGATTACTGCAGTGAGTTTCCTGCAAGCCACCTGTTAAGAATTCTGATGTGGATGAAAATGAACTCTTCTAATTTTCCCATGTATTTTATGTGCAATTGGTCTGAAAATCGCAGAAACGAAAGCGTAAGAAACCCGCCGAATTGTAGACAAATACATAGAGGGACTTCTGTGCTAGACATCTTTTAAAGTTGATTTGGGGGTGGCGAAAATTACTCCCTTTGACCTATCAGTCACAGTGGACTTCTACCTCCTTCCTCTTCTGATTTGCTTTCCCTTCTTCCACCACACCATCCAAGGCTGGATCTAGACACATCAAAGAAGCATTTCAGTTTAAAGCAGGAGTCAGCAAACTTTTTCAGCAGGGGGCCGGTCCACTGTCCCTCAGACCTTATGGGGGGCCAGACTATATTTTGGAAAAAATATGAACGAATTCCTGTGTCCCACAAATAACCCCGAGATGCATTTTAAATAAAAGCACACATTGTACTCATGTAAAAACACGCTGATTCATGGACCATCCGTGGGCCGGATTTAGAAGGCGATTGGGCCAGATTTGGCCCCTGGGCCTTAGTTTGCCTATCCATGGTTTAAAGCATTGTAAATTTAAACAGGGAAAACAGGTAGAGAAAAATGGGGCTCCATGTCGCCATCTGGTGGCACAATGTTATATTACACATACAATGCATATAAATCATTTTTTCTTTGCCAGTCTAGCAGAGTCCCTGGTGTTATAGGTAATATTAGAGACATTATGTTTGCATTCAGCCAATGCTTGCCTGCAACTTTCTTTTTTAAATGTCTAGATCACTGAGGCACCCCAAAGTGCTTAAGGAGTTCCTGCTTACGCTGGTGTGCCTTGCAGAGACCCTGCTTTGCCTCTGATAAACCAAAAACTGCAAGAGTTTTGAAAGACCAGCAGAGGTCAAGAGTGCACCAGTGCTGTTGTTTTTTTAAGGGACACAAGCAGTGATGCTCACCCTTACGCATGCTGAAGTCTTCTGTAAGGATTGACTACTTCTTCAAAATATGTACAGTGGTACCTCAGGTTACATATGCTTCAGGTTACAGACTCCGCTAACCCAGAAATATTACCTCGGGTTAAGAACTTTGCTTCAGGATGAGAACAGAAATCGTGCTCTGGCGGTCCGGCAGCAGCAGGAGGCCCCATTAGCTAAAGTGGTGCTTCAGGTTAAGAACAGTTTCAGGTTAAGTACGGACCTCCGGAACGAATTAAGTACTTAACCTGCGGTACCACTGTATTCCATTTTTACTCTTTTTTAAAAAAAATGTGAAAAAGACATGTTTTGTGACCCCCGGGCTGCTGGAATGTGGAAAGATGGAGTGGAATGGAGCAGATTTGTGTGTTCAGCCCTAATTCTTAAAATCCTGGTTTCAGAGGCAATCTGTTTCTTACTTCTGGGATGAGAAATGGGAAAAGATAGAGAAAAAGATATTCTGTGCATTGTCCAGCAAACTTTGCTTCCCATAGCACCATAGCTCAGTGGTCAAGCACCTTCCTTGCATCTGGGATATCCAGATTCCATGCCCAGCTTGGTATGGCTTGGTGAGAGCCCTATCTGAAGCCTTGGATAGCTTCTTGCCAGTCAGTATAGACAAACTGAGCTAGGTGGAGCAAGAAGTCTGTCTCAGTATAAGGCAGCTTCCTATGTTCTTATGTTCCTATTCCAGTAGTCAGCCCTGGTTCTGAAACCGGCTAGTATTGAAAGAGCTTATATTTATAGTGGAAATCATAGAGGTCTTGTAAACAGTTCTTGTACTACAGTCACACCAGGAGTGGTAATTAAGAACACCCACATTGCCTTCCTTCATAGTGTCAATAAACATGTTTCTGGGTCATGAATTGCAGACTGCAGAAAAGAAAAGGTTTCCCCCTCCCTGCTGTGTTGTGTCTTAGTCTGTATAATTTCACAGACAAGCCTTCCCCCCACCCTTCACACACCCCAAAACAATTGTCTTCTAAAGTGCAAAAAACCACAAAGCCACCCCCCCACACACAAACATAAACATTCATGCATGGTGAAAGTTTAGTAAATTGCAAATGTAGAAGAAGAAACAGACTTTTTCGAAGTACTGCTTAGGTGGAATTTTGTAGGCTCAAATGCGATTGTGTTGTTTCAAAGTCTTGCAAAAATAACTCCTCAGAAGGAAGCTCTAAGTCTAAAGGGGATTCCCAATATCATTAACGTGACATTTCCTTGGTAGTATTTTTGTCACGATAAGGAAACATGTTAAGGGAATGATCTTTCAGTTTTAGCTGAAACATACATGCAAATTCAGTTTCAAAGGTTTTGTGGTACTGAAAACTAAAGTGATAATCACAAGGGACTTAGTCGTGAGTGTTAGCTGTTTTGGGGCAATAATATACTGATCTGCATTTTGAGGGGGCGGGTGGGGGGCTTGCTTTTCCATCTCCCATAATCCCTTCTAGCTTCTGCACTTTTTATCTAAACTACCTGAAACTTGCAAAAGAAACACCTGCATCTTTTGAATACCGTTTCAGACAATAGACACGTGACTGCTGTTGAATGTGTACCTCTTATCCATTTAACCCATTTTGCAGATTCTAGAAGGAAGACTGTAAAAGTCATTTGCTCGTTTCTCATTGCCAGCAACATTTCAGTCCTATGGATTTCTGATGCTTGTAAACACTGAGTCATAGCATAAATGTGTATGCGTGTATATAGATGTGTGTTTTATTTAAAGCACATTTCAACTGAAAAAGCTCCCAGAATGGTGTGAGATCATTAACAAGCGAGCCAGTCCTTGCCCTCAGGTTTACAATCTAAAAGACATAGCACAAAAGGAGAGAAAAGAAAGCAGATGGGTAAAGGAAAACAAGCAAACCGAGGCACCGGTTCTTGAGAGTTGTGATGGTCATCTTGAGGGAGAAGAGGCCCAATGGACCTGGTGTCTTAGCAGAGCCGATGGGGTGGTCCCACTTCCCATGTATTTTGCTGGGCTCAAGACTCTCCCTTCTCCTCCTCTGCCAGCCCTGAGTGAGGTGCTGCCCTGAGACTGCCTTTTCCTCTCTGCATCTCTCTGTCTCAACTGTGCCACGTGTGTGCTGCTCCCAGGGGCACAGTCCAACTCCCCCCCCCCCCCCGTGTTTGCTGCACCAAAATTGGATCCAGAAACCCACCCAGCAGAATTCTGCTCATGCTGGAGAAGGTGAAGATAGGTGATTCTTCCTTCTTTGTAACCCCTGAAAATCTGCTCCAGAGGTTTAAATCTGGAGAAAATCTGCTCCAGGGGAGTCTTCCAGGGTTGTAGTTGAAGTGCATGACACATGAGAAAAGAGAGTAGATAAAAACTGCTTCTCTATTGTGGAGCTTCCACTACTAGATCTTGGTCCATTCTGTGGATGGAAGGAGCCCTTCCATTCGCAGAAGGATCTAACCTAAGGTTACCAGTGTGGTGTAGTGGTTAAGAGCGGTAGATTTGTAATCTGGTGAACCGGGTTCGCGTCTCCGCTCCTCCACATGCAGCTGCTGGGTGACCTTGGACTAGTCACACTTCTCTGAAGTCTCTCAGCCCCACTCACCTCACAGAGTGTTTGTTGTGGGGGAGGAAGGGAAAGGAGAATGTTAGCCGCTTTGAGACTCCTTCGCATAGTGATAAAGCGGGATATCAAATCCAAACTCTTCTTCTTCTTCTTCTTCTTCTACTACTACCAGACGTCCCCGTTTCCCGGGGACAGTCCCCGGTTTTACAAATCAGTCCCCTGACAAAATCCATCTATTGAGTTTTAATAGGAAGTTGAAAAGTGTCCCCAGATTCATGGAAAAAATCTGGTAACCTTAATCTAACTCACTGTTTATACATTGCCGTTTACCTTGAAGCTCTGCAGGCACAATGTTCCTAACCTTAACCCCACCCCTTCCCTTCCCTTCCCTCTCTGCATGAATCTTATGCCAACCATACTCATGATATAGAGTTATATTGAAGAAATAATAATAATGATTATTTATTTATTTATTTATTTATTTATTTATTTATTTATTTATTTATTCCCCGCCCATCTGGCTGGGTTTCCCCAGCCACTCTGGGCAGCTTCCAACAAAGTATTAAAATACAGTGGTCTGTTAAACATTAAAAGCTTCCCTAAACAGGGCTGCCTTCAGATGTCTTCTAAAAGTCTGGTAGTTGTTTTTCTCTTTGACATCTGATGGGAGGACGTTCCACAGGGCAGGTGCCACTACCGAGAAGGCCCTCTGCCTGGTTCCTTGTAACTTGGCTTCTCACAGTGAGGGAACCGCCAGAAGGCCCTCGGTGCTGAACGATGGGGTAGAGACGCTCCTTCAGGTATATTGAAATCTCTATGACCATTTAGTTTTTAATCAGAATTTGGAATTTAATCAGAGTTTGAAACTGGCTTCACAATTCCATGTTAAGAGCAAACCATGGTTAGCTAGCACCGTGTAAGACTTAAGTGAAAATTTGTGTACACAACGGGAAGTGCTGTCTTCTATACCCAACCCTTAACTGCAGTTTAGGCATTGACAGTGTTTTGTCTGTATAGGCTCTTTAGGGTTTGCATTCTGCTTCCATTGAACTCCATTAAGAGGCTGCCAGCTAGGATCCAGATACGTATTCAACTGTTCATGGGCTGAATGATTATAAGCATGTGCAGAGAAAGAAGCAGAGGGCATTTTTGCTCCTTTCGCTTTTAAGGAGTACATATGCCTTGGTGTGTCCCACTGATAGCTGGAATATGTGTCAACAAAATTTCTGACTGCATTGCAAACACAGATAATCCTTCGTTCCAAATCTTTTGGAACGGAGCCTCCAACTTTGAGGAAAGATTTTTCCTTTCCAGAGATTGGGATGGGGGGTGGGGAATATTTTAATAGAAAGAATCTTTTCCTTTCCTCTAGTTGAATGTCAAACTAGAATTACCACTGAAACCACATACCCCAAAGGCTTTCTAGCCCTTTTGCAACGCTTATGCTTGCATACCATTGAATCAGAGGTGAAAATATATGGACACAAATATTCATTTATTGTCTGGAGCCTTTGTTTTTATGCCTCCACAGTGTTCCAGCATATTGTATTGAATGCATTTTGGGGAGGAATTGTTACAGTACCTCTGAAAGTAATCAGTTACACTGAAGCCTGCTGTAGACTGGTTGGATTATGTCTGAAGACCATTTAGATTTCCCTAATTTGTAGAAAAGTTGTGTAGTGTGTGGCCATATATTTTTCTGGTTTTGTCGCTTACAGCCTAGGCAGCCTAGGCATGCTTCCAGCCATACCAGAAGATGGTGCAGTTTGCTAATATCCATTTCCCTGTGAGCGTGTTCTAAGCAGCAAACTGACTCAGCGATTATGAGTTCTCATAATTCAATGCTTAGTAATGCCATAGATGGTAGTGATAATGTTGTACAGTGGTTAGAGTGCAGGGAAGAGCTGAGTTCAGATTCCTTCTTGGATCACTGCTACCATAACCTCTTTCGCATGGCTGAGATGAACTTTCACCAAATATTGGGTGAACTCAGGAAGCAAAAGGAGGGACATAACTAGCCCCTAAACTTATCTTATTTCTCTGCCACTGCTTGTTTTCACATGTGACAAATATGGCCATTGTGAGGTAGAAACAAGTGCTGAAGTCATTGCTGAAAAACAAAACGGAAAGCCCAATTTCAGCTATTGTTTTCCAGTACAAAGAAAGGGCCTGCCATTCCTCAAATGCTAAAAATTTATTTTCATATCAGTGGAGCTTTTTATTTTCATTTTTGATGGGTGGTGGGGAATAATTAGAACAAAATGAATTTTGAACTTAGTGAAATTATGCATGCATATAGAGCAGCCCATCAAATCCCAAACATTAGGGTTGAACTTCAGATTCTGCAACCAGTTAAAAAGGCATCAACATATTGCACAAATCAGTGGGTTATTAGACTGATTTGGCAGGTCTTTCTCTCTAAACCTTATTCATTTTAGATCTAGACAGCAAAAAGGGAAATTGAAAATAAGGGCGCTAATTACCTTTTTAACGTTAATACATTTAAATTAGTGATGCATCTTTACTGGAAGATAGCTGATTATCTAAATTTCTGGTGTGTTGTTTCCAGCATATTTCCTTTGTTCTGTGTTACTCTGTTTCTAAATATGTATCAGTGGATAGAAGTCTATATGCAATTAACTTTTCATTATCTTGCCAGTTTCATATGTTTGTATCATTTGTATTGCACACTTGTGGTGCTAAAGCTGGAATACTCTTAGGGAGGCTTAACAGAGCGCTTTCATATGTATCGTACTGAAAATTGTTCATGTATTTAAAATATTTATCTACTGCCCCTCATAAAAATAATATCAAGGTTGTGTATAATAAAACAGTTCCATACAAAACAACAGTTTTGAAATTCAGTACACAATAAAAACAATGCAATAAAAAACAAATTACAATTATCTAAAGCAAGTTGTCCATTAGTGTTAGGCAGAGCTGCTACATTGACTTAGTGGCAAGGATCGGAGTATCTCCCGTTTTGCACTAAGAAAAGAGAGGTAAAGAACTACCGACTGCCACTATGTAGGGGAACACAGTTACAGCTTCCTTATTCATAACTGCAGACTGAGGTCATTGCACATTAATGTGCTTTGCACAAAAACAACACTTTTTGCCCCAGACAATGATAATGGGGAGAGCTTCACTAATGAGGGAGATCTATGATATGGGATATTAGAATTCATATTTTGTGGTATAGGGTCAAATAAAACATTTAGGTTATCCACACAGCTCTTTGTTGAATAAGGAACTGGGAACTGGGAACCAACTTCAGCATCATAAATGCACACAAGACAGTGATAACTGCAAAGTCATCATCTGCTTTCCAACTCCTGAGGTTCAACACTTGCAAAAACAAACAAACAACCACGTCCAACCGTGGTACACTTGGTACCAATTCATCATTTTTTGTGTCTGCATGATTGGGTGGCAACATGGCACATTAAATTTAATGTAAACAAGACATCTTAATTTCACATATATGCTCATGGGATCTGAACTGGTGGTGACTGACCAGGAATGAGACCTTCATAGCAGATAACTCAGCCGTGGAAGAGGTTAATTCCAAGCTAGAGATCACCAGGAAAGGAATTGAAACTAAAACTGCAAATACCACAATGTCATTATACAAATCTACAGTGTTACCTCATTTGGAATACTATGTGCAGTTCTGGTCAATGCACCTCAAAACGATATTGTAGAGTTTGAATTGGTTCAGAAAAGGGCAACCGAAACAATCAAGGAGATGGAGCAACTCCACAATGATGAATGGCTGCGGCACATGGCATTTCTTAGTATACAGAGAAGGTGAGTAACAGGTGATGTTATAGAAATCCATTTTAAAAAATACATAATGGTGTACCTTTCAATAGAGAAACTCTGAGATGGTATAACGAATTGGCTCCCGTTACAGTCAAACCTTGGTTGTAGAACGTAATCCGTTTCGGAAGACCATTCGACCTCTGAAACGTTCAACAACCGAGGCACGGCTTCTGATTGGTTGCGAGAGCTTCTTGCACTGAAGCAGAAGCCACGTTGGATGTTCGGGTTCCAAAAAATGTTCAAAAACTGGAGCATTTACTTCCAGGTTTTTGGCATTTGGGAGCCAAAACGCACGATAACAGAGGCGTTTGGGAACAGAGGTTTGACTGTACTGCAAATACAATTTTTTTGGCTAAATTTCTTCTCTGTGCTAATGACATGAAAGCCTCTGGATAGTCTTGACAGGCGGTGTTCTTCTGTCTCATGCAATGGGTTCTAACATGAGAAGCCAATATTGGTTTGACAATAGAAGATAAAACTTAGCAAGCTCGATGGTGAAAGTGTCCAATTTGAGTTATGATTGTTAGAGCCAAACAATGCATAGCTTGGAGCAAGTGGACAGAGAAATGTTTTTATTCCTCATAACGCTTGAACTCATGAACATCCATAGAAGCTGAATGTTAGAAGATGCAGGTCAGATAAAATGAAGTACTTTGTTACGCAGTGCATAGTTACAACTATGGAACTTATTCCCACAGGAGATAGTGATGGCCACCAACTAGCATAGCTTTAAAAGTGATTTAGACAAATTTATGGAGGATAAGTCTGCCAATGGCTACTAGGCATGATGGAGGCCATTTTCTGCCTCCACAGTAGGAATCAGTATGTGTATGAATACCATGTGCTGTAAACTACAGGAAGTGAGAGTGCTCTTGTGCTGGGGTCCTGCTTGCCAGGTCCATAGATATCTGGTTGACCACTGTAAGAACAGGATGCTAGATTAAACGGGCTATTGGCCTGATCCAGCAGGCAGCTCTTATGTCCTTGAACTGAGTGGGAAAGTTTGAAGGGAGTTTTGCAACCTATGATGACTACTGGGTACCCTCTGTTATCTTCTTCAATGGGGTTGTTCCATGACAGATTCACACCTGTACATCTGTGCCACTGACACTCAAACTTTGGGACTGTTGAAATATATACAACAAAAAAGTAATCAATTTGAGTCATGTGACTCAAACTGGGTCTACTAGATCCAGAGTTTTTAAGCAATTTGGACTAAAGTCAATTCTGGGGCCTCTTCAAACTTAGCTTCATTAGTTTCATAGTAGATCTGCCTCTGCTCATGGAGTTGTTGCAAGGAAAAAAGTGGGAACTATGTGCACTGTCTTCAACTTCTTGGAGGAAAAGCAGGCAGAAACACAAATATAAATAAAATATATTTTCACGTCTCTACCCTATATCAAATATAAATTACAAAACAGCAAATTCTTCAGACACTCTATTGTTCCACTTATGGTGATAGTTTATGTAGCATTTATTATCAACAAACGATAGGATTAATTTGCTTTCTAGTATATTTTACATATTAAAGAGTCATTACTATAGGCATGTATTTTCTTAGTGGTGTTTTAACTTCAAAAAAGAAAAATATGCATATATTTCAGTATCTCCAAAGTCTGTACTTTAATCACTTAGGCCCCATCTGCACTATACATTTAAAGCAATAACATACCCTATTGTCATTGTATACACTGAAATATCCATATTTTTATCAATATACCGTGGTACCTCGGGAGTCGAACGGAGTCCGTTCCAGAAGTCCTTTCGACTTCCAAAACATTCGGAAACCAAGGTATGTCTTCTGATTGGCTGCAGGAAGCTCCTGCAGCCAATCAGAAGTCGTGGAAGCCATATTGGACGTTCAAGTTCCAAAGAACGTTTGCAAACCAGAATACTCACTACCAGGTTTGCGGCGTTCGGGAGCCAAAACGTTCAAGTCTTAAGGCATTTGTCAACCAAGGTACGACTGGAGGTTATACTCTCTTAAAACACAGGAATAGAATAGAATTGCTTCATAATTATTTTCTGGTATTATTATTATTACTTACTAAATTTGTATACTACTCTTCATCTGTAGATTTCAGGGAGGTTCATAATATAAAAATACAATATTGTAAACAGTCTCATAAAACAGAATATTTCCTTAAGCACTTTGGGCATGATCCAATCAAAGTTAAGTGCTTTTAAAAATCCTAATTGATTTCTGTGTAGAAATTAATTTGACTTCAAAGTGCTAGACTTTGCTGGATCTTGCCCTATATGCATTAACTGTGAAGAAGTTCCTTTAGAATAAAGCGTGTTCTCCTTCATGGAGAGCACGTGTTGCGGTGGGGGCCGCCAGGATACTCCAAAGTTGGGGGCGGGCTAACTGATCGTTGGCCACTGATGCGATTGGGGCTTCCCTTGTTGTTGGGAAGAAGTTAAAGTTGCCATTTATTGATTGACAGCCAGAAATACTAAAACTCCTTGCACAAGGCTAGGGCTTCCTCTTTTCGCCCGTGCATCGGATTGCCCGTCCCTCCCTAGAATAGGGTTGTTCCCTTTGACCTTGCTATGCCTGTCATGGGGTCGTCTGCTTTGGAGCGGGGGCCTGGTAGGAATTTTGTCCATCTGGCTGATTGGCTGGGGCCATTTGGGTTTTGCCTACTGCATAGCAAATCGTCACAACTTGTAAGGTTGCGGTTAGGCATTGGCTTATGGTTTGGTTGGTTGAGGGGCATGGATTGGCTGTGCCTGCCCCTCTAATGCTGCTGCTGCAAGGGATTCCGTTAAAGGAATTGGGGGCTAACTATTGCTTGTCCACTCTGTCAAGGGGGCTCGGGCCATAGCAATGAGCTCCTGGTTGCATTTGGGGTGAGGGCAGGTTCCCTGCTCCGCGTAACCCCCAAGTGTATTCCCCCATTCTGACTTTCGCATCGTGCGGAATGTCAGTCTGTCCCCCATGGTGGGGGCAGATAGTCGCAACCAATGCCTAAGCAACCACTCACAAATTTGTATTTTAATAAAGTTGTGGCCAAAATTATGCCAAAAATCTTAAACAAAAATTCTGTGTGATGTGTGAGTTATTGGGGTGGACCTGGGGACCTCGACACGCAACTTGTGCTTCTTGAAATTATACTCATCATGTTTTTTTCTTTGGAATGGTAGTTTCCTGCCTATTCATGAAATGTTTTAGCAACTTCAAAACATGTCTTAAGTTGTAACTGTATAAGATGTGCATTCTCCCCATATTTATTCATGTGCATGTTCTGCATACGTATGCAACACCACAATACACAGCATGAATGGGATAATTAAACGGTGGGTGATTTACTAATAATGTGAAGCTATCATCACTTTGTTGACATAAATATACTGTAAAGAAATAAAATTTATACAGAATAAGTAAATAGAATACAACACACCCAGGCATTATACAAAATACAATTTTATGCCATTTTAACTTGAATTCACAAGTGTCTCTTAAGTATTCATACCAGCCAAATGCTTTGTAGATAACTCAAAAGAAATATCTCTGAATAGTGGCTCCCTAATGGTCTGTTTAATAGACGATTTTTGGGAATACTAAGAAGTAAAGAAGACAGGTACAGAACTGACTTTTTAGATTTGGATGATATACTGCATATTAGTATGATATAGACTTAAATGAATAAAATCCTAAATATTTATAAATTCCAATGATGATTTCATAACACACAAATCCCAATAAAAAGTTTAATTTTGTGTTCTCTTCTGTAAAAACTGCTACATGTGTACTTTGATGTGTGTAGATAAACAGAAATTCTGAAAGAATTTAATGTTCAAATGTTTTATTCTTTCCCACAAACATCAGTTTGCACAATCAAATACCCATCTCCTACTAAGCTAGCCTTTAAGCATGTCATTTAGACAGCTAAATGCTCTGAAAACTATGATTAAGTGTAATTCAGAGAATTGGGAGTATTATAATCTGTAATGAAAATTCAAGTCTGCTACTTGGCCTTTAATGACATGTTTATCGTCACCTCACTGCTCTTAACCTCTATACTTGCACTTTTGGTTAATGTATTTGCCTACTGAATCATTGCCTTGCATCAAAAATTGTGCTTAAAACATCGGCAGTTATCTCATGTGTGATTTGTATTCTTTACATAGGCATATATTTAATTTTACTTACATTCTTTTGCATTGGGCATGAAATGCGGTAATGTGATACACCAGATTGCACGGTAGTTTCGTAATATAACATTATATTTTTTCAACACAGGTGTGTGGGATGCTTAAATTGGTTAATTTGCAATCTGATCATAAATATTGACCTGCCTTGTCATTAATGAAGGATGAGCCTAATGATAAATTGTTAGACAAACATTGCAAATGCAAGCATGTGTGTACATAAGAAGTCATCTTGAGCTATATAACATTATCCGGCCTTGAGTAGTCCTATTTGTAATGATCCATAGTTTTGCACTTTGGTGCAGCTGGAATTGATCTCTTGAATAATAATTATCCACCATTCCACATTGACTGTGATGTTTGTTACAAAATGAAGCCAAATTGCCCATTGATAGAGTTAGATATCTCAATACATTCTATCATATGAGAAACCTGATTTTGTTTGACATTTATTCATATATATTTTGTTAGCTAGGGATCAATATACTATGAGTTTTCTATATGTGGTCAAAGTTTATGGAGGTTTCAGGAGATTAACTTTTAAAACTTAGGTCTTCTTAGGTCAACATTTAGAACTAGGTGCAACATACATCTGGTGAAGATTAAGGTGTGTGTGGACCAAGTGTGTGAAGTGTCAAATTCCCATCTAAATTCCAGAAAGTTGGTAAATCCAATGGAACATATGGGGTTCAGGAGGACTTTACACTTAACTTTGTTTCCCATGTTGCTTAACATTTACATTAAACTGCTAGAAGAGTTTGTCCAGTGGTTTGGGTGGCATCAGTATGCAGATGAGACCTTGATTCTTTAATCTAATTCCAGGGAGGCAGTGAAGGTCCTGGTCTGGTGTTTGAGATCTGTAAAGGACTGGATCTGAGTGAAAAATCAGAAACTTAATCCAGATGGATAGAAACACTTAGAGGTGTTTTTTTGGGTTTTTTAAGTCATGAAGAAAGTTATATGACATGTTTTCAATGTGGTTGCCCTTCCCTTGATGAACCAGGCTCATAGTTTTGAGTACTCTTCAAATTAGCATTGATTCTTGATCATTGAGCAGGGGCTATGGCCAGGATTGCTTTTGCTACGCTAACTCTGTCCTTTTCCATAAAAGTCAGCTCCTACCGCTATCACACATCCAGGTTGAATTAATTCAGCACATAGTATCTGAGTACACTTTTGAAGCATGCTCAGAAACTTCAGCTAGTACACAATGTGGTGTACCAGGCTAAGCTTTTAAAATAAGATATACCCCTGCTGCTTTATCAGCTTCATTGCTTCATTATTGTTTCCAAGTTCCATTGTACTCATTATCTTCTGAGTTCTGAATGGTGAGACCAAGATATATAAGAGGCGGGTCTTCTGCTGTATAATCCTTTCCATCTGTGTAGATCTCTGGGGCAGACTTTGCTTCATGTTCCACCATCAGCTGCTGGGTACATGGGAAGGCCGCCTAAGTTCTGAAACTCCTTATCTTAAGAGGTCTGGTTGGTCCCTTCTTTGATAGTATAAAACAAACAAAAAAGGTGTTACTCCATTGTTGGGGTCTGGATAACTCTTCTTAATGTTGATTTTATTAGATAATTCTTGATATGTTTTAGTGTACTACTTTCTCTTGTAATTGATTTTTTAATATATTAAAATCTTTGTTAATTGACTTGGAGGATTCATTGATGGAACAACAAGTATGGCATATACCATATTTTTCCGTGTATGACTAGGTTTTTTTCCTAAAAAATAATGTCAAAAATTAGGGGGTGTCTTACAGTCTGGGCCATCTCCCCCAATTTTCTTAAATCTGAGTCCCCAAAAATAGGGGGCGTCTTATACATGGGGGTGTCTTACAGACGGAAAAATATGGTACTCTGTGGGATATGCTTGATTTGATAGGCCAGTAATAAAATATGCATTAATTCACAGTGTGCAGAATTGATGGGAGCTGCAGTTATATTTAATACACATTCTCATATGCACATGTATGTTAAGCTTACATGCATTCTGTATTATCGGGTCATGCCCTTATTCTTCCACATGTTTGCATATATCGGACACCTATTCCATGGGACAAAGTTTCTAATGTGCACCTAAGACAGTCAGTAGTCCGGAACACTTCATTCTTAAATGGTTTACTTTCTTAAACAAACAAACATCTTTGTCATTGTATGAATATAGCTGGTGGCAAAATATGATAACTCAGTGAAGGCAGAAGTACATTAAATAAAAAAAAAAGAATTTGTAGCTCTAATACTGTTGTCAAATATGGTGGAGATAAAGCAGGGGCATTAGGAAGTTAAGCAGCTTTTTTGTTGGCAAGATGCCAAATCCAGTCTATATATTTGATAAGATTTAGACATTGCATAGTCATATCTCCCTTTTGTACCCCAACAGAATTTTGCTGAAAAGCTCTATTTTATCTTATGTCAGAAATGATCACAGGAATCTGTTTAATTGGGAAATACTTTTAAAATAGTTTCTAATTGGCATCAGAAAGTTGAAAGTTCAATTCAAAGGTGAGATCTAAGCTTCCTAATTAGATTGAATAGGCTTAAATAATAGTTTTATTCATTACAGAGACAATATTTCAATGAAAAAATGCTCATATTAGAAGAGATTCTTCCACTGGGATCGTAAGTTTATTCTATAGTCAGATAAGAATGTATGCTGCTCTAAATTTATTTTTGTTTTAAGGTCACAAATAATTTTATTATCTACAGTTTACCATCAATTTAAGATAACTTTTTTTTTATCAGAACAAAGCTGTCTCATTTTCTGCTGACAAGAACATTCTTATTTCAGATAATCTGCCTTTTTTAAAAAACAAAACAAAACCCAACAACCCTCAAGTATTATTTTCACTTGCATAAAATTGTATTATGAACTTATTTTCCCCCTTCTTCCCCCCCCTCCCAAATTGTTTGATGCGTCTGAAATGGAAGGATGAAGTAGAAGTCGCCACTTAAGCAGTGAAGGGTTATTCTTTGTAAATAATAGATCAAGAGCACCGGAGCTATATCTAATGGAGCCGTATGCAGCCTCCGTTTCAAGGACAGCGCGTGGTTGAAAAAACATAACCGCAGTTCATCCTATCTGTAACCTGTGGTCAGTTCTTTGCCACTGCCAGTCAAATATAACCTAGTAGACTTTTCAATGCTGTAAAATACCCTCACATAATTATATATAACTCTATCTATCTATCTATCTATCTATCTATCTATCTATCTAAATGTTTACACATATATAAAACCATCACATGTAAATAATGTTCAGTATTCTTGAAGAGATGAAAAGACTACAAACTTTTCAACATATTTAATTTCTTTTCCTTAAGAATTGTTGCACACCAAACCTGGAAGACTTTTCACAATGAGAATTAGTCCAGCTTCGCAGTGTTGAAACAAATCAATTGAGTCTGCATAACAGAAGCATTCCTGTGTGTTGATTAAAATATCAGTTTGCATTGCCTTAGTTTCGTTTTTAACGGTGGTAATAGTCGCCCCATGCAGTTGCTGAAGGTCCATCCGAGAGGACCCTTTAAAAGGGTGTATAACTCTTGCTCCTGAAAGGTTTTAGAGCTTTGTTTTAAATGCTAGGGCACAATCCGCTGGGAAAGTTTTCCCACACAAGTTCCACGGAAATCAATGGAAACCACACAAGAGCATGTACGTTTGAATGTGCGTGTTCTCGCGTAGGTTTCCTTCATTTCACTGGAGTTTGTGCAAGAAAACACCCCAGTGGATTATCTTACTAGATTCAAAATGACTCTTTTGATTCAAACAAAAGATTAGAGACAGAGAATTGTCACTCAACGGAGTGTCGCTGTTTATGTTTAGAACAATGTGGAAAAAGCACAAGAATTTGTCTCCGAGATGATGGAGATGGAACCTGTTTTGCAAATATATTTTTGAAAATTCTTTCAGCTAATTTTTTTAGCTTTATTGGGGCGTAAGAAAGAAATCAAAAGCAGTAATTTTAGACAGCAGTAGTTTCAAATATTGGTTTATATTCCTTGCACACACTTACCTGGTAGTAAGTCCGACTGAAGAATGTGACAGTTACTTCTGGGTAAAAATACACATGATTGCACTGCAATAAACTAAAATACATGGCTAATTGAACATTTTTATTCATTTTGGGTTCATGAGAAGCTCTAGTCATTAGCAAATAATAGTGCAATAATATATTTTATGAATCGGTTTGATGATTACTCATATAGTTTATAATTTATATAATTAATAATACTGATTTTTCAATAAGATGTTATATTGACAACCAGTATAAGCCTCAAAAAAATCTTTTCAAGCTTCGATTCATTGCCATCATCCATATTTTTGAACATTCTTCAATATTTCCTTTATGAATGTGATCTGTTTTGTAAGAAGGCAGGATAAGTACTTGTGTCTCATAACCTTACGAAAGCTCCAAGAACTGTGCGCAACTTTTCAGGAATTATTTTCCTTCCTGGTTTGTGTATCAACACGGTTGAAATAGTATCAGCTTGCTCAACAGAACCCTCCTCCTTTGCTTCCACATTTCCCATACTTGACTTCTTCCTAGCAAGGTTTTGCTGGGTAAAGACAAAACATTAGATCATGATTAGCTATCTTTGAAATAACTCCTGTGATGCGCATCGTCATGCCGGTTCTCGGCATTCTATTTGGGAATTTGTTAGTCGGTGCCGGGAAAAAAAGTCGGGTTGACAGCTAATAGATATCCCCACCATCAATTGTTTAGACATTTTTGTCTTTTGTGACATTGAGAAAAAGACAAGGAAGGGAATGGAAGCAACTAAAAAATGTCAAAAGATCAAAAAATCAATGGGCTGAAGGAATGTGATCTGTTTATCAGGGTGTAGCTGCTCTTTCTGTTTGCATTAAGTCCGAGTGAGTGTCTTTGGTAGCCAACTGAAGCTGCTTTCATTCACTCCCTAGGAGATGTAATACAAGCATGAAAGTTACGATGTCTCACAAAGCAGACACAAGAACAAAAAAAAAATTCGTTAAATCAGCAGCTTGGTATTACGTGTGTGTTTTTCCCCCCACAGTCGTGTTAAGGCTGCTATCCTCCCCACAAATTAATTGTTGAGTACTGCATACGTTCCATTTTGGTTTTAAGTGTTTTAAGGTGAAGGGAAGATATTTTTAAGTTCTTGTTTTTGAAAACATCAATAAAATGAAATGGGTTTAATAGTTCAGTTAGTGAACTTCAAGGAGATGATTGAAGACATGTGCTTTCAGGTTTTGACAGGTAGTATAAAGTCTTTGAGTGGACTTCTCCCTTTGCTTTAATGGAAGAGGAGTTGGGTTTGCTTTATCTGAGATGGGAAAAATGCAAATGGAAGGATTTCCCCCCCTAAAGTGTTTTACTGCTTGCTACTGTTTTAAAGACACTAGTTAGTCTAAAGCTGCAATGGCCATGATTCCTTCATTTCTCTAGATGTCGGTGTGTGTCCTTTCTCTCTCGCTCCCCCCACCCCCTTCAGTTCTATGCCAGCCTATAAGAACCGATGAGTAGACAAGGCAGTGGTCCAATCTGGTGGACAAATTTCTCATCCCTTCTAGTTTCTGTGTGATAGGAAGTATGGCAGGGGCTGCATATTTTATAAACTTTCTATTAAAGTTGTGGCATGTTATCATAAAAATGAATTACGATACTTTGTATTACACTCTGGGATTGAGAGATAGACATAGGATTAAAAAAACAATTTCTAGGCATTTCTAGATGATAAATTTAATTTTCTTTGCTATTTGGAGGTCTTCTTTGAAAATGCAATTGTAATGAACGCATTCAGAACTGGAGAATAGATTTACCCTTGGCTTCAAATAGTTGACGTTATCAGGCTCTGTCATTCGTTCCTTCCTATTTTCGGGCTGCTAATTGATGTTTTTGATGTCAGCAAGAAAATTGAAGAAAATGTCATGTGTGAACCAGTGCGGAAGTTAATAAGATTGACTTCGTTGACAGAATTTACAATGAGCGCAGAGACCGCATAATGGGACCGCTGCGAATTCGTGTGCTCTCTTTGGAGTCAAAATTGACACCTCACGCTAGGCCAGCGGTCGATAGGAAAGATGGAACATTTGGGAAGGTTCTTAATCTCATTTTTCTCCCTTTCTTACCCCCCTTCTTCTTCTTCTTCTTCTTTTTACCTTTTGGAGATTATTCAGTTGCACAAGCAACTGTTTATCCAGAAGGCTACTGCTTTGGACCAAGTCAAAGTCTTAGTTCAATCTTCTAGCGCCCCCAACAATGCTAATTCTTTATGCTGTTTTGAGTTTGAAAGCAAACAAGTCTTGAAAAGCTTGAAGTAAAATGTGTCTTAAGGAATGATATACTAATATCACACGGGGTCATTGCATAGGCTTGGACTATGTGCGATAAAGCTGAAACGTAAATCTCATCTATATAAAGGACGGAAGCACCTAGAAAAGTTTGAAACAAAACAGAAGACTCAAATCTACACTATTCTCATTCTCGACTCTAAAGACAATATCCCTTGAAGTTCAGTGTTTCATCAAAATGTTCCTTGAACCAAAATCGTACCCCAAACTTATGCACAATAGCAATGCCTTTGCTATAATGGTTTAATTTTCCAGTAATGTGACAAAGTTTATTGGATTTTGTGTGTATAATTATGGAATGGATTAGCTGAGTTTGGTTCAGTGCATCTGATTATTTTCTGGCCTTTAGGGAAATGCGCTAAACCCCTAATATGTCCACTGCCCCCCAAGCGGTCTTTTTTTGAAGGCACCGCACAAAATGTGGTCTCTACTCGTGCTCGGCCTCCAAGGATCTTCAGTGAGAGACATTATTCTTGGAATATCCAATTAATTCCATGGGCAGTGATCAGTTAGCGCTTCTTCTTCCTTTCTCGCCATTTGAAATGCTAACACAATGAATATTTTCTCATTGGTCTGCGTCCCTCGGCTAAGCTGTTGCCGCGGGCTGAGAATTTCATCGACTGATGAGACCAGAGGCTGCACCGATAAAAGGTTACAGTACGTGATTTGCATGCCAATTGGGGGTTGCTTACATGAACTTGAAAGTTCTTTAACTTTTATTTGACTTTTTTCTTCTGTACATAGATGATTTGTGTTGGTAAAAAACACACACATTAAATTGGTATACACAATACATTATTATTATTATTGTCTTACTGTAGATCTTTCAAATAAACAGATAGAAAATGTTCAATATCTTGAAAATTTAAACCTATTGCTAGTCCTCATTGAAGTCTAGGTAAATAAAAGCTCTGAGTTTGTCTACTGAATCACAGATATTTTCAACTTGGATATGTTCATTTTCTTCTGTGACACAACATTGCCTTTTTTGTTCCACTAAGCCATAATTACTACAGCAATTTTCCTTATATTTGATGGTATAATATTTGTCCTTAGTATTTGTTCTAATGACAAAATACCCATGCTTCCTCAGTCAAAACAGTACAAGTGAAAGGTTAGCACAATTTTCTTGAATAAGACAGTACAGTGCTGAGTTTGATGGTAAATTGGCAGAAGGTTCTTCAGATTTCAGTTGTGCTCCATCAAGAGCTGAGACAAAATATTGTTTGTTTTGTTAAATTATAAAATACTTTAAAAATCAAATATATCCACCATTTCATCTGTAGATGTCTGCCCATAGTACAAGCAACACAGTGGTCTAATGTGTAACAAGTTCCTAAAAATATGGTGGCATATAAACTGGAACAATGCCAGTACCATGTTCTGTGTCAAACAAACTATAGGATCTCTGTTGAGGGCAAAGGCAGGTAGTCTACACTGTCTTCAGGCATGAGTTATAGTTGTGATTGGTTTAGAGTTGCGACGGAAATGTTTTAGATCTGGGAATATGTGTGATAGTGAAGGTAACGTTTCTTCTATTTAAAAAAAGGTGTGTGTGCGTGTGTGTGTGTGCCTGTAAAAGAGCGAGAGAAGATGAGAATTCCAGTCTTCTATAACTGTAATCTTAGAGGCTGGGTAATGCGTTTGGAGACATGACATATTCCTACTGAATAAAAATCAGGAGACCCTTTCCAAAATTGCCAGCAAAAGGGTCTAGTGAAGATAGGTATGAAAGGCTCCCCCTTCCTCTCCCTAGCTGTCTACGAGCAGTAAAGCAGGTGGCTCCCCGTGGCTGACTTTTCATGACAACATGCCATTAGAAATTGTGGTCCTGTTGATCAATCCACTCGACATGACAGCTTTGCCGCAAGGCCTGGCTCTTTGAGCACCAGCGCTGTGGCTTTTCCCTCCTTTTTTCCTGCACTAATTGGTGAAAGTTTTTACTGTGCTTGTGGCATAGGAAATTCTTTTGAACATTGTCACAATCAAGTGTTGACTTCTTTAGAATTGCAAGTAGGTTAAGTGAGTATCAACATAGCAATATCTTTTTAGGGCTTCTCCCCCCCCCCCCCCGTGTTAATTTAAATTTTATTAGAAACAAATTCTTGAGGGGGGGGGAAATAGTTTTCCAGAAACAGTATTTCTAGAAAATAATATTTTGGTGCTGAGCACCAAAGTATATTCCTTCTGAGGGGAAAAATATGGCAGAATTGTATGGCAGAAATGTTGAGATATGTTTTCCTCAGAAGGAATATACTGGGAAAATTAAAGGTATAATACATCTCTTAATTTTCCTGTCCTTGATTTTTAAAAAGAACCGTTTTTAGAGTGCAATCCTTTGCATGCTTGCACAGAAGTAAACCTGCTATGCTCAGTGGGATCAGGATTGCTGCTTTAGTTTGTGTAAAGTTGTTCCTGTACACAGCTTAAATATATATATATTTGAGGTACCTTCCCTCAAAATTTTCTTCAAAAAGTGCCCTAATATTTGACGCTGATTAAGTATTAAGGATTATTGTTCTTTTGCTATGCTAATACAGAAAGTTGTTGACTAAATAATGTGTGTCTCCATGAGGAGAAAAAGAGCAAATATTCACCATATATATTATTTACTTTTATAATTCCATTAGATTTCTGCCTTCAGCATGATGTTCAAGAAAATGCTTATAATCTATTAGTGGCACAAAGGATTGTTTGATTTAATATATAACAGAATCTAATTAGTGAACTTATAAATATATAGATTTAAGTTCCTCGGTATTTAATCTTTAGTATTTAAGCACTGATTTATTCTGTTTTTCAGGCAACATGATGCTTGCCTCTTTCTATATTTGATAAACTGTGTGAAATCCTTTTGTTGTACCTAATAATCGTATATCCCAAGGTACATGCATTAAAGAAAGTGTTATTTAATGTGAACATATTGCATGAAGTTATTTGGAATTCATATGAAGAACAAACAAGGACTCGTTGTTTATACAAGTGGCAAAAAGACAGGAAAGCGAATATGTGAAGCTTGCAAATAGCTGCTAGTTCCCACTACACATCGTACAAGAACGCTAAAATAATTGTGTAACTTCTAGCCCAAAGCTCAGTTTTATTTGCAGTAAATAGCAGGTATTTCAGTGTGATTTTGCCAGTACAAATACCAAAAATTGTTATAGTTTAAATGCAGAACACGAGCAGCATTTCTTTTTTGCAACTGTAATTGCTGCCATGATTTTTTTTTTGTACTTCAGATGCCCAAATTGAAAGGAGCATAAATTCATATAATTAATTTTGCCACTGTAAAAATCATTTGCTAAAATTTGCATTATTAACATTATCAAGTCGCTGGTTGGTAAGACATCAGACATGACGAGTGAGAAGGGCAGCTTAGGGAGAATTGGGCTTTAAACCCTCAGCAGATCGGAGTTAGGATCAAAGGCACTTGTTTTATGTGGCTGTGTGAGACTTTGAAGTCCTGACTGCACCTACAGCACTCATTTCATCAGGTTCACTGGTGTCTTAATAGCAGATCAATAAGTTTCAAAGTCGGAGAGTTAATTTGATACTAGTGCTGATGCAGTCGTGCTGGGGAAGCAGAGAGAGGCAGAGAAAGCAGCCTATTAAGAACTGAGATGGGGATAGGTGTCTGATGGTGTTGATTGGTATCCACAAAATCCCAAATTGTAAATATTGACCTAAAAATTTGCAAGCTCTAACATATTATTAAGGGGAAATGAGATGTTGGCTTTATTGAAGGAGATTATAAGCTACTGGTTTACTGTTGTGACCAGTATCGGGTTTGGTAATACAGGCATCGAAGTAAATTTCCATTTAATGTAGAATAAATAGGCCTGAACAAAGCCCAAAGCATAGTACCTCTTGAAGATGATAAGTCTCTTATTACTCCAAAAGAGGGTATACAAATGATAGAAAATGTTCGTTTCTTTTTCCTTTCTTACTCAGCTTTCTTTCCTACCGCAGTGTTGCTTGTTCACACTGAGGGGTGGGGGGAATGGATTTTAAGACAAAGGAAGTTCCCCCTATTATTAAAACCCATAGGAAAATAATTATATATAAATAAATATTCTTTTATTCTACCTTTCGCAATTTTTGGATGCTTACAATTAACATTCGGTAATGGCCAAAAAAATATTTTTATGACAAAGAAAATGATGTATGGGTATGTCGGTCTTTTGAAGGCATCCTAAACCCAAATAAATGAAACAAAAATCTGCTTAGACAAAGTGCATTGAAAGAAGATTGCGTTTTATTGCACTTTTCCCCCCCTGTACCAAAGAGTGGTTGTGGGTGGAAATGATTCCCAAAACTCGGCAACAGTGTTCTTGTTTTATAGAAAAATCAATATACTAAAGAAGTTTGTTACCTATTATTATTATTTGTCTTGACAAGGCAGTAGTTGATGGTATCCATAAAAACTGCTCCTAGAGAGAGAGAGGGCACACACATACGCAAATGCAAAATCCCTTTGAAAAGGAGATTTCTTTAAAAAAAAAAATCATAAGAACTTTTCCATCTGTATGTACGGCAGAGGTTTCCTGGCACCAGAGGTCAACTTCACACCCTTTTGGAACAAAACTCTAATTTAGAATGTTCATCTAAGGGTTGATAATGGTATTAGGGGGCCAGTAGGCTGGTCAGTGGGAGCTGTAGATTAGCGCAGTAGCCTCAACAGCTTTACCTAGACCCCCATGATTCATTGGACAGATTAGCTATCACATCTGTCATTTTCATCCCCTTTCGTTCTCCCCCTTTTACCACATTTAAAATAAGAAACTTCTCCCCAAAATGGAGGGAGGGGGAGGATTAACAAATATGATCTCGGGAGCAATTTCTGCGAAAGAAGCCACCAAAGGTATGTTCCAAAACGCGCCTGTAAAAATCACATGCCCAGGTATATAAATTAAGTAACTGATTTGATCTGTGTGGGTGTGGGTGGGTGGGTGGGTGAATTGGATACAGCAGTGGATACAGATAAATTGGTTAAAACAGGTAAGAGACAACTTTTTAAGATGTGATTTATTTTAAAACAGCGAGCGTTGAACTGCTCTAGTAGCTCAGCTCTGTGTGGTCATTTTTCAAAATCTTTCCAGTATTTCCTTCGGTTTCCATTCGCTCCTTTTGATTTCACGAATCCATTAATTATCATAAGGCATAATGCACGACTTTTCATGTTCAAAAGTTGGGACCTGGTTGAATTCAAATTAACAAGTTTGATCTCTTCCGAGTCCAAGGGAGACCACTTTCCGCTTACTGGTTCGTTAATGGTTGTTCTTGGGTTCTTCAAGTGTTGTTTCCTGTGTGTTTATTACAGAAAGATGTCACCATTAAAAGGGAATTTAAGAGTTTCTGTAAATGTAATGGTTCATCCAGAATAAAGTGAGTGAGACAGTTCTTGGAAACTAGGGAATTGGAGTAGAAGGAATTGTAGCTGATGAAGGTGTCTCTTGTCAAAATTGTGTAGGAATTATTTACTGTGCTGTCTTTTCTGAGCTGCTAGACTAAAAGTGAAGACATGGAAAATTATCCCAGATGGGATGAATTGCTCCTTCTCTGTTCTTTTTTTTTTAAGGAAAAAAGATTTCAGAAAAAGTCTTCTTTTTCTTAGAACAGTATGAATAAAAATCTGGACAGCTGTCAAAAAATATATGCAGTCTGTATTTTTTTAAAAAAATAAAAATAAAAATCTAACAATAAGCATAACTAAATAGCTTCAATAGTCTATATCTCACCCCCCCTCCCCAAATAATGATCTGTACTTCATTAAAAGAGTATTAATCTAGTTGCCGGTCTCTTGGGAGACACCTTAAGATGATGATATTGTGGGGGGAGGGGGTTCCCCCCCGAATTGTTAAAAAAAAAAATTCTAGCAGATTTGGTCCCTGTCAGTCAGAAATAATTGTGTTCTTAATCTTGTCCCTGATGGATGACTCGGAGTTCAGCAACGGGCCAGCTCCAATGACAAATACAATATTAATATTCATTAACTGCTTTGACAATGCTAATTTTGATGCAGTAGTAAAGGGCCTTCCAAAGTTAGCGGCCAAAGCATCAGAGCTACGCAAGGTGGCAAGATAATTTGTGCTGGTTTGCTGAGCTGAAGGCTTTTAAAGTCTATAGCAAAAAGCTAGGTACCACAAACAAAAAAGAGAAAGGGGAAAAAGTTCTGAAGCATTGGAAGGCAGGGCGGCGGAAGTAATACGATCACACTCCGCTAAAAAATTTGACACCTCTGATGCAGTTTCTTTGAGTGAAATTTCTACAAAGTTGCAACAAAAAAAGCATAGCATGGTAAGTCAGCACATTCGTGATTTTGTTTAATCTTTTTGATCTTTTCAATTATCGCTATTTGAAGATCAATAGTCATTTTTTCCTACTATGCTTAGAAGGCGCGCAGCGGTGGTTTAATATGTGTTAGGACCATTCGCTTTAAAGGAAGACATCCGCAAGTTTCTGTGATTTTTACTTAAAACCATGGGAAAAATTACATACTAAATGCTTCTGTTTTTGTTTTGGTTTTTTTGTCTGCTTTTTAGACATTATGCTATACTTTTTTAAAGTCTTTATAAAAATAGAATTCAATTATTGCTGTTGACAGGAATTTGGGAATGGGGGAATTTTTGTAAGCAAGGGGGTGGAAAGAGCGGAACAATCTTCTACCTTTTACTGAAATTGAACCACGGGCTTCCCCCAATTGAGTGGCATCAAATAGCCATTAAAGCTTCATTTCAGTGATGAGCAGCAAAGCAGTGCTTTCACCAAGTTAGGTGAACTTTGGAGAACTGAGATTTCCTTTATATTTGCCAAGTCGGCAAACAAAATATCGGCTTTTGTTCTTTAGACTGAATATACAGGGTTTTGTGGGAAGGAGGGGAGAGAGAAACGAGAGCTTTTTCACTTTTTTGTGGATTTGCATTGAATCAGGGGGAGAGGCGAGTATTGTTCATTTTCCTACCATGCGAGATAATTCTATGAATGGAACTGGACTTGAGCATCTTTTCTGAAGAGCTGGCGTTGCAGAGCTGCTTCCCGTGTGTTTATCTGCTCAGTGCAGCTCAGTGGTGAATGGCTTAGGTAGGGTGCTGCCCTCCAGTGGATCAACCAACGGCAGTCTTATTGCACATCATGTAGGTATGTTAATATAACAAGCGGCAGCATGCTTGAAACCAGGCAGCGTGAAGCATCCTGATTAAAACTGTTGTAAATGGTAAGCTAAACCTTTTCCTCTTTCCCACAAGGCTAGCAGAGTGAGGCATTGCTTTTAATGAATCGGCACTGATACTTTCATTTCTGTCGCATGTTTTTGTTGCATGTTATTTTTTCTCTGTTCGGAGCATTTTAAGATTGACGGGTTTAAAGCATAGCAAAGAGTTTTTGTCTTTTAAAAGAAGCTTCAGAGCTTGGGAACTTTAGCATGGACAAAGCGATCTCTGTCATCATTAACAACTAACCCTTTGCCTTTTTCTTCTTCTTGGAGACACACAATATTCTTCAGTGCTTTGCTCCTCAAGGTTAGGTTAAGTAAGGCCATCACTTTCCTTCCATCAACGAAAAGTTGTCCTAGGGAAGCCGAATGTTTGGGGGATTCCTCCCCTTGTAGAAAATCTCATGGTAGTACTTGTTCCCCTGTTCCCATAAATAATAAAGTTTGCTTTAACATCTGTGTGCTGGACCTAAGAAGAATCTGATATTGAACAGCAGATCCATTTGGTCTCTCCCATGTGTAATTGCAACTTCATTGCAACAAGAGGAGGGTTCTATCCCTCCACAGAGGTACTATCACAGCTTATTTTGCTAACTTTCAGATATTTCGTTTCTTAATTAGTTGGGTTTCTGTTCTTAGACTGTGCTTACTTCTCTGACACTTCAACACCCCCTGCCCCCGCAAACCCAAATATTTTTGGAAATTTTAATTGCAGGACGCTAACTAGATGACTGCTCTCCGCAGTGCTTTCAGATCAGTTCTGCTGAGAAACTATTTTTTGAGGAAACTTGGTAGGTGCATGCATTGCTTATAGGAAAGAAGTAAAGAAAAAATACTGGGCATTATACTGTTGTGCTTCCTCAACCCCCCCCCCCTTATGTTGCTTCCCTCTGCCTCCTGTTTTTGGGATATCCAAGAAAAGGAAAGCCTCTGTTTAAAAGCTGCCCATCCTATTTGCTGCACTTTATAAGTTATTGTTGCTAAATGATTGGGAACTGTCCATCACCAGCCAGAGAACTTGCAGTTTACTTAAGAAATTGCACGTGGGACAAAAGCAGCGGCTGGAGTGTGGTGGCCGCTGTGAATAGAGGGAGGGAAGGCAATTAGTTGCCGTGTTGTTGGAGCTTTTTACTTGTCAAACTGGAGCCTCATTGCTTTTGTTATTGCCATGTAAAGGGAAATTGCAGGGTTTTGTTTTGGTATTAAGGGCCTTAACGGTTGCTGGCTGACACTTTACGTGCAAAGGCCAGATAAGTGCGGAAAAGGATGGTGGTAAGAAAAGCAAACAGAAGAACTTTCTGTCTCCGTTGATTACATTCTGGCGAGTGTCTCCAGATTCTTAAGGTTTTGTCTCCACTTCTGAATTGCAGATCAGTCTGTACACCTGTAAAGTAATAATAGCAACGATAGTAATTAATACAGCAGGACAACATTGCAGTGACTTCTGTAGTGATTAGCGCAGCATAACTTTTGAAACTGTCTTAAAAATCATTGTGTACGTTATATTAATATATATAAAGGTATAAGTGTTTATGACAGGTCTCCTTCACATCTCCTCCAGATGAGTATAAATTCTTTGTGGGTTTTGGACAATTCAGAAACTTTTTTGCTCTGATAAAATTAACTTGCACTCCTAACTACTAATGATACTGAACCACAGATAGTTTTACCTATCCATCATGCTTAACCATATTACTGGCGCTTTCTTGTCAGGTATTTTGAGAGGTAGCCACTATAGGTTTGACCGCATTCCCCCATAAAAACCAGAGCTGCCTTTGCGATTTTTGTTTCTTAAGTCAATACCTATCACAAAGGATGGATAACTTATGAATGTAGATGAAAAAAGACACAATTTTTCAGTTCGTGGAGGAATCTGGTCTCTCTTTTAAGCTTGTGCTTACAGAAACTAAAATATGCTTGCTGTAGCAAAATACCTTAGACAGTAAGACTGTAGTAAACTTGATGAGCATTTCTTATACTGTTTTCATGTGAACCAACCTGTTTAAACCAAGAACCAAAAAATTTAATATTGGTAAAAGTTGGGGGCGAAGGAGAGTGATTACTAATGTGTCAAAATGATAACAAAATCAACTGCTTCCTGCAGGTCTCTCCTGAAGAAATTTGTTTGGTGGGATCTGACAGTGACTGCTTGTTACACTTAGGTGCTCCTGCTCCCTCATGGCTATCCGTTGTTGCCTCACTACGCATAGCATTACCTGTAACTATCTGAATCGTAGTAGCGTTGTCATTTATTTCCAAGGTAACTGCTTCTTTAGCTATCCTTAGCAAGCAAACGGAGGGGCGGTTGGGGGGGGGGTGTTTGACAGTAAGAGAATTTGTGTATTAGAAAACCGAAGTGATTATTTCAAGTTTCGAAATCTGCAACAGAGACAATCTTAGAAAATAAGACACCTTCTCTCACAGCCGACATCCGATGTCACGATGGATGCAGAGCATTCAGGGAACGCCAGGCCTCAAATCTGGAAACATCTTGATCTTTTAGGACTGTACTTTAAGTGAAAAAACGCAGGCGGGGGATGGGAGGGAGACAGAAAGTGAAAAGCTGCAAGGGAAATAATACAAAGCTAGTACAATTGGCATCTAGACAGTGAAGGGGGGAAAAAGTTTATGAGATTAAGAGTGGGAAAGACAAAGCCGTTATGTACCCGAGGGATGCAATTTTAGTGGGAATGGAAGATTTGAGTGGTAAAGGAGGAGCACTCGCCTCTGGGTTCTCTCTGTTTCAGCAGTTTGGCTGTTGGCATCTCAATTTGAATTGCTGGGTGAGTAGCATTTGTGTTTAAGTGTGTGTGTGTGAGAGAGAGAGAGAGCGAGAGAGAGAGAGAGAGCGCACATCTTGACCATTGAACTAGTTGTGTGACTTGTTTTTATTCGTGTCTGTGGAAGCATTTTTTAAAAGGAAGATAGAACAGTCAATTCAAGCTGTGACCTTTGTTCAATACTTAAAAAAAAATACAGTGCGAGTCAGTTTAGGGGAGGGGGTAGAATGACTTGTCAGTGACAGTTCTTAACATACTGTAATAGTTACAAAACAACACAAAGCATGCATGTCCTTTTCATCACATGCAAAGGCCTGGAACAATTAAAAAATAATTGTTGGAAGGGATTTTTCTTTTGCCTTTTCTTCTTCTTGGAGAGCAGTTCTCTTTTTCGTTGCGGAGTGTTGTCATAGTGAAAAGGCCATTTCATAATATACAGCTGGTTGTATTTATTGAGCTAAAGCTGTTGAGTGGAGCTTGCCAACAAAAGCAAGTGTGTATGCGTGCATGTATTTTTTTTGTATATGTACTGTGATAGGTGTATGTAGCATAACAAAACATTCCCTTTTTATTTATTTGTTATGTTTGTTTCAGAATTTTATTTGATTGTGCAGGTATTTCATCTCTTAGTTATTCTCTGCTTTGGAAGCCAAGCCTTATTTCTGCTTGACAGACATAAGTATTTACATTAGTAAAGTAAGTTCTGCTGATTTTAAGTGCCTGATTTCCACAGTGGAGGTTTTTTTTATTTTAAAGAATGATAATGTAGTATTTAAATTTTCTACAGTCTTAACCTTACATATTACTTGTTTAAATGTCCCATTCACCTTCACCCGAGGTGTTAATTTGAGTAGATTTGTTAAACATGTGCTCTTTCGAATGGTTCTGGGTTCCATGTGGAAATAAATTGGATTCAGTGAGGACAATATTCATTTACTCTATTAGGAACATAGAAGAGACAACAGGTTGTTATAGTAATTATTTGCATTGCAAAGATATCCAAAAGATGTTAATTGAAAAGATACATATACTTCAGTGCTTGTGACAAGAAAAATGCATTCGGGGGGGTTTTCAGGACGCATCTAAGGGGATGCAGAACATACCTTGCTTGCTATGCTGTAATTACCAAGCTCTGCTTCACTGAGGTTTAGGCCTTGGTATGGATAGCCTTCCCTATCTAATGTCTTCAAAAAATGGTTGAAATGCTATTATATATCATTTTTATCTTTCAGTTTTCAGTGATCCTCTCGTCTCGCGCGCGCGCGTGTGTGTGTGTGTTTAAATATTTTGTGAACTAAAAGATTCTCAAAGACGAAAGTTTGGCTTAACGTCTCTCTATGTCTTTATAGTTGTGGATATTAAACTGTTACATAACGCACATAAGTTAATAAAAATGATCTTTTATAGACTATGTAATAATGAAATGCATATTTATATAGGATATTGGAGAATTTATAATATTGAATTTTATTTTTTAAATGCTGTCTTACTGTTGCGATAAAAACTACATACATATGAATTGCAGTTAATCTAGTTTTCTCTCATTTCACTCTCCCCTTTATCCAAACCATCTCTTCATCCTCAAATACATGTAGACTTTGGTTCTGAATAGCTTTTCTACTGTATATAAATACCATGTTTTCCCCAGCCTGGGCCGAGTGTGTGTGTGTGTGTGTTGTTTTGTTTTGTCTGCACATAATAGAGACCTGCATAAACAAGTGCATGAATTGGCACACCACAGTCCCGTCCTCCCCTGTGTTCTGGAAATCAAAAACTAAAGCGTTTAGATAATTTTTACCTTGATAGTGATTCATATGAAAGAGGAAGCCAATCTTTCCTCTAAATACATTTGGAACAAAACAGCACGACCTCGTTCTATCTGTACATTATTCCTGAATTCCAAAGCACAGTTATATGCTTTTTTTGCGTGTGTGTATTGTTACTTGTTTTGTGATTGGTTTCATTTGTTTCTCTGTTGATGCATGTACTTCCGAGCATCACTTTGGAGAAAAATCATGTCACTGGGCTCTTGATCTTTATCTGTATTATATCTATATATAATTAGGTGTATAACAACCTAAAACAAATTATGTAGATGAGTTTAAATATAAAGTAGAATGAAATTAGTGCTTGTTTCAAAGTTTCCATCAAGAACTAGGCAGGTGGGTAGGGGGCAGATTGTGATGGCTGTCCGTTTTTCCATCACAACTTCTTGTATTAGGCATACACCTGTGGGTTTCAGTCTTTAATCCTTTTATAATGCTGGTAAAACTAACCTGGAATTATGTAGGCCACAATTTTTAAATGGCTAGTTATTTAACAGGCTGCTAAATTGTTTCAAGTAATAAAAAACCAAGCATTGTTGTCACTTCATAAAGAAATTAGCATGAATTAGGAGAAAACTATGTTTAATGTATTAACTTGTAGGGTTTTTTTGCAGAACTTTTAAAAGCTAACACTGACTGACATGATATTGATTGTTCCCAAAATCTTCTTGCCGGAGTATTTAGATCTCACCCCAAAATAAAATAAAATAAAACCTCCCTGTAAAAGAATATTTCATGTATATTATCACATTTATTACCTGTACATTCTGGGCTATGTCACATGCTATTATGAAACACGGTTGGTTTTCTGTCCATCAAAAGTAGCTTTAAAATAACAGCAATCTTTTTTTTTTTTTAAAAAAAATGCATTTGTTTGAATCTTACTGTTTGAGGTACTATGTATAGTTTTCTTTCTCCTAAGCAAGTGGTAAAATCCTAATGATTTCAGTTACAGACCGATCCTAGCCATGTTTACTTGGAAGCAAGTCGCCCTGAGTTTGTTGGAACTTGTTTCCTGGTAGGTATTCTTAGGATTGTATCCTTAATGTGTCTTTGTTATTAAATTACGTGGGTATGTCTTGCAATCTTTCTATAAGAAAGAGTGTATAAAAGTGTCATGTAGAAGTGAGGCAGGGGACATGGGATATCAGTGAACATTGCCCCCAGACTTTGTTTAAATTAGCTGTCCCATATTTTAGAGCAAGAAGCCAGCATTGTTTTATTTAAACAATTTACCGAATTACAGGGACTGGAAGGTAGGCCCTTATTGATAGGAGCAGTCCTCTAACCAGGAAATAGCTGCTAAAAGAAAAACAGAAGGGAAGTAGAAATATCCTGTGCCTACGCCACTCCTTGAAGAGGTGTGTGTGTGTGTGTGTGTGTGTGTGTGTGTGTGTGTCTCTCTCTCTCTCTCTCTCTCTCTCTCTCTCTGTGTGTGTGTGTGTGTGTGTGTGTATGTGTATGTGTGTGTGTGGTTTGCTTTTTGTCAGACTCAAGCTAGGGGAGTATTGTCCCAGCACATGGTTGTCAGCGCTTCTGTTGTCATTTGTGTGAAGGAAGAAAATGAGCCCTTTTTTTTAGTGTAGGGAGCCATGGTTATCAATGGAGGCCTTGTCTTCAGTTACAATAGGGAGCGAGCACAGGGCAAGACCTTAGGTAGAAATGAGCTACACTAAACTTTGAAAGGGTTCAGAGCACTGTATCAACAATAATAGGCTAAGGAGAAGTAGATTTCTGAAGAAAATGCTTAGTCAGGTGTGAAAGCATTCTTTATTTCAATAAAGTGCATGTTGCGTAGATAAACAGAATGGTCTCATTCCGCACAAGAACATGTCTAGCACTTGGAAGGGGGAAAGATGAAGAGTTTGTTTGTATTCATTGTCTTTTAAATGTGTCAGAATTCTCTAAAATGTGACATTTTTTTTTCTTATTCTGTTGTATTTGTTTATTTAGGTAATTTATATACTGCTCCATATTTCAAAAGGTTTACAATCTTATTTTGTTTGAATTAATAATGCACATTAAAGACACACATTTCTGTTGTAAATATGGCATTGGGAACCAACATGACTGCAGGGACCGACCAGGTTATAGGAGACAGGTTGGTAAAAATAAAATTTAGAAATAGCGTAAAATTCAGGCACTCCTCCTGTGAAATTATGGTGTCCCAAAACAAGAGAGAAATCCATGTTCAGTGTGGCTGATGTTGTATTATAATAATAAACTGGCTACAGGCACATTGCTTTTTCTAGATTTGTAAAGTCCAGAAACTTCTAAAGAAAGCTTTAAAACGTTCATTGGTTAGTGAAGATAAATGAGATTAAATTTATGCATTTCAGTCTTGATAGTAAAAATTAGTGGATCTTTCTAGTCATAAGCGTGTTACCTCATAATAATATTTTACCGACTGCCATAAGTATGGTGCAGAGTTTTAATAAGAGCACCTGGAAAGAGTATAGAATACCAGTTCTTAAATGTAAATGTGTTGTGAATGGCACAATTTGCTGGTGCACAGAGCTGTCCTTGGAAGGGCTTAGTAATCCAAGATGACTGTGCTTTAATGCAATCTCTCAAAGATTAACAGAAAAGGCCTACAAAACTACTTCGCTTTTGCTTTAGTGTATTAGGCTTTTAAAGGCAGTTTTAAGTTACAAGTCCAGTTTTGATTGTGTAGAAAAATAAAGCACTAAGGGAATATTGATGGGGAGGGGAAGGCAGGTAGAGCTATAATTCCATTTGTTTTCAATATGTGGTGATGATTCATAGATTTAGAGGTGAGTTGCAAGATTCCATTTCTCTTAGAATATGAATCCTAGAGGAAGAATTAGAGCCATATAGGTCTGGGGCAAAGTGCCTATTCAATATTAAATTTACCACAATCCAAAATGTGAACAGTGTAGACAGGAGGATGCTAAGAGAACATGCTGTGCAAGCTAACAGAAGTTTATGCTTTAAGTATGCTTGGAAGGTGAGCGGTTCTTTCCCAGGGTTGTGACCTTCATGAACTATGGCATGGATCTCATTTGTTCCTATTGAAAGCTTTCTGTACCCTTGAGCATTTGGCATATAAGAAGGTAGTGCATTGGGCTGTATATGTAATTATTGCTGTTGTGTGCAATTACCTTTAATTTTACTAGCAGTATCCCTGCATGTGTAATGCACTGGTTTTTCTCCACCTCATGCATTGAGGGAAATGTATAGGAATTTACTCACAACACAGCTGTTCTTTCAACTACAGTTCAGCTTACATTTCTAATGGGAAACTCAGCTCTATGGTTTATGTTATCTTTGTTTATACATGTGCTAAACCATCCCTAATTCCTGTTTGGTAACTTCATTGTTGATTCCATGAGTGCAATTTAATTTGCTTTGCTTCAGGCATAGGCAATCAAGGGGGGAAAACAAACTTTTCCTGTTGTTTGTATTTTGATTTGCCTTTTCAGTCCAGAACATTAATTAGCAAGTTTAAAACAAAAGGAGTGCCTTACTTCCTTATTCTCTCATTTTATATTTACGTTTGCATTTATTCTAAATTCCGTCTACTAGGATAACTAACTTAAAAAATAAGAACTGCTGTGATAGCCATTAATGGCATAAAAAAGAGATGCTGTTTCCAAAGAACTTCAATTTTCTCAGAATAGCTATTAGCTTTTATTATAAAATAAGCATGAACAAAGTAAGAGGAAAATATACTCCAGGGGACAATCACATACAGTATCTGGAAGACGGGATGGGCTAAGATGATCTAATAGTGCTTTTTATCTAATTTCTGTGACTTACCTTTTATAGCCATTGGATAGTGCTAGAGACTGCTCTTTTTAGTCAGGCAAACCCCCTGTATACTTCAAAGAGAGAAGCAAATGCAGGATTAATCTTCTTCTCATCACTCACATTGCTAATAGTCTCCCCCTGTGCCTCTACTCCCCCCCCCCAGTCAAAGCTTATTTAATATAATTCCATAATCCTACTTTTAAAGCCAACCTTGTTTGTTACACAACCAGAAGTGCTTCCAGAATTGTTTGTACCTTCCTCTTGCAAATTATTGGATATCTTTAAACCGAGCATAGCTTTCCTCTCCCAATGCTTCCTTCTTCAGTGATTGTCTTCACCTTACTCTTCTATCCGTGACAAAACTAAATTGTGACCACCAAACAAAGGGAGAGCTTCATTTCTATAGAAATATGCATATATAGATAGATTGACATAGATTAGTTTTAACCATGTGTGGTCAGCACTATGTATCAGCACACTTAGTGTTGCGTTTCCCTCTTAACTGTGGAAACAGCCCCAGACCCTAGTTTTGAACAGAGTGCTGGTAGGAGAAACTGGAGTGGAAGAGACTGCAGACTCATGACTCCCAGTCTTCTGTTGTGTGATCTGCTTTTTTAAACTGCTGATTTTAACTGCTGCTGGGTTTGTTTGCTAGTGCATTTTGTTCTTAGGTTGCTTTTTAAATCTTATTTTGTACTGTGTCAGTTTTGTGTAAACTGCCTTCTGTACAAATTTGCAAATTCAACAACCACCACCACCGTGCTGTTGTTCTGCTTCACTTCTGCTTTAAAACCAACAGCGTGCCGAACGCTTATTCAGAGATCTGATCACTGGTATCAGACCTGGTGGACAAAGCAGGAAAGGAAGGCTTGACAGTACGTGAAGGGCAAATGAGTGTTTGATGTGACAAGGGAGTAACCTACAGAACCTTCAGGAATAAACTCCCCTAATAACCAGGTGAGGCTGTTCCAGGCACTGAACGTGGCATGGCAGGACTCAGAATAGCAGGACTGAAATAGGAAAACAAAGGCTTCCCTCCTTCACAAAGCAGTTATTACAAGTCTGATGATAACTCAGAAGACCTGCTATGAAGGTGCCTCAGCCTCGAATTCTAGCATAAATTTCTTGATGTGGTGAAGAAAAGTCAGCATCGCTCATGCTAAACATTTATAGGAAGAGTGAGGATTGGAGCTAAGTGCTCACTCATAAGAACATTAGCTTCTGGGCAACTATTTGAATAAACGAGATTTTCCCAGGTAAAGATTTACCAAATTATTCTCTAAACTCTTTCTTTGGGAATTGTACCAGGGTTCCGCTGGTGCTCTGTCACCATCCCAAACTCACTGCTGCGATACCCTGCTCCTGCCCTGCCCTTGGCAAGTTCAGTGACACCGGTACCAGGAAGCCAGGTCCACAGGCTGCCCTCCCCATCAGCTGCTCTTGTATTTTACCATGTTGTATGTAACATTTCATGAACTTTGGAACACCAGAAGCTGGCGTCATGATTTTACTTCTGTATCTGAGCAGGTCTAATGCCGAAGCAGGCATGTAGACCATGGATGCTGTTAAGGCAGTGCATGTTATTAATGAAATGCGTCAATCATTCCCAAAGTTTTCATTGGTTTGTCACATCTGGCTTAGTATGTAGTGGTCCAAACTATACACACAAAGTAAAAAGATGTTCCATGTCATATATTTTGGCTGGTCATACCAGATTATATGCCATGGTTTCTCATGGAAGCCATGGAGGTGTGATCTGTGAACTGGACTCTGCTGTACAGTACATGGAATCTGAGAATTCTACATAGAATCCATGTGATACATTTGACTGATGGTTCATTGAGGAGTTTAAAAGCTACATGACCGAGTACACTCTGACATACCTACACTGTAAAAACTGCAAGCATGCAATTTGTCTGAAAACAGGGAAAGGAAGTGTGGAGGCAGTGTGTGTGTGTGTGTGTGTGCAAAGCTTGTTGAAGAGATAAAATGAACCCCAAAGGATTTTCTTCTTCTCTAGTGTGACTTTCCTCTAACATTTTGGTGTGTGCATTCTTTTTAATTAGGTCACAGTTTACAGTTTGCAGATATAAAAATGCAAGATGCATTCATGGAAGGATGAAAGATTGCTTGACTGCATCACCCATTTAGAACAATTTAGAACAATTCCACACAGAACAAGATGGGTGAACCACCACACCTTGTAGTCTGTTAGAAACCCTTCTACACATACCTACCCATTTGCTCCATTCAAATACCACTTTTTAGTCATTCATTTGTGTGCTTCTGAAATAGCTTGCGAAATAAAAGCCGTAAAATAACGAAATTCTTCTAAAAACGAGTTAGCATAAAACAACAAATAAGAACAATAGGCAGTAAATGCACGGTCCTTGTTGAATTATTCTTCATAAAATAGTGAGTTAAGTTGTGTTTATTCCCATTGTACAGGTGGGAAAATCAGGCCAAGAAAGCACGACTTTCCCATGAATGCATGCAGTGTGTTCTTCTGAATGTTTACTGAGAAGCAAGTCTCCCTGTGATCATTGGAACTCAGTCCCTACTAAGTGTGCCTAGGATTGCAGCCTTCCAGATAGATTCTTGGTTTTCAGTAGTAACTCCTGTAGCATTAAGCAGACCTCACTCACTCCATAGCTGTGCTGAAGTTTTAACTTAATTTTAACCAGTTCAAAGCTTTTGTTAATCTTACTGCAAAAACAAACATGAATGATACAGTATTTTGAAAAGTGCTTTGAAAAGATCAACAAAACACATACGTATTGTTTTTTAATGAACACATTCTAGGTTTCATGGTCTCCATTGAAAATATCCATCCCCTTTTGACAATGGATGCTGCTAATCTAGTCTGAGGATAATAGCAAAGACTGACAGGTGCTGGACTGAGGTGGCGCTCGAGAGCACCACTGCACTGTCCCTCGGTCTTTTAATGTAATTCCTTTTACTTGATGTTAATGCAAATTGTTCCTTACTTAAAGTAATAAAAGAAAATGAAGACACATTTGAAAATGAAAGTTGACTCTAATCCATTTGTCATCTAATACTAGCCTCTTTATCTTTGCTGCTACCTAATCTGGTTAAATGTCCCTGTTGTAGGATTTTATTGTAAATCCTCTATAGGGAATAAGCCTCTCTCTCTCTCTCTCTCTCTCTCTCTCTCTCTCTCTCTCTCTCTCTGTGTGTGTGTGTGTGTGTGTGTGTGAGAGAGAGAGAGAGAGAGAGAGAGAGAGAGAGAGAGAATTGGATTACTCACAGTGAAATGGTTCTTTGCTTTGCTTGTTTCATCTTAATTTTTCCTTGGTGATCTTGTGAAGGTAACTTACAGTATCATACAAACTGTAGCACTTAAAAAAATATATATTGTTGCATTCTGTTTGCGTTATTTTTAAAAATAAATAATAGCTTTACATTGTCTTGGAATCATAACAGAAAAAAATGTGCCCTCATGTCTTTAAGCATCTGTTTATAACCATGCCATTTTTCTCCCTAAAACTTAGTGTACTTACATTCATTGTTAAGAAGCTGCTTATTAGTGTACTTCGAACTGAACATTGCTGCACAGTTTCATACATAGCTATTCAAAAGTAAGCTCCACTGAATTCAAAGGGTCTTACCCTCAAGAAAATGTGTAGAGGATTGCAGTCTCAATCTCTTTTACTACAGAGCAGTGACCAGTTGTTCGTTTCTAATTAATGGTCTAAGTACTGCAAAATGATTTGTCCCGTTCTCCGGTTCATATGGAAAGAGTTTTAAACAAAGCAAAACAGAAGTTGGTCCTTCTGATGAAAGAAGAGGATGTAAATAGTTTCTCCGTAAGGAAATAATAGAACTGCCTGTTCTCAAAAGGCATGAAGGGAAAATTGGGGGTGAAATTTGAATTGCCAGGCCTCCACGTTTCCTTCTTGTAAAGATTTGCCCCTTTTTTTTTTTTTAGAACATACAAGATCCAATGGGAATGGCAACTTATTACAGGGTGTAGCAGATGCACAATTGGCTCTGGCTTCTGCATGCCCGCTAATATAACTTTTGAACTACTGACACATGGGTCTCACTTTTGGCTAGATCTGTGTGTCCTGGAATGAACTCTGCAGCATGCACACATCTGACTGTGGGTGAGAGCTGTGTCTCAGCAGTTTGAACATTGCATTATTAGCAGGTACATATTGGTGAAAGTGATCCTTTTAACTCCTATACCCGATAACAATCAACAATCAATTGCTCCCTTAGGCTTCCTTATTTCAGGATGCTAAAGCCCTTTACAAGACCACAATGCATCCTGCCTTTGTCTAAGCACAGTAAAACAAACAAACACAATATACTACTTTCTGTGCCATAAGGGCAGCCCCCCCCCAATCGGTGGGTGGCCTGTCTGTAGGTCCCGAAAACCATACAGATGGGTTACAAGGTCACCAGGAATGGGTGCTGGGACAATACAGTGCATGGGATTAAAGAAGTTTCATTTTACAGGTCAGGCTTTTGCAAGCCAAAGGGTGGTCCTTAATAACAATGAGCTTATCTTGACCGACATCTTTAGCAAACAGTTTGAGAACCAGATCATTAGGAAAAGCAGGAACTAATAAGCTTGTGTGAAAATGTGGGGGGGTGGGGGACTGAGGCTATTTTGATGACACTCTTACTGTGTACAAATGTCTTACGCCTAGTTTTATAGCAGAGTATGTGTGTGTGTGTTTCTAAACTGCTTTCTTAATGTTTGCGCTATGTAGCTTTCTTAACACAGCGTTTTCCTCACACTCTCCATTTTCTTTTTTCACAGTCTAACAAAGTCCCAGTTGTGCAGCACCCACACCATGTACATCCTCTCACGCCGCTTATTACGTACAGCAATGAGCACTTCACACCAGGGAATCCTCCTCCACACTTACAAGCCGACGTAGATCCGAAAACAGGTAGGGTGAACAATGTTTGATGAGGAGCTAGGCTATGCGGGGACGAAGCTTCCTGAAATATCATAGAGTTAGATCATTTTGGGGGTGGGGGGGACACACAAAATATTCACTTAGGAGTAAGTATATTAAAGCTAATTGTCTGCAGATTACCCAAAAATAAATAAAATGAACATATTGACTGTGTAATTGATCTCAGGATGCTGTCTCCTGTCCTTTAGGCCCTCAATCGCATTTTAATAACAACAGTGTGTTCAATTTCTAACATCTATGCGTATGATGGAATACGTTGATCAAAATCTAGAAACTGAAATGACAAGTTGTCCCCATTGTTAAATTCTAATAGTGCAGCAGTCTGTAATGCTATACAGGCATTCACTGTTCCAAATAACTGATGTTGGAGGTGCTATTTTGACTAAAGGTTTATATCATAAATTACTTTAGATGTATGATAAAGAACATTTCCTAAAAAGAGGATAAATGGAGATTGCCCTGCTTTTTGAATACTTTTTAATTTCAGAGTCATTTCCTACTACTTTTTATATTATAGTATTTAAAGGTTCTATAATACTTTTTTAGCTCTTTTCCTGGATAAAATCAGTTTTTTACCTTAGCTTTTAACAATTCTGTTTTTAAAAAATGAAATCTAAATCCTATGTGTAGTTATAAAACCACATTCTTGAGGCCATTCTGTTGACTTCATCAAGTTATATATGTGGCTTGCTGATTTTAGCCAATGAATAAAATGCATAATCTTGTTAAGTGATCTTTTTGGCTGCCAATGTCACAGGATCAAATGCTCTCTTGTAATTTTTAATCCCACTGCTACATTCTGGTAAATTTTACTCCAGTCCAAATTGATTATTGTGGACACATGGCACTCTCTCAACCCTGCTTAGATTTATTAGTGTTAAAGACTAGATTTTAGTTATTTTGTTAACTAAAAATATATATCTTGTTAGCCTGTTGCCCTAGAGGATGTAATAGTGTCAGTCTTTGTTCTGTAGACTGCATAGAGTCCTCAGAGGGCATTTTTTTCAGTTAGTCCAAATCCTTGCAAGTTAATTAAAAAGTAAATTTGAAACCGTGAATACGTGTTAGAGCTTGTCAAAGAATTGCTGTAGTTGTGATTAACATATTTAGATAATGCATCCAAACTCAGTCTATGAATGAATGAATCAATGTTTCTTTTATTCCCATATGCCACAATTGGGCTTCCTTTGGATTGTGTTTAATGCTAATATCGCATAGGTTTAAAAGGATCTTCATCCAGCCATCTCTGTATTGCAAGTGCATGGCAGCATAGTCTGACACCCATTTAAATAATGGTAGTACAGGGAATGCTTTCTAAATGGTTATCGTAAAACATATGATTAACGTCCATAGACTGTTTACTTTTCTTCTGCGAACATTCTTTCAAGTGTGCAAACAGCTCACTGTATGGTTAAAGCCCAGTTAATCTGTTTGGATTTTGTAATGGAGAAAAAGCTGTGTCTGCCCGAAAATGTCACACAGGAAGATTTAATTTAGAGATTAAAAGCTCCCTGAGTGTCTTTTAAAAAAATCGTTTTTTAGCTGTGAATACAGTGCCTCTTCATTTTAATGCTTCTGTTCTTAATTCTACATTTGCTATATTTTGAAGAGCTGGGTTCTCTTGAGGTACCCAACCATGTAACTTTTACTCACCTGAGAAAGTTTGAACATGCAAGCACTGCAAATTATGATTATTTATTCCTGGGCAGTCTTGCAGAACAATCGGAATAGTTCCAAACAAAGTGTTTCAAGGATCTCATCCTTTACACTCATTTTATCTGAAAAGATAGATGTTTACGCACATATTATCATCAAGAGTCAGGATTTGCTGAAGCTCCCACTTGAGTTTACACTCAGTCTGAAACTTGAGTTTGTTTATGGCTGGGAGGCATTTGAAACTGGTTCTTCTGAATCCACACCAAAACAATCCAAACCACTCATGATTTGGACAGTTATCACATATAGCTGTATATATTACAACCAGTGCTTTTTTTCCTTAAAAAAAAAAATGTTTAGGGGTATTCTCATTTTCCTACTCATATTGAAATACAGCCCCTCAATGAAGCCAAGCTTAGATTCACAAAATGTTTAGGGGTATGTGTCCCCCCCCCCCAGAAAAAAGCACTGATTACAACCATCACTTGGGGGGAGACACAGCGCTCCCAATGGCTAAAAGGGCTTAAAAATCACTCACTTCCTAGCTTCTCTCTCACAATTCAATCCCCTACTTCCTTTGGCTTTAACCATGGTTAAGGATTAGTGTGCACTGATTCTAACCAGGGCTAATACTAACTAGGGTTCCTTTCATGATAGCTTTAGTTTAGAACATAATCTTTAACTATGCTTATGGCCATCAAGGGAGGATTTGCATGCATAGGTGGAGGGAGCATACAACCCTATGGACCACCATTGAGCACTTAAATGAAATCAGAAGCACTGTGTATGCCCAAACCCTTGCAACTGAGGATGCCTTTTCTACCTAGAATAATGTGGATTAATGTAACCTTTCATACATATTTCTCTTGTATGTACAATACAATATGGTTACTTGTGCTTGGAAAATGTAGTATTCTTTGTTAATCCAAGGATTTGTTTCTAGATTTAGTATATTTTCTTAGTCACTAATGAAGTTAAATTTGCCATTCTATTCTCTAAATGTATTTTGGAACAGTGAAAAACTTTACTGCTTTGTACAGAAACAGAATGTGATCCATAGGAAAAGAGTAATTAAAATAGCTAAGGGCTAATAATGTCCATTAATTAAATGGATGACTACCCCCCCCCAACTCCTCAGATATAAGTTCATTGTTTTGTTTCATTTTCTCAGCACTCCATCCCCGCCCCCAAACTTCCCTTTACCATCAAGGTTTTAATGTTTCATGTGGAAACACTAATCCAAATCAAAATTAGAACAAATGTGGCTTATATAAACTCGTAACAGGAAAGTTCTGGTAACAGAAAGGCACTGCAGCCATATAAAATGGTTTATTTTAGAAAGTACCTTTTTGAGTGACCTGAAGGTGTCTGCACAAAAGAGGCGACACACATGATGGTACAAAATGAAAGCAAGGTGGGAGCCTCCATCCTTTTAAGACTTTGGGAGAACAAAGTCCTGCACGGTCTTTGACTGTGGGGAAGAAAACAGATCAAATGTCCTACTTCTCTAGCTGAGTCTCATTTGCTTACTGTACTAAGTAGGACGCTCTGGGGACGATAGGTGAAGGCAGCAGGCCATGTCTTGAGAATAGGAAGTAGAGTTATGAAAGGCAGAAAGTGTGGTACTCATGGTGTAGAAATTTGTATGACTTTCCTGCCTCCTTTTTCTTTTCTTTTTTAATCCCCCTTTTCCCCCTGCCCTGACCCACTTTCATGATGCTTCCTTTTCCTCTTCCCTAGGAATTCCACGGCCTCCGCACCCTCCAGATATATCTCCTTATTATCCACTATCACCGGGCACTGTAGGGCAAATCCCCCATCCGCTAGGATGGTTAGTACCACAGTAAGGAGTTCCATTTTTTCCATTTTATTTTTTATTTTTCATTTTTGTACATATGTGGGGGGGGAGTGGGGGGGGAGGATAATTGTGCTTATTTGCTTTGCCTGAAATGCATACGTTGAGTTAAGCATGCTTGCCAGCTGCCAGTTTATGGCATGGGCAAATCAATAACTTTGGCTCAATAAAGATTAAATGAACTAAAGTGACGGGTCATTGCGTGTTAAATAAGAACAGAGCATGAGGGCATCATTTCATGTGTCCTGACATCAGAGGGTGATCCATGGATCATAAATGTCAAACATTTGTTCTGATAGAGTGGGGTGAAAACGTTCTGGATGGTATAATTTGTAGGATTGCTGTTTCAGAAACATCCTTTGCTGATACCCTATTATTTTTATAGTACACTACTATTGCGCATTGTGCAATTGCATTACATTTGCATTCCCCTTTAATTCTTGTTTCCAAGGTTTGGGATAATATTTTTTAATTGGCTGGAACATGGCCTAAAAATTGGGAGGGAGCCAAGTGAATCATAGGATCATAGAATTGTGGAGTTGGAAGGGACCATGAGGGTCATCTAGCCCCACCCGCTGGAATGCAGGAATCTTTTGCCCAACATGGGTCTCAAACCCACAATCCTGAGATAAAGAGTTGCAGGCTCTACCGACTGCAGGAGAGAGCTCATGGGGAGAACCTAATTTCAAAATGTGTAATAACAACAAGAGGGAAGAAGAGTTCTAATGTGTAGGCAGTATTTTTGCAATGTCTAATTAATAGGTGCAGTAATGGTCTTACTAATCTGAAAATTAAAATTAAAAGAGCCAAAATCTTAAAACAATGCTTTAAAAAAATGTGATTTGCCTCATACATTTTGACTACTTGTCTTCTTCAGGGACAAGCAAATCTTGCACAATCCTGTTCCACTGCACTAGTTGAAACAATTGATTGCAACATGCTCTAAATTAATAGTTGTAATAAGCCACTGTAATAAGATTGTGTGATTTACATGAGTCTGAATATGACAATTAGTCAAAATGCATTAGATGCAAAAAGTACATTGATGATTTTGAGTATTAACTTGAACCAGACTCTCTCTCTCTCTTATTTCCCCCCTGATTTGTGGTGTTGTCCCCTCCTTTCCTTCTGTTTGGCTTTATTAATCTAATTTTAGCTTCAAATAATTTCCTTTATTATGTAACCCATTCTAAGTAGCAGGTTCCCTATGTCCCTGCAACCTTTTGGTGTTGAAATGGGAGAAAGGTTGTTTGCACTGAAAAAATATCAACCTAGTACTAATACTATACTACTATACTGTAGTATATACAGCTCGAATATATTTGCAGAATTGGAACCTGTGGCCTTTTATGTGGCCACCTGGAAACAGTGGTTCCTTTTACAGGTGGTACACTATTCTATTCATTTTCCTGGTCCTATGGGCCTATTTCTTATTTTTATAGACAAAATGTGTGATCCCTAGGGGGGGTAACACTGCAGTTTTAGAAAACACATCCTGATTATGCTTCAGAAAGTTCACACTTCAAAGGAAGAAAATAATAGCAGGAAAATAGAATCACTAGCCTCTTGTTCTCCCTGTGACAGTTATCCAAACAAACACCAGTATACCTTTGGTTTCTATATTGTAGTAGGACTTTTACAATGTCTTGTCATTTGATGGGCTACCTACATATCTTCTGTATGCAGGAGTAGATTTTACAGAATTCATAATAAATAACTGTTTGGGTATTTCAAAGACATTTTAATGTACAACTATCATCCCCCCTTCTTTTCTTCAGAGAGATAACTTTTTTGTACCCCATGCAACTTTTTGAAGAGCCAAAGAGCATAAACATCAAATTCCTTTAAAAGATAGGACTGTCCACCTGGTATTTTTATTATTTTAACCATTTATGGGCTCTGCTCTGTATTAAGATGGGCTGTGAGTATATTTAGCAGAGTAACCTTTCAAGAAAAACTCACACCCCAAATAACAACTTACCCGTTCAGTGGATACATTTGAAAGACAGATGAAAAGGACCAGCCAACACAGACAAACCTCAATCAGAAAAAGTTGTGTAGCTTTCATGAGGATGCTGTTTTGCATGTTGCTGTATTTTTTAATTATTGTAATGAGGTATGATTGTCTATTGGTTACCCACAATACTTCTTGGGGACTCTCCCCCGGTAACTCTTGTCAACACTTGTTAATCTGACAAAAGGCTACAAATTAAGCTCTGTTAATTTAATGTTTTCTCACCGAGATCTAAATACCGAAAGAGGCCCAAAGCGCAACTGAAGTCCTTTGATTCACTGTACTTTATTTTGGTATAAATTTACATTCATTATTGTTTTCCTTTGGATGTGTAGCCCTCAATTAGTGTGATGGCTCCATTAAAGCAAGCAAGACTTCGCCTTTAATTATTACAACAAAACACCTAGTTTCAGCTTGGGGAGAGGGTCTCTATTGACATAAGCAGAGGTTATAAAATTTAATTAGCCATTCGTATCAGATTTATGGCATTCAAATTGTTCTGTGTTTCTTTCCTTTGATCCGTGCTGTACAATCCCCAAGATTTTTGTTCTGATCAAATGAGAATAAAGCTTACTGTGCAGAGAGAGAGAGAGAGAGAGAAATTTAAAATGCCAAAAATACATACCCCTGGTTTTTTACTCATTCTTTCCCCCTCCCCCCATCTTTCTAGGCAAGGTCAACCAGTCTATCCAATCACAACAGGGGGATTCCGACATCCCTACCCAACCGCTCTGACTGTCAATGCTTCCATGTCAAGGTGAGTTCAAAGTACTCAGGTCCAGAAGTAGGGGCATCTGCTACTTCTGTTTATCACTCTCTGTAGGGCAGTGAAGTTTGCTAAAAAAAATGCCTTTATTTAGTTATGCAATGATCTTTGTTTTAGTTTGGGGTGGGTGTAGGGAACCCTCACATCGTTCCCAGTGACAAAGCCTTGTCATATAAGTCCGTTCTTGAAGATCAGTGCTTTTGAACTGCGTTTATTTTAATTCTTAACTAACTAGAGGGAGGCATCATTGTAACCCTATGATATTGAGAAGCCTGGAGATTATGCTGTTGCAAGTTTTGCTTTCTCCATAGCTCTCATTTCAAGCAGGGTTTTCTATGAAGAACAGGGTCTGTCTGCTTTTATTATGCAAGCAGACTTAGAAGGAGGGGTGTTGCATTTTCTTCTCATTCCCAAGCTCAAATTATTTTTAGTTGACATAAAAAGACCCACCTGATCCTCTAAAGGGCTTAGAAGTATATATTTTCTCTCTCTCTGCCCCAACCTCCAATTAATTCCAGCTAATTTTCCAAGGGCTGCTAGTTTTATTTACAAACTGCTTGGCAGCACTATGTTTAAGTAATCACTAATTGCTCCTAATGATAGTTTTATTCTCTGTTCATCTGATTTTCAGTCTAGTTAATTAAATCGGTGGAGGTTTAGACTTTCCTGATGGGCTGAAACAGCTAATCCATTTTGATGATGGTACATAATTAAATTAGCATGCATTACATAGCAAGGTTCCACATTTCCCCCTCAACTCCCTCCCCCTCCTGGACCTTTCCAATCCCTGCAGTTAATACGTGAAGGTTAGATTACAGAGGAGGAAGGGTTTGAGGAAGCAAAGGGCATGGAGAAGCTAAAGGAAACTTCATGGCTAGCAGATAACTCTTCTCTTATACAGTTGCAGAACAAGGCAGCAAACCAATTCTGCACACACAAATATAATCAAAACCCAGATTCCCTAATGCTAACCTTTCTGCTAATATTGCACATTTGTGAAAAAGACTGGCAAGCTGAGAAAGGGCAATAAAAATGAGTCTGAGTTCATCTTAATTATTATTAAGGCTGTTCTATTTATCTGTTTAGTTTTTTGCAAGGGGCAGGAATGAGTGAGTGAGAGAGAGAGAGAGATCAGTTCTATCCCTTAGATATGCCTTTATGAAAGGGATCTAGTTAAAAAGGGTATACAGCAAATTAAATACATTATTGTGGTAATGGGACGACAGAAGTACAAGTCTATTATACTTACAGCAGTTATAGGAATTGTATGCTCCTTGCCCTGTTCTAGCACATCCTTTGATATTCATTCTATTCAGCAGCAGGGCCAGGACTTCTCAGAATTAAGTGATGGGTCATTATACTTTAAACACCATGGAGAAGCCAAGATTGGCAATTAAACAGCACTTGCTGACACTCGCTTGTGCCACTCTGTGACCCCCTTTAGATTGAGATGTTGGAGCTCGGGGCCCTCAGCCTGCTAAATTGGTAGCAGGCACTTCTCCTGACGAGGGCTGGCTCTGAAATCTGCCGGCTTCAAAGGGAGCAAGATCATGTATAAACCATAATATGGGTGCACCGTGGCTCAAAAAAAGGAGGAAAAAAAGGGGGGGAGGCAGGAATAGATGAAATGTTACAAGTGCAAGGGGAAAATGAGGGAATAATGACAAATCTAATGCAACTCAAAGCAGAATTGTTGCACGAAAAAATGCATCCCACTGCTTGTGCATAAAATCAAGGCAGGCAGATGACATCCAGTTAACAGAAACATGTCAACAGTGAAGTAAAGTGAGAGTGAGTAAGAGAGAAGCCCCTGAGACAGCCAGGAACAAAAAATTAGTTGTCCTTAACAAGTTACGGCTCATCATTATATTCTGGCTTGGAGCCATAAAAGCAGACAGGGGTATATAATGAGCTGCTTAGAATTTTTTAGGGTGTTTGTTGCAATTCATAGAATACTTGTCTGCGGAAAGGAATTTCTCAGTCAAAGAAGGGTGTGTGTCCTTTATATGTGATAGCACGCTATGCAAACAAACACGCAGAAAAAGGGGGGGTAGCATTAAAAAAATAATCCACATGTGCATGCACATGGCATGTGTGTGCGCAATGAAACATGTTCTCTATGTTTAACGGACAAAAATGCATTAAAATGTACAATGTGTGCTTTTATTTCATATGTGAAAATTTCAACTTTAAGACCTACTGTGTGATGAATAGTGTGATTAAGCATTTTTGCTGACATGCAGTTTCTTACATTGCTAAATATGCTCTGTGTAATTGAACATTCACCACATTCATATGTTCATGCTTGTCCACTTTTGACATTCATATGTTCATGCTTGTCCACTTTTGACATGCATGAGTGCAGGACATGTGCCTTTTATAATCATGCCCCATTGTATTGAATAGGTGGTTTGATGTTTGATTTAATATTTAATTATATTTATTTAATAATAATATAAAAAGATGATAGATTCCCCCCCTTCACACAGACCCAGAATTAAACGCTAAAGTAGATTACTATCTTCTCTCTCACCCTCCCTGCCTCCCTCTCTCTCTCTCTCTCTCTCTCTCTCTCACACACACACACACACACACACACCACAGCTCTCTGTCAAATTCTGAAATTGGGCATCAACTCATATTTTACACCTCTCTACTGTTGAACATATAACTTTGCCTACTTCTTTTATGCCCTGCTACACCCCAAAGGCATAGCAAACTTTTATGACCCTTGTGGTCTCTTTCGATTCTATGATTCTGTGACCACATATTTTACAGCTGAACATAAAGTTTGAGTCTTGATAAGTACCTTTGTAGTTATAATCAGAAATCCCATAGAGTTTTGTTTTTTTTAAAAAAAAATACAAACAAATTTGAGGGTAGTATTCTATTATGTTTTATTCAGAGTACACCTATTGAAATTAATAAGCATGATCATGTTTGGTCATTGATCTTTTTTTTTTTATAAATTTTTTATTGGTTTTTCAACACATATTAAAAGACAAAACAACACAATACATAAACAAACAAACAAACATATAAACACATGTAATTTCTTAACTTTTCTTTCCTTAAACCTTCTTTCAGCGACTTCCCCATACCTCCCCTTTCTGCATCCCTGTTTTAAATCAATCCAGCAACCCCTAATTTCAATTTCTTATAGCACTTTCTTTAAATCTTTTTTCTCATAACTAATTGTTTGTCACTGCAATTCTGTTTTGCTTTACCCATGACATTTTAGCACTCATTAATTTTACAACAGTTCTTAAGATAAACTTTAAATTTCTTCCAATCTTCTTCCACCGTCTCTTTCCCTTGGTCACGGATTCTGCCAGTCATCTCCGCCAGCCCCATGTAGTCAATCACCTTGGTCTGCCATTCTTCCAGTGTGGGTAGTTCTTGTGTCTTCCAATACTTTGCTAAGAGTACTCTTGCTGTTGTTGTAGCATACATAAAAAACGTCCTATCTTTCCTTGACACCAATTGACCTACCATGCCCAGGAGAAAAGCTTCTGGTTTCTTCACGAAAGTGCATTTAAGCACCTTTTTCATTTCATTATAAATCATTTCCCAGAAGACCTTAATCCTAGGGCACGTCCACCAAAGGTGGTAGAAAGTACCTTCAGTTTCCTTACATTTCCAACATTTGTTATTGGGCGTATGGTAAATTTTTGCCAGCTTGACTGGGGTCATGTACCACCTATATATCATTTTCATAATGTTCTCTCTTAAGGCATTACATGCCGTGAACTTTATACCGGTGGTCCATAACTGTTCCCAGTCAGCAAACATAATGTTATGACCAATGTCTTGTGCCCATTTAATCATAGCTCTTTTCTTTCCCATTCTCGTTGCTTCACCCCCTTCTAACCCCTTCCCTTCTCATTTGATGCTACACCTGTCCCAAGTGAGGTGGTGGGGAGGTTGGTATCCTGGCAACCAGCCAGGATCTTCAGATTGGCTCTGCTGTTGCATTTGCATCAAGCAGACATCTCCAGTGCCTTGCTCCTCCTGCCCCTCCCAGTAAGCAATAGTGACCCACCTGTTGGGAAGCTAGCACAGGTGATCTGCTTGGCCTCACCTACTGAGCTGCTTCTGGCACTAGCATATGCCATTGTTGTTATCTGTAGCTTGGTTATGCTAGATTAGAATATGGCAAAGAATGACAAAAAGATGATAGGGACCTATGCAATTTTGCATGTGGGTTGAGGTGAAGGAAGGACTCTACTTCTTCTTCCATCTTTCTTTGGTTCAGCACATACATACACACCCCTTTTAGAGTAGCGTTTTAGGATTGAAGGGAAATAGCCTAGTCAACTTTAATGTTGCTGCTACTTACTTTGAGTACACTTGAACACCATTCATTAATCAGTGTATTGTTTTGCCACTAGAAAGCATGTTTATTGATTCTTGTTTAGTGAAAGATGGCTATAGGAACATAGGTACAACACCAGTGCACGATCCAATATTTATTTGACTGTACATTTGGATCTTACCACTCACATATCCCATTTTCCTTTCAAATGTTTCCTGTTTTCCCTCTTTAAGAAGTCCCTGCTTTTAAATCTCAAGTCAATTTCAAATTTGATTTCCTGTGCCATGGAGTTATAAGACAATGATTAAAAAACAACAAAACCTGCAATTTTCTTACGCTCCATTTTAAGAGACTATAGCTAATAAGGTGAAGAATTGCATGTAAATCGAGGTTCCACAAACACTTGCTATTTATAACAATGAAATAAAGAGCCATTTTATAATCCTCAGCCTGATTTGAGGTTCATATTAAAAGTTCAAATCCCCAGAGGCTGTTTCCCCATAGTTTTATATGAGTAGGACTTGCACTTTACAATGAAAAAGGAGTGGTCAAATTTCTGGTTTTTTTTTAACCATGAACTGAACTATTATTATTATTGTTGTTGTTATTGTTACTATTATTATTATTTAAAAAGTTGTTATTTCTGTTCATGATAGTAGAAGAATTATGATGTTTAAAGTATCATTTATTGTTGCTGCCAGTTTTCATATATGCTTGTCTAGAGTTTGTTTGCTTTTTATATGCCTTTTATTATATGCGTGTACACACCCCTCCCCATTCATTCATTTTTATTCTGACGATTTACACAGCTTTCTCTCCTCTAGGTTCCCTCCACACATGGTCCCTCCACATCATAGTTTACATACGACTGGGATTCCTCATCCGGCCATAGTCACCCCAACAGTCAAACAGGAATCTTCCCAGAATGATGTCGGCTCACTCCACAGCTCGTAAGTATTTTTTTTTAATATTCAAATCTATTTTACAAACTTTTATTTAATGTTGCTTATTGTAGAAGGTGTGGAATATTGGAAGCTGCCTTATGACAAACAAAGTAAAGACCATTGGACCATGCAAGCTCAAAATTACACATATTGGCAATAGTTTTCCAGGGTTTCAGACAGGGAAATATTGTGGATCAAGTGTACTACCTTCTACAAGCAAAGCATACACCTCTATAACTAAACAACAGCCCTTTTCCTACAGGATGGGTGTGCTGGGATTTACAAGCACCTAGACTGTGTCTTAACTTTCATTAGCCTTTGAGTTGTTCAGGGTGAATTGATGTCAGAGAGACATGAGCCTGCCCACCCCAGACCTGAGAAAATCCCAAGTCCCCTTTCCTTCATTTGGAGAGTGCCTGTATAGATATATATGAAGTCTATGGTTTTTGAACGAGTCAAGATAGTGAACAAATGTGTGTATTTGAAGCACTCGGGAATTCCTTATCTTTTTATTTATGGGTGGCTAATAGCAAAGTATTTATGGGACGCGGGTGGCACTGGGACGCAGGTGGCACTGTGAGTTAAACCATTGAGCCTCTTGGGCTTGCCTATCGAAAGCTCGGCAGTTCGAATCCCCGTGATGGGGTGAACTCCCGTTGTTCAGTCCCAGCTCCTGCCAACCTAGCAGTTCGAAAGCATGCCAGTGCAAGTAGATAAATAAGTACCACTCCAGCCACATGACCCGGAAAAACTGTGTGCGGAAGCGGACAAACGCCAGCTCCCTCGGCCTTTAAAGCGAGATGAGCGCCGCAACCCCAGAGTCGTTTGCGACTGGACTTAATTGTCAGGGGTCCCTTTAAAAAGGTAAAGGTACCCCTGCCTGTACGGGCCAGTTGTGTCCGACTCTAGGGTTGCGTGCTCATCTCGCTCTAGAGGCCGTGAGCCGGCGCCGTCCGAAGACGCTTCCGGGTCACGTGGCCAGCGTGACGAAGCTGCAGCTGGCGAGCCAGCACCAGCGCAGCACACGGAAACGCCATTTACCTTCCCGCTATAAAGCGGTACCTATTTATCTACTTGCACTTAAGGGTGTTTTCGAACTGCTAGGTGGGCAGGAGCTGGGACCGAACGACGGGAGCTCACCCCACCGCGGGGATTCGAACCGCCGACCATACGATCAGCAAGTCCTAGGCACTGAGGATTTACCCACAGCGCCACCCGCGTCCTAATAGCAAAGTATGCAGCTTCTGAAATAACTTCAGTTATTTGTTTCCAGAGCAATTGCCAACAATTCTGGCTAAACGCAGTGTATGTGATCCCATGTAAAGCCTGTTGTTTCTAGTAAGACTTGGAGAGAAGTTTTGCCCCACAGATATTTTGCACATTCATATGCTGTTTATTAAATAGGGGCCGTAATTTTATTGGCCAAGATTATTATTAACCAAATAAGCATTTTGAATGGTTAACCCGGGGCCCAGTTTTTCATCCGCCCAGACATTGTGTTAAACCTCCCGCCTTCAGAGTCATCACAATCGGCTCAGTTGGTTTTAGAAAAGCAAACACATTTCAGAGCCACATGGTAGGGATAAGCATCAGGAAGGGGCTATCGCCTTCACACACTGCTTGGCACCTGGCTGGCTACTGCTGGAAGCCAGATGTACAGCATTGTTCTGATCTTGGAAGGCTCTTCTTGCATTCTCATGAGCAGGTTCACTTGCACAGGCTTAGATTTCCCATTCTCCAACAGTTTGGATACCTGTCTCTTCGTCATCCTCTACCCTAATTGCTTCATATCTCAGCACCTATTGCTAGGCAAGAAAATTAAGACCTGGGGTTTGAAGGCTGTCTACTGCCATGGGGAGAGTGGTTATAACCCAGCAGAGTAACACCTACTTTATGCCCCAGGTTCCCTCTCTGGCATCTCCAGTATCTGATATGATTGGAGAAGACCTGTCTGCTGGAGACTTTGGAAAGCTGCTGCCAATACTGGGCTAGTTAGACCAATGGTCAGGTTCACTATAAGTCAGCTTCTTCACACATTCACTGTGTAAATTATTAGATGCCTGTGTTACATGACGATCCACAGGGGAAGTTACAGGTGGGGAAGAGAAGAAAATTGTTGGAAGTGTTTATAAATATCCTGGGCAGCGGGGAGGATCCCCTTACTGTGAGGGCAGTAAAATGGCTCCTTGCTACCTCTGCATCTTATGATAGTTCACCTCAAAGCTCATATTTGCTTCAGAGTCAGGTACTCGAAACTGATGGCTATGTATATTTTGGAGCACAGAACCCTAGGTTTGCCCATGTAGATATGGCAAAAGGTTAAAAATCTGATGTAAAAAAAATACATGGAGTAGTGTACTGTAATCTCATGAAGCGATGTGCTCCAAGGGCAGCTCTCTCTCGTACATGGCTGCTGGTATGATGCTTTACAGCTAGTTTCAGGGTTTTTGAGTTTTTCTTTGCTCCCCTCATTATGGTTTTAATGATGGAGGCAAAGATTGGGATAAGTGCATAGAAGTATTTTGACAATGTTGTACAAGCTCCTTCTGTCTGTTCTTGTCAACCATCCAGAAAACATCAGGACTCCAAAAAAGAAGAGGAGAAAAAGAAGCCACACATAAAGAAACCTCTTAATGCATTTATGTTGTATATGAAGGAAATGAGAGCAAAAGTTGTAGCAGAATGCACATTGAAAGAGAGTGCAGCCATCAATCAAATCCTTGGTCGAAGGGTAGGTAACTAGTCAGGATATGTATATGCAAGTTTGCATGTGGGATAGAATGAGAGTGTGATACTTGTCTGAAATGAAAGGGCACAATCCACAATGTTATTTTAAGTGTGATTATGGCATTTGGCTGCCCAGTGGAACTTCCGAGCTTTCTGGTTGAATACTTGTGCTTTGAAACTTCCTTGCATTCTAGTTACACAGACAAGGAAATAAAGTTACATTTTCACCAAATGCATGTGCACATGCACAGCATAATGATATGCTACATACTTTTATCCAGCAGATGCATTTCTTTTTCTGTCGCTATGACCCCACTTTGATGTAGACCTTGCCTTTTCAACTCCATCCACCTCTCCATCAGTGCTTGGGCATCACCATACCTTGGTTGCTCTGCCCCTTAATTCTGAGACATGTCTTAGGAACCCCAGCATTCTTACTTCTCTCTGTAAGGTATCTCTAAACACACCACTGTAGCCTCTTAGTGAAGAACTCTGTACTTAGAAGGCTGTAGAAGCTTTTACTTGAAGCTTGATTCTCCATTCTCTAGATGTAGGAACCTTAAGTCTGGATGTTGTATGAACTGTAGGCCTCTGTTCACGAGTCCCATGTGAAGCTATAGTAATTTATGTAACTGGTAGCCGAAAAATAATAGTAAAAACAAACTTCTTACATATGGAAGATGGAGTTGTATCTTAAAGCAGGCCTTCGCAACTTGTGGCAAAGCATAGTTCTGAAGACAGGTAGCAAATTCAAGATGTATTGACTTCCCAGCAAGCTACAGCTTGTAGGTTCTATTTTACTTATTCTGTCACACATTGTGCAGGCCTGCCTTACAGGCATTAAAAATAGGTGTTTGATTAATGTATGTCATTATTATTATTTGGAGGGGGCTGGTTTACCAGAGTGACAAATTGTGACAAGTGGGGAAGGGAGAGGCAGATTTAAAGTGTGGTCTACTTTATGGGCATTCCTTACATGTCTTGTTCAAATGAATGCTGGTTAAAGGGGAATAGCTGTTGGCGGCTGGTCCATCCAGGGTGAGTGGGGCTCTGTCCCATCAAGACCTCACCTGCCTGCCTTCTTACTTACAACCATTCCTGGGATGGCACCGCCTGTCATTTTCCTCCTCCTTAGTCTCAGTACTGCCCTTTCACAACACAGCAAAGAGGATGTTGGCGACAAAGCTGGAATTAGTTGATTCTGCCTGTCATTGGCTCCTGCTTCTACTACTGTTGGTCTTCCAATGGGCACCATCTACCACTGGTAAAAGTACTTGAAGAATTACACTACTCCATTTTCAAAAGTGAAAGGCTCCATCGGTATAACCCAGCTTAAGCTAACCTGGATAAAATAGAGTTCTTAATAATAAATAAATGAATAGTCTGCATCAGTTGATATGCTTTAATTGGCTGCCATTTTCCAAAGCTTGAATGTGAATGCACATTGTACACACACTGTATTAATGACATTCTGTTGTGCTTGTGGTTTTGTTTTCTTTCTCTCTGCAGTGGCATGCATTATCCAGAGAAGAACAAGCTAAATATTATGAACTAGCCAGAAAGGAACGACAGCTCCACATGCAGCTTTACCCCGGCTGGTCCGCACGGGATAACTATGTAGGTGGCTATGTAGGTGGAATTTTTTTCAGTAGTAGAGCTTGTAGACAAGTACTGCTGTAATCTGCTGAAGTACACCCACACACGGAAGACAAGCACTACCAATCCAGTAATTCTAGCGGATGTTTTGGTTTTGTCGCCAACCCATTTGGATACAATTGGCACCCATTCAACTGAGGTGTGTCAGTAGAGCTCTGAGGGGGGGCGGGGAAATCTGGCCGTGTGTCTTCCATCAGGGCACCAGCTTTTGTGCAGTTTACAAAAAAAGAAAATAAGAAAGAGCTCCCTGTCTATTATCACCCTCATCTCCTTCCCTTACCCCCCAAATTAGTGCCTTGTTGCATACCTGTGTGAGAGTATAGTGGAAAGTGGAAGAATGACTTACCCTAGCTTCAGAGAAGGACTGGCAAAGACTTGTTGGAGGTCTTGCTCTCAAGTGGGGCTAAATAAATTATTCCACCCTCTACTTTTTTATATTATTGTACTGTTGTCTGTCATGGTCACAATTTTTTCATAAATGCTTTCAATTCATGATGTCTTTACCAAACATCTTGGTGCTAGCTATTGGTGAACTATTCCTGTGCAATTCTCATTTGCCACACTTTTCTTCCATTGAGTTATTCTAGCTGTGGCTGCTTGGTTTCAGAGATCAGTGTCTCGATTTAACAAGAGAGAGATGTGCATGGAAGCTGCCTTTTGCATGCATGACAAACCCTGCCTTTGTGCTGGCAATGCAGATGCATTGTGAATGAGCATTGGACACTAAAATGTTCATTCAAACCCTGATGAAGTGGCTGGCTTCATCTTTAGATGTGAAGGGGATGCAAACCTGCATAAATCTACCAATTAATATGCATGACTGTTTGGTCACAGCTATGGCTGAACTGCAACCAAAATCCCATAGGCAGGAAATAAGCATAGCATGTACATTCAGAAGGAAGTAATAGCTCACTGATAAGTATTTCCAAGTTTACAGATTGTACCTAAAAGAAATTGGTAAAATCTCTAAAGCTTCCCAGACATAATTAATTAATCACTGAAAGGCACCAATCATGTAAGGGAAAATTTAAATAGAGGCCAGATGTCAACAGTATCAAGACATTATTGCAAGATCACAAGTGGAAGGGGGGTAATCAGTTTATTTCATTTAAAAACATTGCTCCTCTGCTTTTGCCACAGATACTTTTGAGCTGTTTCACAGAATTAGCATAATATACAAGATGACATAAAAGCTGAAATACACAGCCCCAACATATTAGACCCTACCAAACAGATGTTTAAACCAAGTCTTGCAAGCACTATGGAAAAGTTAATACAAGTAGGCTTTGACAGACCTCCTGAGCCGCTGGTTCTACAAAGGCCTATAATTGAGAAGGGTGTGCTTTATATATGGTAGGATGACCAGATCCTGTTGCTTTAAGAGTTATATTGGAGAGATTCCACCTTAACATGAGAAGCTGGACCTCTGAAATTCCTTCTTCACACAGGTATAATAGGTACAGGATCCCTGACCTCCTTTGCCACTGGACATTGTATTGTTCCTGCCAATCTTACCTCTCTTATTGTAGACAATCTGATATGCATTATACTTAGCAATTTTGTTGAATCTGCTGTCTTGATTATTTCTTTAGACTGCAGTCCTATGCACACTTTCCTGGAAGTAAACTCCATAGAACTCAGTGAGGCTTAGATCTAAGCGTGTGTGTGCACGTTAGTTTTGTTTTGTTTTGCAAAGGCAGGAATTTGTTCTTCTGTAAATTAGGAAACCTATGTTCTTATGCAGCTGCACATATTTGCATGCATAAGCCTATATAGCCTTACATGAAGAGGAGAGGCACATTAATATGCTACCAAGCAACATTTTATGAATTCCATTTATTGAGAGAAAACAAAGACAGCATCTTAGTTTAGTATTTTGGCTCCTAAAGATGAAGTGTTGTGTAAAACTTATAATCAACATCTGTGGTATCAAAATCCTCACATTATCCTTTCCTAGTTCTTATTTCTTCACGTGCATAAGAGAGTATCTGTATGCCCTCTTTTGAGGCGATTTCCCTTACAACCCAGGAGCTGTCTCCGACCATTTTTGCCACCACCAAATTCATAGCCCACATTTTGTGCCATGAATGGAGTAGAATGAAGTTGTCAGACCACAGGGCCGATTCATTCCTGGTACTCTGCAGTCTGATTCCTCTTGGGAGTTCCTGGGGGAGTAGCGCTGGGATGTGCCGTAATGCTTGAAAGCTTTCCAGGAAACATTTCCTCTGCTTTAGTGACTGTGTCACTGACAGATGGGCATGTACTGTGTCTTAAATGTTTAGGACCTTTACATTTGTCCTCAGCGTGTGAGCACTGAAAATCCCTTTCTTCTCAAGCTAAAAAGGACAGGATAAGAAAGCTGATACGTCCCCAGCAGCTTGAGGCTCTATCCCCACCTGACCTTCAGGGGGAACCTTACTACAGTAGGAGAACTCAATAGCTTTGGATCACACAAGCACATGATCTACAAGGGTTTTACTTTTTTCTGCATAACACTCAGAATTCTTGGAGCCTATGCTCTTCCACATGCTTTCTTTGGACATCAGTCTTTCTACAGATATAGAAAAGAAATGGGGACTGCACTCTATGTAGTGACTAGATGACCCTCTGTGTCCTTTTCATCTTGTATTTATGTGTCACACACATGATAGTGTCTGCCATACCTAATGAAGTTTTGGAGGCCTCTGTGCACATATCTTAATTTTTTCACAACTTGAAGCAAAATTAAATATCAGAAACTAAGTCCTTGGTTCTAACTGTCCGGTCCGATTCATATTTTTATTTTTATTTATGCAGCATGTCAACTAGGATAAGAGTTTTGTATACTTGAACGATATTTTTTTAAAAAACACTCCCTGAAGACAGATTAAAAGTTGTTATACAGAAACATGACTTTTAATTTTAAAAATAATCTCAGAAGTTCAATTTCAGTCCCAGGATGGATGGATTCAGTTTACAATAATACCCTTGCTATTCAGTCTCCATGGGACTACAAAAATTTATTTTGATGAGCAAGACACAAATGTACGGTACTAATAAATTGACAGCTGGCTCACACATGACAATGCCCCTACCCCAAGATCACTTAGATTACACAAGGTCTCACCACCAGCTCACATCTAATCTATGCTTATATAAATTCTCTTGTTTGTGGGAGCTGGCACATCTCTGCAGGATGCGTATATATCAGAGGTCTAAGGTTTTTGAGCTTGTACCACTATGGAAATTGTAGAGGTTTCATATGCCACACCCATATAGAAGCATCAGTTCACTGTGACATGACATGAAGATGGCCCAGCTATAGTTACTTGTAATTTTAAATTGAAAGGTATAAGGTTAAATAAATAAATAAATCAGTAAAACAACAGAGTAGAAAGATTAGCTGTTCTGAGCCCGGCTTCGGCTGGGGAGGGCGGGATATAAATAAAATTTTATTATTATTATTACTAAAGCTACTTACAAAAATCACAAAATACCTAGAGAGCTATGGGTTCAGAGTGGAGAGCTCACTATAAGTGCCTGTTTCATCCGTGAAAAAATAAAAATTCAGTGTTAGGAAATACTAAAGGACTGAAATTATCAAATAAAAGTATGATCACTCTGAATACTATGTACATTTCTGGTCCTCTCTCTCAAAGAGTATGCCAGTTTGCTGAAAGAGCAACAGTCTTTGGGGATTATTAGTTTGGAAAATACAAAACTAAGGAGGGATATAATAAGTATTTATAAAACCATGCATTTTTATCAAGTGAATGATGAGTGAGAACAATAGAGTAGAGCTTAGCAGTGTAACATTTAGAAGTAAAAAAGGAAGCACTTAAACATGCAATGCCTTATTAACGTATATTATGGTGAGATATAATGTCTCTTAGCTTAGATTGCTTTTAATTAATCAATAATTAGTCAATGGCTATTAGCCATGTCATAGCATCTCCATCTTCAGAGGCTCTAGGTCTCTGGTGGCCAAACTCTGGGGACTAGCAGTGGAACAGAGTTTCTTGGTTTTAAGCCACCTAGAAGCATCCAACTGTCTGTTATTGGGGAAAGAATATTAAGAGTAGGTAGATATTGGGCTGAACCAGTTAGACAATGCTTTTGAATACTGTAAAATGTAGCAATTTTGAGAGACAGTGACATATTTTCCATGCATTTTCAAGATACCATATAACATGATATCATAAGTTTCCATGCTGAATGGACCTGTCTGTGTAACATTTACTAATATTAGGTTATGTGTTTTTATATTATAAAACTCCCTGTGATGCTCGGGTGAGGGGCAATGTATAAATTTAATTATTATTAACACCAATGATGAAGAACCTGTGGTCCACCACATGTTGTTGGACTGCAGCACCCATCATCCCTGACTATGAGACAATACTGGCTTGGGTTGACAATATGTAGAGAGCCACACATTCCCTATCCTTGCCTTAGGCACTAGAAATGTCTGTATGGTGGTTCAGTAAACAAAAAGAGGTTTGCCAGTCCACCTAATTATAGCTGTTAGACATCATCTGTAGGAGCTTGTGAACGTTGCATATTCTATAGTGAAAAGTACGCATCTCTTCCAGAATGCCAGGATTCTAATAGAAACAAAACATCTTTATACTGTTTCTCTTCCCACAACATTGCCACTTATTTAATATTATGTACTGGGTTCAGAAACTTGTTTTTGAGGAAATATGGAAGGGCCTTCGTCAAGTTCATCTATATTAACACAGATTTTCTAGCTTGGTTTGAAAAGTCAACCAAACTATCTGAAGTGAAAAGATGCACTTGTCAGGTATTTTTGATGGATTACTTTCGAAGGGGAGAATAGTTTTTCTAAAATACTTATTACAGTGTCAGATTAAATGATAGGAATTTACTTTTCAACAAGCTATCTTGTTATCTGATGGTAAAGGAAGCTGGTCAAGTAGAAACTTATAATTGCTTGACTTTTATGTGGGGAGGGGGGATTGAATTTCCCACCTCTTCCTCTAGAAGGATTAATTCAGTTCTACCTGTTTTGCTCCAGTCCTTTTCATGCAAAATAATAAACTCTCCATGAAAGATGTTGTTTACTAGTTCACTATCCTTGTCACTTTTGTTGGTAAAATAAAATCTATATATTTTATACCATAAATTTAAAACTGTTTCAATAATATTGCGTGAAAATTTTGATCCTTAGTTATGCAGTACACCATTGAAATGTCTGAGTTGTTTTGGTCCCCTCTGTGGAATTATTTATGGAAAGGCTGTGAAACATTAATCTTTCTGGATTTTGAGTATGGTAGTACTATATAGCTGAGATACTAGTTCCATTCTGCAAATCACCTTATATGTGGTAGAGATTAAGTTGAGGCTTAAGTTGGGTAATTACTCCGTTTCTGTAGTAGTGCCACAAAATTCCCGGCAGGTGCATTAAATCTGAACAAAACAAGCAAGCACAGACACAGCCTTCCATCAGCAAAAGTTCACCTGAACAAGACTTTATTTGTCACATCCAAATCGGCAGGGTAGCAGTTTACAACCAGAATGAGCAAGGAGGAACAAGTTCAAAGACCTTATGCCTGGAGACCTGCATGAGCTACATTTTCAAAAGGAACGTTCACATCTCCTCTTCTTACTGGTACATTCCAGGGAACATAAACATCATAGTGGACATGCTGAGTTGAAACCCAAAATGAATCGCTGAAGTGGGAACTAGACCAAGCTATTGAAGAGAAGACATCACAGATCTAGGAAAGCCTCTCGCCCACCTACCTTAGGGTTGTAGCCAAATCTTCACTAAGCCCAAAGCTTTCTCGTTCCGAGAGCATGCTTTCAGTTTACCCGCTGATGAACAGAGATCTAGTCTCTGTTACTCCCTTGTGAATTTCCATTAATATCTCCTTATTAGAAGCAGAACATGCAAGTAACCACCAGGCTAACCACACTACGCAGAGCCAATAAAGCCAGGTGAGACTGAGCAGCCTTTTAATGTTTGCTCAGCGTTGCCAGTTCTGTTGTAGGGAAAGCAAATTTACTGAACATAGACATGAGCCCTATTCAGGCCTTACACTAATGAGGGATGTGAGAGGGCAGATGGGTGTGAGCACGCTAGCTTTACTTCACATACACCCACAAGGTTGCTCTCCATGACTAATTGCAGCCGGGAACTGGCTTTTGCTTGTGATAAAAGTGAGCTCTGCATCATGGAGGAATCCTAGCCAAGTGGGAAAAACCTCCCTGCAGACCGTTGCAGCTCAGCTTATGAGGGGCAATGGCAACAGTGATGGGGGTTGAGCCTAGCATGTTCACCCCCATCTTCCTTCTCAGGTGTTTTATTTCCTTACTGATATAATACCTGAATAGGACTGCTGTTCTTTTCATTTCTTGGCGTATTAAAAATAAGAATTATGCTTCCTTAAGGTTCATGGGGAAGTTGAGCCTTATTTCTAATACGTACATCTTTGTTTGTTTGTTTGTTTGTTTGTTTGTTTAAATTTATATACCCCCCTTCATCATAAGATCTCAGGGTGGTTTACAAAATAAAATACAAGATAAAAACACAAGTAAATAATTAAAACAAAACTGTTGACAGGAAAAGGTTTCCTGCTGAATGCAAGTTTGCAATCCATTTTTAACTTTATTTGTTCATGAGATTTTGTCAGACATTGTAGAACATATTTTGGGTGCAATATTTTCCCACCCATCCCCAGTCCCATTTGTTCTGACTGGATGAAGTGCAGAAGTATGTAATGGTAATTATGTAACACAAACAGAGTCTTGATTGCTGGCCAGTTTGGGATTCTTTATGGGAAGTGTTGACATTAAATGCTCTGACACAATTTTATCCAATAGTAGTCTATATCAGTAGTCTTTAGCGCTTCAGATCCAAGACCCACCTTTAACCCAAACACGCATTTGGTGACTGATTTATTTTATCATACATTTATGTGCTGCTCTTTGTGCACGGTGTAAGTTATACTCTTAGGAGTTCTGAAGTGTCGCTATGACTAGAATGAAATGTTAAGTAGAAAGTGGGCAATTTGAGATGCTGAAAAGCGTTGTGTTGCCACACACATTGAAACGTTTTCAAATATGTACAATTCTAGCAAGCTTTGCAGAACATTCCTTTCCTCTTGCCTCTTTTTGAAAGTAGGTTCTGTAACAACCTTTTCATGTATTTGTGTTTCATTCAGGGCAAAAAGAAGAAAAGGAAAAGGGACAAACAGCCAGGAGAGACCAATGGTAAGTAAAATGGAATGTTTTACGTATTCCTTAGTGGAACAATGAAGGCCATAAGTTACTAATACTGTGCATAAGAAGAAAGTTTGAAATCTCCCAACCTTCTTGCCACAGGGCCATTACTACATCCAGCTTTTTCCTGTTGGATTTTAAGTACAGTTAAATTCTTATTGCTCGCCTTTTAAAACTAGTAGCCACGTAAATGCATGAATAGCATATTATAATGGTAGTTATGTTTGTCCTTAATAACTGCAGAGCTACTCACTGTAGAGCCATAGTTTGTTAATGCCTGTGCCATTATTACCAAAGGTGTGTGTGTGTGTGAGAGAGAGAGTTTGGTATTAATCTGGGCTGTTTCTGTGTGAACTGATGCATGCCTTTACAGTGGTAAATTGCAGCCATTTTTTTTAAATTAAGGAGGTTTGCCATTCTTTCTAGAAAATTAGAAATACTGCATAGGCAATCTCATAGTCAATTTTGAAAAAGCCCTGATTAATTTTTTCTTTGAAGCCTTTGTATAATTTGTTCTTTTTTTTCAGAACACAGCGAATGTTTCCTAAATCCTTGCCTTTCACTTCCTCCGATTACAGGTGCTAATGTCATTTTCAGCCATTTAAAATAGTTTGTAAATTGCTCTTTTTTTATCCTGCCATTTTAGATTTTATTAACATTTAAACACTGACATTGAAAATAAATTTATCATTCACACGTTTGTAGCGTATATATATGTGCTATGGTTAGTTTTTTTCTTTGTTTCTGATTTGTTATCCATTACAGTTGCTATTAAACAGTAATGCAGTAAAAATAACTCATTTGTACTAACTGTGCAAATTGAATATGCAGTATTTCTTTAAAGAGACTGATATAAAAAGCTTAATAATGAACCTCCTTAATCTAATGGCATTTTATGCGGCACCCACTAAGTCTTCTCATGCCTGCATGCGATATATATATCTGTATAGAGATATATATATATAGACATATGCCTTTCTACTCAAACATATCCATTGCTATTCACCTGCTTTACCTGCATACCACTTGCTTCCATGCTTCTGATCATTTTATTTCTGGCTGAAACTAACATATCCATTTTGCTATCTGCTTATTCTGAGCCATTTCTTTTTTTCTTTTTTAAATTATTTTTAAAAAAATACAAATTGAATGTTTATTCCCAAAGCTGCATTATCCCCCCCCCCAAGAAGAAAGCATGTTAGCTATTTCTATACTAAGTTCCTTGTCTCCCCCCCACACACACCTTTTTTCCCTATAAAAATAAATATTTCAATATCAAAAGAGAAGTCCACCAAATAGTGTTCTTCACAAACCCGCTGCATTTCTTGGGGGCTTGTGCAGAAACAGTAGACGGGTTGTGCCTCCAATGCCTCTTGAATCAATTGCAGTTCTTCCCATTATTATTATTATTATTATTATTATTATTATTATTATTAAACAGTCCTTTCCAAAGGGATACTGCAGCTTTAATTGCAACAGCTAATTTCAAAAGTTTGATAGATGTGACAATCACTATTTAAAGAAAATAAAACAATCAAAAGTTGATATTTTGCAGTTAATAATGAGGTCATTGATTTTATTTCCTTTTATTTTTATTTATTTTTCTTATTTTTATTTTTTATTTTTTTATTCTCCTTTTCTCTCTCTCTCTCTCTCTTTCTCTCTCTCTCTCTTTCTTTCTCTTTTCCTGCTCGCTTCTTTCTTGACCTCATTCAGACCTGAGCGCTCCTAAGAAATGCCGAGCGCGCTTTGGCCTTGATCAACAGAATAACTGGTGCGGCCCCTGCAGGTGTGTATAGTCTCCCCCCCCCAACCCCGACTTGCTATGGCTGGTTTTGCAGCTGGTTTATTTGGTACTTCCCCCTTCCCCTCCCTTTCCTCCTGCTTTGTTGCTTTGTAGCTCTGTGTTGTGATCTAGAAGACACAAGGGAGTGGGACGCTGCCGTGAATGATCATCTCTTTCTGTTTAAAGGATTTCGCTCTCTTCCGCCGCCCCCCCCCTCATTTTTGTTTCCTCCACCCACCTGCACACTGCCGCTAGCTGGAAAATTCCCACTGTAAGACAGCATCAGCCTAGGCTTGCACACACAATCCCACCCTCCTCTCTGGAAAGTTCAATACCATCCACATATATATATATATATATATATATATATATATATATATATATAGCATTGCTAAACATCCTTTGATAGCACAGTGCAGAATTCAACAGAGAAGACACAGGGCTAAGTGAAGAGAATGCACAGCAGGCTTAGGCATTGTAAGTGTGTGTCGCCTTGTGGAGATCCTCTTTTTTTCTTGCCCTTTGGTCTGCAAGATTGCCAAATGAACTGGGAGAAATGTTAGCTGTAGCTAAGATTTCGCATCCAACTGAGCTCTATCCACCATTGTGTTGTATTTTTTTGTGTTTACCTTGTGCTAACAGATGCAAATACTCCAAAGAAGTGTCGGGCATTGTTCGGGCTTGACCGACAGAGTTTATGGTGCAAACCGTGCAGGTATACTACCCATTAGGCCTTTGGGAACTAAAAGCATTCTGTCATCTTAGTATTAAATGTGTGGTTTATTTTTAACCCCTCCCCTTCCACTTCTCGCCTTCCTTGCTTCTACGACATTGATTGCTAATCAATTTTTGATCTTCAGAATTCTTTGCTAATTCAATGCAAATTTCTTTTCCTTCTTGACCAATAACCTCTCTTTTGGTAGTAGAACTGGGAGTTGGTACACACATCCCCAAGATGCAGAAACTAACATTTTCTTGGTCAAACAAGTGTGTTAAGTGGACATCCGTACAAGTGTCTATGTGTATGCTCTCAGTCTCCAAAGGATATTTGCAGCACTGGTATTTTCACTGTGATGAAAGAGGATACAAATTAGAATTTCTGCTTGGATCTAAGCTAATAATATATTGGGAGTCTATATAACAAATTCTTCTGTATATTTTTGAATCAATCTTGTGTGCTTATGAAAGCTCAACTAAAATTCATATTAGGCACATTCATAAGGTGCCTGGCAAAAAAATATTTGCAGTAGTCCATTTGTCTCTGGCTTGTTAAGTTGACATTTGCTTGGCAAGTTGTTTTGGGATTTTAATCAAATTACAGGACATTGTTCTGCATTGTTCAGCTTAATGGCACCGAAGACCAAAACATTTGAAACAACCCATGTTCTACTGCAGGATAAATTCAGTATGCACTTGTTTCTTGGTGAAGGGAAGCAAACTATCTCTTGTTGCATTCTTTTTTCCCCTTAATATGGTTAAATTTGTTATTTCTCTGTTCTGATCCAAGCAGTCTTTGAATTTGGAATATTATGATGGTAGGTATCTCAGTCCAACACACACTCTTTTCTGTATGTAGTGCTCCCCCTCCTCACCTTTCCCTCTGATTCACACCCATACCATGTGCTTCATTCTGTTTTTTTAGACAATAGAGCAGTTATTCATATTATATGCATGCCAATTCTGTTAGTTTTGTGATTCCGAGCTATACACATGGATTGAAAACGTACTGTACATCTAATTGTTAGATAAAGTTCATGCATTGTCCTTTATGGACAGCATTCCACCTAAACTCTGTAACTTCCCATCAGATGCATGCGTAAGCACTGTGATTGTGTGCCAGAAGCAGCAAAATAGCACAGGTCATTGTCAATGCAGATTATTGAATACCTTTTGGAAATTACAAGTTCAAGAAACATTTGAACAGCCAGATTACAACTTTAGCTTTCTAAAAATAAGACAACACTACTAAGCTTATCTGGCAGTTATTCTAGTACATAGAGAAATAGGCGGCCATTTTTATATTTGTCAAAACTAGAATGCTGATGGAAGGTAGGAATTATGCTCTAAATCCCTTATCAGTAAAGGGACTATTTTGAACTGAGACAGAGGCCAGCAATGTTGGCTCCACACGTCTGGTCACTGCAACATAAGCAAAGGCATCCCTAGCCATCTATCTTGCAGGCTATACAGTAATAAATACTTTGTCAAAGGCTTCGTTTGGGGCACCTCAGGTGCTCACTGCCATATTCACCTGTGACTTCGTTTGTGCACGGGTCTGAAATTCTCTTTGCCCTGGGAGGAAAATGAGATTAAAGACCATTTTTGTATGTTTCTTGGTTTGGTCGAAAGTGGCCAAGGTGCCTAATTGTGCATGGGAAAGAGGTTGGGATCAAGGGAGCCCGATAGGATGTCTTTTGAGGATCAGATTTGGCTCTAGCTGCCTGTCTCCAGCATCTGCCTCTTTTATTACCTTTTTACTGCAGCCAGTATTTTATTGCTTTAAAACTACATTTAACTGTTTTCAAGTCATATTTAAAGAGGATCTGCTACATGATCAGTAGTATTTTCAGTCAAATGATTGTTGAATTGTGTGTGGAGAGAAACAAACTCTTTTTTCTAATACAAAATAGCATTTTCAGCTTAACATAATTTCAGTTTAGTTCTAAAAGCTTTGCGGTAGGATCTTTAAAATGTCATTCTTGAAGCTACAGAGCATGCATATTAACACTTGCAAAAAATTTTTTTAAACAAACTGTTACAATAAACTTTAACTTGAAACTCTGTAGGTCATCACTTTCTCTCTTTCTCTCCCTCACTCTTTCTCCTTGACTCCAGTGTTTTGTTTTTCTGGGGACAGATGATACATTGCAGAGTTCAGTAAAGGAGCAAATACTGGATGTGATTGGGTGAGGGCATCCCACAAACCCAAGATAGTTTTTTATTTCTGATAGCAAAACTCTACTGAGAGTAAAATGAGGACAGTTGGGACAATATTAGTATTAATTAGTACTTAATATTCCAAATTTGCATTAGTCTGTGAGGATAGGTAAGTATCATGGCCCACACCTCATGTGTGTATCATACCTAGGTCAGTACTGTCATAGAGTTAAAATACTTTAAACATAAATACTTTAAAGGTCAGTTAAATTAGGTATAATGCTTTTAGATAGAAAATTGGTTTTCTATAGCTGTTACCAGTGCCGCCATAACTAGCTGAAGAATAAAGTGCTTTTGGGTTTCAGTTCCAGTATTTGCTTCATGGTATGTCATCTACACTATATCAAAGCATATATGTACGAGACATTACCACTGGGCTCAGGGACACTTTTATTATTCAATTAATTAATCTAAACATGCTTTGGAGCTAAAAAAAATTGCCCATAATCCACTAGGTCTAAAGTGCAAAAAGAGAGAGCGAGAGAGAGCGCTTTGCATGTTCCATGACTGCGTTTTTATTTCACAGTTCTGTGGCTGCTCTGTGTAAGCACAGAAACTTTTGTTGAGTGCTGAATTAAAAAGTTGTAAGATTATTTTTTTAAAAAATCAAGTTCCTGGACCTTATGGTCAGGAAAATCACTGCCAACATTTTGAATTTCCAAATGTTGACCAGAGAAGGAAAATACATTTATGGCTTGCATAGCACTTTGTCCCTTGCCATAACTCACAAAATAAATTGTTCAGGATAAGAAAATAGGTCTGTATTTATTAGTTATTATAGAATTCAGCTTTTCTCAGCACTGAATTTTTTTATATATATACTACCCTGGGCTTACTACTTGTTTTCTACAAGCCTCATGCTGATGACCTACTGTTTACTCAGCTATAAATCTATACCTGTTGCAACACTAATCACACACGTCTTCAGAAACATCCGTTTCTCTTGTCCTTTATATAAAACTGATTTGCCTGAACCATACGAGACTGATTCTGATTTTGAAGTGATTTCTGTAAATGAACGGCAGCAAACAGTAACAACCAAAACGCCACTTTCAGTAAAGACGCTACATTTTGCCATCGCATGTTCTGGGTTTTCTTGGCCCGATGCTGTAGGGAAATCCTTTAGTTGTAAAGAAGAGTGGGTGTCAGGGAGGTGGAGGAAACTGAATTTGGGCACTGATCCCAATCCTATTAGGGACAACACTGGTAATGCAGACATGTAGTTTTCTTCAGCACCTCAGAACAAGAACCCATCTTGAAGCTTGTTGGCTTCTTTATGGGCTTACCATTTCAGGCTATGTCTGTAATGACCAAATCCTTGAGCAAGGAGGTGCATCTGTGAAGTTGAGTTTGGTGGGAGGGGTTAGCATCTAGAGATCCTATCCATCGATCCATGAAGTGTATGCATGCACACACATGCTCCTCTACCCTTTGTCCTGCATGGCCTGCCAGAGCCTCCCACTGCCTCCCACCAACAGCATGGCGACTGATTCAGAAGGTCCCCATGGCAATGACAGGTAGAGCTCTGTGTGCTATTTGGAAAACGCTGATCTGTAAGGGAAGATAATAGTACCTTGCATGCCGATGTGGAACAGATAATGGGATCTCCTAAATATTAGCACCACTCTGTTAATATAATCTTGCTTATTTCCCATGGGTTGGTAAAAAAAATATGCTGCTTTGAACTGTTGATATGGTAACATTGCCTCCTTTCTGCCTGAAGGGACTAATTAAAGAGTAAGACATAAAGAACATGAAATAGTTCAGGCCAGTGGACTACATCAATTTCTTGCTAATAGATTTCCAGTTTTTATTACTTGAGGTAGGAGGCTTCTAGCAAGGTTCTGTTTAGAGCCCACCAATTACTCTTTTTTATCTTTTAACTTGCCTTAATAAAGCATGGTTTGCTGTTGCTTGCCATCTTGCACTTTCTCTTTCCTTTTATTTTCTGCTCTGTGCTTTGTTGCTTTAATTCATAAGGTTTTACATGCATGGCTGTCTTAGTTTCTAGCATGTATTGATCAGCAGGCTAATGTGGTTAAAATTCCCCACTGCCCTAACAATTGACTTTGCTGTGTGGAACTTTGGGCAGAACCTTAATCTCATATTATTATTTTTTTGGAAGGGAAATGTTCTTAATCTGTTCTGTTCCAGAAAACTTTAGGAATTGACAAGAGCAAGTTGCTTGGGTTTCCTAGCTAATCCTTTCTAAAATGTGACCCATTTTATTTATTTATTATAAAAATATTTATATACCACTAAATCCTAAGAGCATATCAAAGCAGTTTACAACATTAAAATGATTTTTAAACAACATACCATAAAAGCGTAAAGGTTAAAAACAATTCAAGGGGGGGGGGGATAAGAGCTAAATTTGGAAGCTGCCTTATACAATTTGCTCCATTTTGACCAGTATTGTTTACACTGCCTGGCAGCAGCTTCCAGACAGAGGTCTCTCCTAGTCCTACCTGGAGATACCAGGGATTGAACCTGGGACCTCATAGAATAAAGTGCAAATGTATCATTAAAGGTGCAGTGACAGAGCATCAGTGAAGTGAAATGGAGATTGTGACATGAGACTAATGCTGGGTGGAATGCCCTCTGAAGTGGACATAGTCCACTCACTTGGATTTGAAAGTGTTAACTCTCAGATTACAGATGACTGGGTGATAGTGTTACTTTACTGGACTTTTATAATTACACCAGTGGAAAATTTTCCAGCTGACCTTTATAATTCTACATATGGGTCAGCTTGGAATCAATCACTTAAGCCCTGACACCTGATGGGGGCGTTGGCCAGTTTCAACATAGGGTCAACTGGCCACATACAATTACTTGCCTCTCAGCCTCAGCTGAGAGTCTCATGCTAACAGACGTGAACTTCAGTTGAGAAAGGTGCCTTGTATTACTCCAACACGAGTGCTTTGGGCAAAAAAGAAAAAGATCAAAACGTCGTGTTTGCTGTGACCGGTTTTTAGAATCCGTTTGCCCTGTGGGAATCTGCTCCAGAGGACGCATTCATTGTACGCCTAATATTTTTGTTCTGCCACTAGACGTGTCTTCTGAATATTAGGCAGTAGGTGCAATGCATAGATTTCGTTCTTTATGTAAGTTGGATAAGCCAGGGTGCCTAGTGGCCTGATTTAATAGCACTGATAATTTTTGTGAAATTCTTAACCGTTTTCTGATTGTTTCTCTTTACAATGATACCTGTTGTTGCTTTGTTTGTGCACTCCACGCCTAACCAAGATTTAAGTTTTCTTTTGAAGTTCTTTTAATTTCTATAAATTAAAGTAGAAGCCAAACGATTCCTTCTCCCACCCCACCCTTTACGAAATAAAATAAAATAAATGAATGTGTGATAATCCACAACCTGCAGGTTATACAACCAGTTATTCTTGTTAATTTGGACGGTATTTCTGTTCATCTTCCTTTTCCTTCATTTCCCACTTTTATTCTTCCTGTTACTCTTTCCTCTTTTTTGTGTCTGTGACGTTGATTTTTTTGTTTGTTTTTGTTTTCACACGGTGTGGTTCTAAACAGAAACAAGCAGGAGTGGTAGATCCTCGGCTGCAATTGGTCGCAAAGGTGGGGTTTCTTCCAGGGCAGGCAGGGAGATATTCCAGAAGCGAGACTCCAGAGTCAGTCTTTCAGAATGCTTGGTGCCAACTGAGAGGAAGTATCTGCCATATTTTGGTTTGTAGGGGAACGAGAATGTAAAAGCTAAGAATAAATTCACCTGGTGCTAAAAGAACAGAAAACCGATGGCTTTTAAAATAAATAAAAAATTACCTAAATGGGACAAAGCACAAATTCCGCTAGTTAGGAGAAAGACGGATTCCATAATTGTTGTCCAGAGGTAGACAGCACCATTATAATAATTGGGTATAGCTAAACAGAGCCCGGCATAGATGGTTGATGGCTCTTTGCTTTAGGGTTATTATTTTTCCCCTCCAAATAGCGTTTTTGCCCTTCATTCACAGATTACTCTCTCCCTATTTCTAGGAGAAAAAAAAAGTGCGTTCGCTACATACAAGGTGAAGGCAGCTGCGTCAGCCCACCCTCTTCAGATGGAAGCCTACTAGACTCTCCACCGTCTTCTCCCAACATGCTAGCCTCCCCCACAAGAGACTCAAAACCACAGACTGAACAAACCCAACCTCTCTCGCTCACATTGAAACCCGACCCACTCTCACACCTCTCGATGATGCCGCCCCCGCCGTCCTCCATAGCCCTGACTGAAAGCTCCACTAGCAAATCCAGCGGTCTGCCTGCTAGTAATTGTCAGAACGGGGCACTGGACCATCAGTCTGCCACTTTACCGCAGTCCGCGCCGTCCTCCTCTTCGCTAGCGCAACCCTCAACATCCTCCTTGCATTCCCATAATTCTTTGGCTGGGACACAGCCTCAGCCACTGTCACTCGTCACCAAGTCTTTAGAATAGCTTTAGCCTCTTGTAGCCGTTTTTAAATTTTATTTCATTTCTTTTTGTGTCAAGATTTCTCCCCTCCCCCCTTTTTTCCGTTTATATATTTTTTAAAAATTTGTGCCATATGGCTGGCTACATTAGTTGATGTGTATCGAGTTCATTGGTCAATATTTGACCCATCCTTATTTCAATTTTTTTTTTCCTTTTTAAATATGTAGATGGAGAGAAAAAAAGCCTCATGATTCTGCCAAAATTTTTATCAACAGCTGTTTAAAGTCTTTGTAGCGTTTAAAATATATATATATATATAAATATATATATACATAACTGTTATGTAGTTCCAATAGCTTAGTTTCAAAGACTGATTTTAAAAATGAAAAAAAGAAGCAATTTTGAAGCAGCCCTTGCCGAAGGCGTTGGTTCTTTATTATTTGTATTAAATACGAGCTTGCGAACCAATCATTTTACATCTGGTTTTTAAAACTTTTTAAGGGCACAATGAATGCAGTGCCGCTATTTTTTCCCCGTTTTTTTTTCCTTTGTGTGATATAACTTCTCTTGTGATGTTACTTGTTATTGTTTAAATGTACAGAAACAAAGGGTTAAAATGTGTTAATATACCTTGTTCCATGGTGTTGTTCTTTTTTGGGGGAGGGAACGCTACTCAACAATTAAAAAGTATCACAACGCTATTGGACCAGTAGTATTTATTGCTTTAGAGATTGCTTGTTGTATCTGTATGTTTGTCCATTTTTTAAAAGAAATGCTTTCCTTTCTTTTTTTCCTTGAAACATTGTGTAAAGGCCTTTTTTCCCCCCTTAGTGTAAGCAACATATATATAACAACTCATTTGTACAAGGTTTTTAAGTTTATATATAAATGTGTATATATATATTTTTGTTGGCTTCTTTTTTATTTTGTTTTAATTTCTTCCTTTTTTTCTGTCACACAGTTGCCACCAAATGGACATTTGCAGATGGATCAATAGTGTAAAAAAAAAAAAAAGCTTTAAAAGCCATTACATGAAATAAGACTTGAAAATTTAGCACGGGACTTTTTATCAGTGCTGTTGGAAAAACAGCAGAATTTCCCATTCAGAACTGCAGATGACTTCCCCTGCCACTTGTAGGCTGTGAGCAAAAAAATTTATGTGCCAAAATTCTCAGTGATTTTCTCCTTTCCCGACAATTTTTATGCTGTATTTTTTTTTGTTCATCCTGTTTTGCTGTGATGTTACATAGGTAGATATGTATGTAGTTTTTAATGTCACCTATTACAGACGTGTTTGGTAGCAGATTGTCCAGAAAGCATTTTAAAATGAAGAGGTATAAACCCTAAAGGGCCAAATTCTGTATATTAGATTATTCATAAAATGAAAAATCAGACTGCCACTTTTATGTACACTTACTACATACAGGTAGGTAGCAAACTTTAAAAAAAAAAAACCTAGGCATGTTGATGTTGCAAATTTTTTAAAAGAAGATAAATGCTGTATAAAGCTGAAAAAAATGTTCATCTGTTCATCCAGTGCCATTGTAGTTGACATGAAGCGATTGTAAAACTGTCTCCAGTTTTCTTCTCTGGTTTATTAAGATGCTAACTATGACATTTTTTGTGAATCCTTTGAATGTTTCCTAACAGTTGTGATGTTACTGTTCCGTTTTATTGCTCTTATTCCGATTTTTCATTTCTAATGGTTTGGAAGCCATTTTTGTAATGAATAAATGTCCATGCTGTACAGTATCTGTAGCATGCAGTTCTGGATTAATAAAAGCAACTTAGTACGTGCAGATGGACTTGCAGCTCATTTACCTAGAGGTTTTATTTAACCCCCAGCACCTCCGCCAAGAAGGCTTTTGACAGGATGTGTTTTTATCTGTTTCAGGAAAAGCAGCTTTAAAAAATGCTGAATAAACCAACATAGAGGTTGGGCAGGTTGCTAAGTATTTTGTGACTGCCTAGTCCTGAGGTTATTTTATAATGTTTCAGATCGGAGGAGCATAGGATTGATTCAAGACCATTTGGACACTGTGTTTATTCACCAAACACAGATAGGTAATATTCACTGAGAGATTGTGTCTCACCCAAAATACACAATCTGAACTAAATTTGGATACTTTAGCCTCTAGGCCAAGAGCAGCCAACTTACGTTCTCATCTTGGCCACTGGCCATGCAACAACCTCTGGAGGGCATCCATGGTGGTTCTCTCTGCTCTAGACTAAGCATAGGGCAACCATAATCTGAAAAGGGGTAGAGCTTCTGTTGCTGTAAGACATCTGAAGAGAACCCCGATGCCTCTTGGCAGGTTTCAAGAAGCATCTTAAGAGGGAAAGCACAACCACACCTAGGATCCCGCTTTCCACAGTTCCTTGCAGTATGCAAACAAAAGAACAAAAAAGGGAGACGTGTAAGCTTTAGATGAACATGGAGCTTATGTATTTCTTAGATGGAGTTCCCTTTTCTTATATTACAAGGAGCAGCAGAAAGTAAATGAGAGAAAACATGCTGAGATGCTCTTCAGTGCTTCTTGAAATGTACATAATATCCCACAATGTTGCAAGGATATGGGAAAAATGATAATGCCATTCTACTCCTCCATACAGCTCTTGAAAAGAAGTCCATCAGGAATCCTGTCTCTCTCTTTTTGAAATTTGGACACCCTTTTCACCCACAGTTCTTCCCCACTGCAGTAAATTCTGTTGTCAAAAACTTGGAGCAAATATCTCTCTCCCATCTTTGCAGACAAGATCATCTCTAGAATTCCACTGCCATTCATTTGAGGATTTTAATTATTGGTACAACCATACGTCTTCCTATGCCTGTTGAATGGAATCTCCAGCTTCCCTTCTCTGCAAGGACAGAATGCATTTGAAGCACATACAGTGCTAAGAATTATTGCAGCCAGGAATTTGTAGATACTTAGTAGGCTAAATTCAGCTTACATTTTGTGCATTTCAATTCTTCTGACACATGCTTTCCCATCAACTAAAACTCATGTGGCTCCTCAGTTCTAAGAGCTGCCCAACTTTGGACACTGTTGTTTGGAGAACATCACACATTTGAATAATGTACATATCCTTTACTTGGCAGTATGTTGTGTTTTCTTCTTAATGTTGCATTATCTGCATGACATTATTTTCTCAATAAAAAGGATTACTGTATCTTTTTTTGCAACTTGTAGCCATCTGTGAACACCAATAACTCATGTAGCTGAGAGAAGATGTATTTGAGACATTAGAATTGCCATATTGTTTGAGAGCAAAAAATGTACTGAGGGAAACACTGGAACGTCTTGCACTGGATATTTCTCTCTCTGAATTTCTTAGTCTTGCGCCTTTTTTTTTGGAGATCGACAATAGATTAAATGGTAGAGGAATGGTGGGATGAAAAAAAAGTATTAATCTCATGTTTCTCCTCCCAATCAGAAACTATTAAAACATACAAGGAAGAATAATTTCTGTCCCATATTTCTTACTGCCCTATACTGAAAGCTCAAACAAGTAAGGATATAAAACAAACTGAAATTTAAAAAATCACCTCTAAACTAAATCAGACAAACCTATATAAATTGGACACACATACATACTTTTACAAATATTATTCTGTTTGTGCTATGTTGTATAATTTGTTTCATATTATCTCATTTTACTTGGCAGGAATGCCACGCCTATTATTGCTGCTGCTGCTGTTTTATCAATCATTTTATTCAAAAAAGTAGATTTCAGAGTGCCTTGATTAAATTTCCATAGTGGTATGCCTGGCAAAAATGTAGCAGGCACAACTTTTGCTATATCTCTTAAGTGGGAAAAGCTTTACTTGATAAACCTCTGCTCCACACAGTTTTTAAAAACACAGGGCTCTGCCAGGAAATTGTGGTGGCCATGTTTTGCTGGAGCTTTGAGACCAATAAAAGTGCAACTAGAACAAAGTTAAGTTCACATAGTGGCTATTTCTAAACATTATGTGAAATTCAGCCCCTTAAGGTTGTTAAGTTGCAAAGACAGCTTAAGCCACCCTGTTATCTGCTGGTCCACAGCCCAAATCCTCTTCCAACATCCTTTAATTTTGCTTTTTCTACCTGCTTCCGGACTTTTTCCCCAACCCTGCTTCTGCTTTTGCAGGCAGAGGACCACACTGGCCCAAAGTCAACTCTCCAGTGACATTTTTTTCTCTCCAATAGGGCACAAAAAACTTGTTCATTGCTTACTCTGCACTCTTCCACTACCCTGCCTTTTTCCCTTGCCCAGTGGAGTAATTTTATCATATTAAGATGTAAAGGACTAGGGCTGTCCTCACCCACATCTCTAAGGCTGATCTTGCACATGCCACCTGAGTCGGGCTGCAGTATTTAATTGATTAATCAATACACACCTTTTAATCGTCTAAATGATGCCCCCAATTAACCAGGCAGTAGATTTTTACAAATGGCAAATTATTTTTATTCCAAGTACTTCTAAAAACTGCAGAAGGCAAACCTCATCTTAAAAAAGGCAACCTGTCTTACATTGTGGGTGCTCCCCCTCCTAAAATGATACCTGCTACATGCAACAATTTATCTGAGAACAACAAAAGTATGCTCCTCAATTTAAGTATACTGCGTCTGCATTTACGCAAATGTAATTGCTCAGCTGAACTTCACAAGATTAGTTAAAACGTAATCAGGTTGCAGCCCTACTTTTGAGCCACTCTCCTGATGATGGTATGCGTGTGGTAAAAAGAGTCATTCAGTCTTAACTGCAGTAGTGTGAGGCTCTTCTGTCACTTACTGCCAATTGAAGAAGCAGATGTGTGCATTTCAGCTTTCCTGGATTATTGTTTAAGCTATGAATATATGCACTCTTACCTGAAGCAGAGCAATAGGAGTCATTCTTCAGCAAAGGCCAGTTAAGAGGAGATGTGGTGACATTTAAAATATAATGGGAAAGGGGAAATCGAAAAAAGGCATCAACAGACACTTGACAGGTTGGGGTTTTAGTAAAAAATCATTAGAAGCCTCTTTCCCCTCTTATTGCTCACTGGATTTCTTCCACCCCTTGCAGTATAAGGGGGGCACATGAGGATCACCTTGGATTACTGAGGTGTCCTGCCTCAGTTACAGATTGTTAAACCAGCTGCCTCCAAACTGCATTTTCTAGCTGTGGTCACAGCCCAATTGCTCACCCTGACTTCTGGTAGTGCGGAATTAAGTCAATTGATGGTAGTGGGTCTGAGGAGTAAATTTTAGGGAAAAAAGACTGTTTGGCTTGTTCCATAGGTTGCAACCAACATGGGGCTTGAGTAGGGAGTCCAGAAGGTATTTACAGTGGTACATCGGGTTAAGAACTTAATTCGTTCCGGAGGTCCGTTCTTAACCTGAAACTGTTCTTAACCTGAAGCACCACTTTAGCTAATGGGGCCTCCCGCTGCTGCCGTGCGATTTCTGTTCTCATCCTGAAGCAAAGTTCTTAACCTGAGGTACTATTTCTGGGTTAGCGGAGTCTGTAACCTGAAGCGTCTGTAACCTGAAGCGTCTGTAACCTGAGGTACCACTGTATTTATGCATTTATTTATAAGAGTTATTCTCCGCTTTCTGAGGAAACCCTCCACAAGACACCTTTCAACAATATGAAAAGTAAATCTACTTTCATAAAACCATTTAAAGCCCCTAGTCATCATCAATAATAATAATTGGGGGAGGGGTGGCTAGCACAAAACAATAATAACTGAGCTATATCCCTACTCTCATTTATAACCTCAGATTAAAAACTTTCGAGAACTAACAGGCTTTAAAAGCTGCCGCCTTCAAAGACCCGAGACATGGATCCCACCTTATCTTTGTAGGGATTGCAGGTGTTCGGCGCTTTAAAGGTAAAAATTGGCATTGTGAATGGGGCCCAGAAATGCAGTTGGTGTGGCCAGTGGCGTAGCATGGGGGGTGCAGGGGGGCCGGCCGCACCGGGCGCAACATCTGGGGGTTAGGGTTAGGGGGCGCAAATCCACGGGTTAGGGGGCGCAAATTACTTGCCTTGCCCCGGGTGCTGACAACCCACGCTACGCCACTGGGTGTGGCATATTTTGACTGCCTGCTTCTCACCAATAGCCTGGGAGCCATATTTTGTTGAAGCTTCTGAAACATCTTCCATGGCAGCCCTACACAGAGCACATTACAGTAGGCCTGGTGTGGTTTGAAACTGAGGTGAGATTTGAATTCTTCGGTCAGGTCTCCCAAGTAGCATACCAATCTAAGCTGGTAAAAGGCACTCCTGGCTATCATTGTTACCTGAGGTTTCCCAGCCAGCACCACCAAATGTTAAACTTAATCCTTCAAGGGGAGTACAACCTCATCAAGGACTGATTGAAATCCTTCCAGATTTGCCAGATCTCCCACTCTAAGTATCTTAGATTAAGCAGTCTCCTAGCCCTTCTAGAAGCTTCCTGATGTTGATTGTCCATGCCTTTCAGAACAAAGATCAGTCACAGGTTAGAGCCTAGCACAGAGTCACCTGTACAAGCCAAACAGCAAAATACATTTTACTCATTTGTTAAATGTATATACCACCCACAGGCCCTGGCTCTCTGACCAATTTAAAGTCCCCTCGCTCTCATATTTACACCAGAGTTGTCTTTAAGTTAATAATGGTGCAGATTAGACATGTAAATTAATAGTTATATGACCCATAGCTGACCTACTCACAGTCTCTCTCACGTCTTAATTCCAGGAGTGTGGCAGGAATGCAATTTTTGCCAACCCAATAGTTTACATTTAGTGGGTTTTTCCAGTTCATTCAGCGGACTAAATTCCTGTCTAATGTTCACTTGGGGAAGTAGTGCTTTTTCCCCCAACAGTGGTCAGTGATTTTGTAGTGGGGTTTAGAATGGAAGCTGGGAAAACAATGTTGTTTCAGAAAATAAACTCATGGGCAGCTGCTAACCTATAAGATCCAACTATGATCTGAGTCAATCAGAAGATATTGATGTCAGAGTTAATTGATCTCTCAGGTTTGACAAGTTGACTTCTATATATGAACTTGGAAACCATTGGTTTTTTAAACCACTTTGTGAGGACAAGCCAGAAGCAAACTGGTTTCAAAATTTGGCTTTATTTAGAGTTTTGAAGCCACTTTCGTAGCTCTGCAAGCACCTACAGCTAACTCTTATTTTCTGCAGGTCTCTCTTCTTCCTGTGGGCCAATGAGGCTCAGCGGTACTTTGAGTTGCTTAGTAAGGAAAAGTTTCTTCTGCTTTACTTCTGTAGGTTTGCTTTGTAAGCTGGTCAGCAGCAAATATTCCTATCAGAAACTGAAAATAAAACACTGAAGCAAAAGCTGGACAAGCTAGGACAGCTGTCATTTTAATGAAGCTTTGAGTTGAAAGGTGCTTTGAGATTAAAGAAAAAAGGTGTAAAATGTTAAATACCGGTAACTAAAAAAATGCATATAAATCAATATCATATTTGGTTCCGGCTGATGATGCAGTAGTCAACAGAGGAACAGAGGAAATCTGGAGAACACTATCATTAGCTATCAGCATTAGAATTATCTAAAACTCACAAGCCCACAATGGACAAAACAAGTGAGATTGGAGATGTTCCTGTATCAGGCCTGAGAAACTGAAATGGTTGTAGTACCAAGCAGTGGTTTTTCCCCTGGGGGGACACAGGGGGACACATACCCCTAAACATTTTGTGAATCTAAGTTTGGACTCATTGAGGGGCAGCATTTCAGTATGAGTAGGAGAATGAGAGTATTCCTAAACATTTATTTATTGTTTTGGGGGGAAAGCAGTGGTACCAAGTGTCAGTGAGGCTTTAGAGAAGTGCTTTGACACTGAGCTGACTATGTCAATGTGGAGGCAATCAGATACAGAGAATTATAAAAGGGAGATCTAATGATGGGAACCAAAATTTTCCTACTTACGAGTGTCTTAATGAAAGCATATTGGGGGCATACCAGCAGAGAATTGAAACCTAGCACAGGAGCCATTTTGAGATCACCTGTAGTTTAGGTGTCAGGTGAAGTTTGCGCCATTCACATCTCCTGTGGCACTGACATCTGCTTGAGGGCTTCCCAGAGGCATCTGGTTGGCCACTCTGGGAAATAGGATCCTTGAATGATAGGCCGTTCTCTTATGGCATCATTTGCCAGAGTAAACGTTGCAGTGGAGTCAAGTTGTTGCAAGAGAACCAGAGGAATGAAAACGAACATGACGGCACACTGCTCTCCTTATACTCTCATGTTTCTGTTTCATGAGCCATGCAAAGTTTGCAACAAACAATATTATAATAAGAAGTTTCTTACACCAGGAGTATTTTTCCTTTATATACAAATTTTATCTCCACATCTGATTTATGCCACGTAATGGAAATCTTGTTCTGACATAAACCACAACAAATCCAAAATATCAAAATATAATAAAATGCAAAACAATACTTATGAATCACATTTTTAATCTAAAGGCTCTTAAAATAAAATAAACAGATGTAATTTTGTACCATATGGTGGAGAGTGAATGGGAATTTTAAATTCATTACTTCTGCTCCAGTTACAAAGTGATCTGGTCCAGACTATTAGTTTAAACTTCTGTTTAAACTGTTCATTTATAGACATCCAAAATATAAGCAGTGGGCAACAATCAGTTAATTGCTTAGTCATATTTTCTGGCAATGAGTTCAGTTGCACACACTGGTTCATTGGATAGGACAGGGTCAGAGACAATATAAATAAGTCGCTATCACCAGGACAAAGAGAGAAAAGAGGAATGTTCAGGATGAACTACTTCTGAAATTTCTCTAACGCTTAAAATAAAATGAGGTCCTTGTCTGATGAGAGAGAAAGATCCGGGCGGTGGGGGGAGAAAAACTATAGCTCTCCCCAGTTTTATGGAATTAGGGTATGACTCTGACTTTTTAAAATTTTGTCTCATTCCTATCGGCCATCGACTCTCCCTAGCTTTCCACCTCCTTGCAAATATCCCTCTTCCTTTGCCACTTTAAAGCAATCAAGTAGTGGTGGAAAGTCCATAGTTGTAAAGATAGAACCCATTAAAAGATTTGGTACCTCAAGAAAGTTCTATTTTCTTATAATCACTTAAATTTGTGATTCATTCTTGGTTTATTAAGGGAGCAGAGTAACCATATACACCAAGAAAACCAGACAAACCCTTTGAAACAAGCTAAAAAATATGCATTGCCTAAGCATCAGATGAACAAAAGACAGCTTGCCTTAAAACCATGAGTGTGTAGTCTCAAGAAACACTTTTATTCAATAAAAAGGCAATTGTCATAGAATTCCAGAAAAAGTAAATTAAACACAGTATCTGGCTTTTAAAAAAATTAAAATCACGTATCCTTTATATGGTAGTGATTTGGGTTGTACCCAGCCATTTTCTGTTTGTTTCAGAGTGAAGAGGTTTAATAACATCTGGGGGTTGTTTTCAAAGACTTTTTAGAGAAGGAAAAATTGGTTCCAAAAATAGTGTTCACAAAGAAAACCCCAGCAGTTATGCTTCATATCTCCTAAGCATGTGTTGAAAATAACAGGCAATCTACTGACATCACTTCTGTAGACAAATTAAACTGCAAAAAGGGTTCCAATGCCTTTTCCTTTGGCGATCACTTGCAGCCGAGTCAGAATGTCTTCCCATTGAGTCCACTGGGAAGTTCCGTAGCTGGCATACCTTCTGTCCTGTTCTGGGGCTGTGTCAGCAGAATGGATTGGATTCCAGTGGATCCGAAGTATCCCCTGATCCACCCCAGAATGCCCCCTTTCCCCCCACTTCCACTACCTGGGCACTGACAGTGGAGGACGGGCAGCTACAGAGGTTTCCACAGCTGCCAAGGAAGATGCCTTGGTGAGTGAGTGTCCTGGTCAGCTATTAGAGAGGGAGGTCCATACTATTCTATGGCCTATGGAGAGCTGTGACAGGGACATGGGTGGACTTTGGAAATATGGCGCCTGGAGCAATAATTCCTTCTGGTGCAGTTTACTTGTATATTTACCCACATAAATATAGGTTGTTGCTGTTGTTGTCATGTTCCCCTTTGGCTCTGTGCCTTATGTAGGGGACTGTACTCCACCGCCCTAAATCTGGCGTTGACAGGGACCATGGGATTGCAGCCTTAAGAAGTTGGAATTACTGTGGGGATAGGTCTCCTTTAAAAGGTAGGCTGGAAGAAACAATAGGTAATTATAGATAATGATGTCAGCAATTTCCAGGTGTTCCACCTCCACCGGCTGTCATTTTGTGACTGGTGGGCTCCAGTAATTTCCAACCCTTTCAACTGGGTCCTGGCAATAGAAAATTAGAGAAACTCCGCTTTACAGCAACCATTTTTGACAAAGGACTGGAATATTTTGTTAGAGGTGCATAGTTTTGCAGGGAATTTCAAACCGAACATGGCAGCACAACCAAATATGATTACTGAAAGTGTGGTAGCTCAGTTGGAATGGGTTACAAAACAACGTGCTCATTTTGTTTGTTGTGTCGGATAATGGACCACCTATATTAGAATTTGAGTGCTTGGCTTAATCAAAAGAATGTACTCAGTGGAGGAGGAAACACCTGGTAACATGGAATTGTTTCATTGATTTCACAGGGGAGTTGGTAAACTAAAAATGGAATATGATATACAACTGACTACACCAAATAGACCAAACATACATACCCCCATATATGTTACTCTAGTACTGCCAAATCTTTCAAAGCAAACTGGATAAATTGGTGGACTTTCAAATTACTGGAAATTACTTTATTACTCTTTGGTGATAAAACTAAGGAGGAAAAAGGATCTGTGTCTATATCTCAAACAGTTAAATCTATACGGAGAGAGAACATTTTTCCATTTCCCAGCAGAGAAGAAATCTTGAGTGTGCTGGCAGGTGCAAACTATTTCACTACTTTGGATTTCTCATGTGGATTTTGGCAGGTCCTCTCACAGACTGCAGTTCATGATTATGCACTTTAAAATTCTTTATTATTCATATTTTATTTCAGTTTTTTAACAGTAGGTGTTGATTACAAACTACTGTTTTCTTGTCCCACAACTACCTCTCTTATCTCCAGTTGTTACAGTTTTGTATTAAGCATTTTTGCTTAGTGGAAATTGCTTGTGTACAATTTGGGCTTTTTTTAGAAAGTGGGAAAAAGAAAAAAGAGAAAGTGAGATGGGAAGAAAGAGAAAGGTAAAAGAGATGAAAGAGAATGGAAAGGAAGAAAAGAGGAAGAAGGAAGTCAATATTGTTTTATTACACATGCTGTGCCAAGGTGTCTAATTCTACCCCCACCCTATTTTTAAAATTTGAAATACCACATATTTTTGTGGGCTGCTAATACTAGGAGTCATAGATGCAAGTATCCATTCTCAGGATGAACTTTGCTTCCCAGATTTGCAAGATGATACACTGGCTCTAGACTTCCTTTTGCCCATCAAATAAGTTTCAGTATATGACCCACTTGGGTATTACATCCTTCACACACCATTGAAAGGTACTGTGTTTTCATATTACTATTTGGCTTAAAGTTTCCCCCCAAATCATTCCATAGAAAAATGCAATTGCTTGAGGTCACAGAAAAGACAAAAGTGATATCTTCATCTGGTGTAAGACCCTGGAAGGACATGCTCAGAAACTATGAAGGAGACTTATTCTTCTTTTTTCTTTGGCGATCATTCATAGGTTAGTAAGATTGTCTTCCATGAACACAGCCTTAACAGTGAGTCCGCAAGTGACTATGGAGGCGAATTCTGGATCCACATGTCCTTCCACAGTGGGGACATAGGTTTCCAGGTGGGAGTTGATCATGGTGAGGGTTTGCCAAATGTGCCTTCCTCTTAGCACGTTTCTCCCTTTTGTCCTGAGTTTGAGTGTCTTCAAAGTCCATGACACCTTTGGTAAAGGCTGCTCTCCAGTTGGAATGCTCGCAGGCCAGTGTTTCCCAATTGTCAGTGTTTATATTATGTTTTTTTTAAGATTTGCCTTGAGATAGTCTTCTGTAGCTATTATAGTCTCATTTTTTTGCCATATGGAAAGAATCTCAGAGGGCAGTTTGAACCAACAGCATTCCACCCATTAGATCCCACTGACTTAAGATAAAGAATGCAGTGTATTTCCCCCTCTATATTTTGCCTTACTTTCTCCCTTCCACCCCCCAAAAAACACAAATACAATAAAATGTAAACATATTGACAGGTTTGGATTGCCTGTGTATCAGATCGATGCCAATCCATCTCTATTGTGTGATCCCACAGTGTCTTAAATGCTGCAGAGTGTAGTTGTGTTACACCATGACCTCTCACAATCATTACTACAAACCGAGAGTCTATTTTGCCTGATTTTATTCTCCCCAGAGCAGGAGGCTTGTACCTTACTTTGTGTGTGTGTTGACACAGAGAAGTAAAATACAAACTCATGTAATTATATCATTTTGTACATTTAAATTATCCCAGTTTGTGCAATAAAGTTTGCTCTTTGACTATGCTAATTGGCATTGACAATAAAAAGGAATTCATAGGAGCTTTTTCTGCAGCCTGAATTGCCTTGCCACTTCCATGCCAAAAATAAGGGATGCTGTGGAGCTGCTATATCAATTCTATATAGTCAACATAGTGTGTTGGATGAAAGGGCTGTTGGTTTTCCTGTGCCCCAGTCCCAGCAATTGACCTGTGGACCACTGCTGGCCTGCAAACTGATGGAGGATGAAGGAGCCAGGTTACAGTCCTACTTCTAAATTGAAAGCCGCCCTCTTTCTTTCCTCCTGCAGCAAGCCAAAGAGATCAATTGCTATTGGATGTGAAGCTGCTGGTGCTAACAAGTTGGTCCCTTTTGCCTCACTTAGCTTGGTGACTGCAGTACAGTGGCCTGGCGGCCCTGGCCTCATGGGTCTCAGGTAGCTGGCACACTAAAGTGTGAATTTAAGTTGGCCCATATAGTAAAAGCATTTAAACGAGACAAAACCTGTGCAGGACATCCAGGTAAATGTTTTGCCCATGATCAACTTTATGCTTAAAAACCATTAATCTACTGCGTGTGTGCATGTGTATGTGTTTGTGCATATATATATATATATATATATATATATATATATATATATATTCTGTGACCTATGGGTTTTGGAAGAAGGGACAACAATATTTGACTATGATTGAACCTCAGCTTGTAGATATATATATATCTATATTGGACTGTGGGATAGTAAATTATGAAATTCTTTAGACTTGTTCATTTGGAGGAAATTCAGCTTTCTGTGCAGCGAAGCCCCAGGACACTTCATGGTTCTGTAGCAAAGTCAATACCACCGCTTGGTGTCATCCACGCAGGCAAGAGCCAGTTGGATTAAAATACACACTCTGCTGTGTGGTGCAATGTTAGTGAGCCTATTCATATTTGTGGAGCATTTACAAGATGTGGCTCTGTGTGCGTTATGTCTTGTTTGGCTGCAAACCTTTTTCCCTATATATATTTTTTTCTGGTCGATGAGCAAGGCAGGAAAGCACTGAGAAAACATCGCTATCTTATTTGCAAAACAATCCCATTTATTGCTGCTGGATGCCAGGTTTTGCCAGATAACTTTGTTATCTTCCCTTGTCAACAGGCTGCTGTTTCCCACTCAAGTCCCAATTGTACCTTTTAAAGATGCTCTCTTCACTTTCAAATGCGTCAAGTACAAAAGATCCAGGCAGGTGGTAGTTTTAAAACACAGTGAGTTGGCATTTTTAGGTAGGTGGGGACTAAGTTTGGAATGGAAACACACGGCTTTTGAGCCTCTCTCCCTCTTCCTATGAATAGCTGCCGTTGTTCTCTCAGGCCTTAAGCACCGGTTTCAAGACCACCTTCAGTCAGCCAATCAGCACTCTGTTATTTAATTATAACAAAATTCTTAGCTGTGTCTGCTGCTGCTGCTGCTATAGCTTCTGCGTGGGCAAGTGGGGGGTACTGGATTGACTTTTGGAGCCAGGCAGGCTTGCCAACAATAATTTTCCTCGTCCCAGAGGGCCTACGAAGCCTGGAGCAGGTTCCAAGTTCCTCCTAAACTGGCTGTTCAATTTCGGCTCTTTACCAGGGGGCTTGAAAAGGGTTATAGAAAGGCAGATAAATGCACTTCTTGTTGCAAGCGTCCCTGACAAACCAGGCCTCAAGAACAGTGATCTCATTTCTCCCTCATTATTAGTAGGGCCAGATTTTTTCCATTAACAGGTAATTGAGTAGAAACTAAAATAAGCAAACTTTGTTTTATCCAGGGCATTTTCTTGCTTGCATGCAAAGGCAAAACACTTTTCTGAGGAGTTTGTTCAGGGAAAACATTTCTTTTCCTCACAATTCATCTCTTCTGGTATGTGATTGAAACCATAGCAAGGGTTTGGTTTGTTGCTTAGATGTCGGTGCCTTAAAAACAAACAATACTGTTCTTCCAAAACAAACTCGCTAATAGAATTATGATTGTGACATGAGTCTCATGCATGTGCACATACACACACACGCCAGTCATGGGTCTGGGTTTGGTTCATGATTCAGAAGGAAAGAAGGCAGCCTCGGAGCTTGGATAAACCTGCATTCACATTTCAGGTGTGGAGAGGAGGGTAAAGGGTACTGAAGGTCCAAGCAGGTTTATCCAAGTTCCGAGGCTGCCTTCTTTCCTTCCTTCCTGAGATCAGTTGGAATTGCATCAATGGTGCAGCTCCTCTGCAGCATCATTGTGCACCTGTACAAGTGTGCAGGTGCTAATCTTGCCTTTGCCTTTCTTTGAGCCAGGCTGCTCTTTAAACAAAGTAAGTAAAGCCATGCACTCCCTTCACGTCCGAGCCCATTTGGAAAGCTTTTCTCTGCAGCCAGACGGATTGGCAGCAGGATGAAATTATACTGACTCGAGGCTGGATGGAGGTAGTAAAAACAATTTGGGCTTGGATTTTATTTTTTTTAAGGGATGTCAGTGGAATTTATTTTCCTTCTCAGAGGCTTTCTGTGGTAAGTGTAGGTGGTAAAACCTTCAGGTTCTTAAAAAATTGCAATTGAAATGGAGAACGGTTAATTTCGCAAAGATTGCACAAGTTCTGGCCTATGTTAAAATCCATGACCATTGGCCACTAACCCAGCCACCGCCACATCCTAGATGTTTTGGTACTTGGCATAGTGAGACAAAAAGCAGTTGGCACACATTGTCACCGTACCTGTGTCTGGGCTGAGCCCTAGCATGAAAAGCAAGTTTGTGGCTGAGTGCTGGTCCTACTGGGCTTGCTGTTAGATACATCCTGGAGGAAACCAGGTTCACTTCCCTCTCCATTAAACCAACATCCTATAGTTGTTATGAGAATAAAATGGAAGGGCACAATATATGCTGCCTTGAGCTTTTTAGAGGAGTGGCAGGGTTAAAAACTGTAGTAAATGAAGCTCTGCCTTGACAGTAGCGGTGTGTGTGATGGGGTGGAGCCACCCTCCTGGCACAGAGACTGCTGTAGCTTACCTTGATGCTGTTGTGGTGGGGTGGAAGCAAAGGTGAGGCAGCAGCAAGGGTGGGGTCAATATCTGTACCCACTGCAATAGAACGTGGATATTGTGAGAGATTCATGCAGCCAAACATGACTCTGCATAATTGCTAGTAAACTAAGGGGTTGAGGATCACAGAGCTCTTAATTGCTAAAGAAGGCTTGGATTTGTCAAGATCCCTCAGCTGCAGAGAGGAAGGAAGAAAAATTTCCTCTTCCTGTTCTTTTCCGTTCTCTTCTCTTTGAACCATGCAGCTGACATCTGTGGATGGGCTTCCAGACTCTGACCACATGTGTGAGACTAACTTTTGCATTTTTTAACCAAGAACACCTTGCCTGTGTTGTTTCTGCTATAGCCTTGAACGAGGCACGATTACTGTAAGTAAAGCATTTAAACTTACTTTAGGTTGTAATTTATTCACTCTGAGAGGGGTAGAGGCGGGGAGCACAATTGTGAGTGCTTGATACTGGGACATTTAAATATCTAACAACCTGTATTCCCCATGCTTTACAAACGCTGCACGTATTTCTGTTTTAAACTCCACCAGGGGCCCTTTTGGCTAGAGAGTGAGTCAAGCCCCTCACACTTTTTGAATTCAGGCAGTCAGACATTTTTCTTCTGTATTTCCCACACATTCCCCAATTATTTCCTAACAAACATTACAATACTTTTCAAGTGGTCAAAAATAATTATTTCTATCTTGCAACATTTTGCCTAGGGCCATTCTGCGAGTTCATTATGAGGTGGAATTTGGGAGTGCTCACATTGTTAGCAACACAACTCTTTTTTATTAGTCTCCACCCTGCTCCACCATACTATCAATCATTTCTAGCATTTTTATTGATCAGGCTTAGAATCACTTAGGTGTTATCCTATGTCTCTGTTTTCTCAATTTTAAACCGACCCTCCTCTCCTCCTCCTCTTGTTGTCGTCCTGTGTGCTCTATACGCAAGCATATTTGCACTTTAGCTGATGTGACTCTAAGCATCCTTCCTTTGACCAGCAACACCAGTCAGTTAACATACATGACATCTTTAAACTTTAATACATTTCCTCAATATAAACGCCACCAGTCAGCTTCCATGTAGGTAGGCTTCCATTGTTCGTTGTCAAAGTCCTCTTGAGTGGATTTCCCACTGTGTCGCTTTTGTGTGAGTCAAATCAAGATTATAGGTAACAGAGAAGAAAAAGAAGAAGAAGAGAAGGTTAGACCCTCATTTTAGAGTTTAAGAAAAATCTGCCAGCAGGTTGCAGTTCAAGTTGGTAATATACATGAAAGGAAGAGTCCAAGCTGTGTCACCAGTGTCACTATATTAGGCTTTCAGGAGAAAGCATACAAAACACATATTGTAGTGGTCACACACAGAGACATAAATTTAGGAACAAGATCTGCCTTAGCTTGAACATAGTTGGCTCTGATAATAAGGAACAAGGAACAGAGGCTATTATGAAACGAAACCCAGGTGCTTGAATGGATTGAGCTTTGAGTTGAGTTCTCCCAGGAATGGAAAACACAGTCATACACACCACTCTAATCTTTGGCACGGGTTGTATTCTGTCCTCATTTTTTTCTGTTCATTTGCCCATCTCCAGGTATAAAAGATCATAGGCTTTATTTATGGATCAGTTTTCTATTACCGGTATGTGATCTGCTGATCTGGATGAAAACAATTTACTAGTTTAGATGCTGCTTAATTTCATCAAGGTGTAGTATGGTACCATTTTGTCTCCAAAATAAGTCCCTATGTGCAAATACTTTACAGTATTCACTGTATTTGGGGGCCTAGATGATTTCACAGCAATATTCTGCAATAACTTGTATGTCAGGCAGCTTGAGACCAACCACAAAACAAGATTTCCTTCAGAAGGGGATTATGACCCTTTGCCAGTTTTTGTGTGTTTCCCACTGCATAGAATCAGATCTGCCTCACCGTATGCAGAAAACAGCCTTCTGCAACCTTGGGCCCTCTAGATGTTCTGGAATTGTAGTCCAAAACACCCAAAGCTGATGAAAGTTGGCACAAAGATGGGAATGTATGTGCCACAATGATAACATTTTTGTAGAAGGACATGAGAAGAGCCCTTCTGAATCAGAATATGGGTCCATCTAGTATAGCATTCTGTAGCTCATCATGACCAACCAGATTCCACCATAAAGTCACGAAGGCAGAAACTCTCCTATAGCTTTGACCTCAGTAACTGGCTTTCAGCCACAATACTGCTTCTGGACTTGTAACCTCCATAATAGCCATCAGGACTACAACCAGCTCACAGCATCTCCACAGTGGTCCACATTTGCACCCCAGCTCGGGGGGGGGGGGGCAGGAGGCAGCTAGCTGAGTCTGGGTGGGCCACCTTCAAGCTGTACCTCAGACCAGACCTGGCCCTTTCAGGAGCCAATAGGTGGTCCTAGTTGGCTCCTTGGGTGGGGCCTATGGGGAAGCCTGTTTCTGCACTCATTCTCTGAGGACTGGCCTTCACTGTGGGTGCTGCAGTGCATTCAATGTTGCCAGCTTACTCACTCTGAACCCTTGCTATGAACAGAATTGGTTGCTAGTTAGCAGATCCAAGAGGGCATTCTTTTCATGGCCTCAATTGGCTGGTGAGCTCCTCCTGCCTTTCTTCATAACAAGGCTGTGAGTGTATCTGTTCATTGACTATATCAATCTCTCACAAGTTTTCCACTGATGAGTGGGGGCATTGGGCAGGATCTATCACCTATGAGGGATGCCCATAAAGAGTCACAGAGTGGCACTGAAAAACAGGGGGCAGGTGAGTGAGCTGGAAATCATGGTCCCAGATTATTTGAGGACCATCATGCCCGGCCTGCACTACAGTGAAACTGACCAGCATGCCAACTTCATTGGTTTTCCAGCCAGCAAATGGGCTGTCCAATCCTTGATCTATACTGCGCAAACTGGGGGTGTTCTGTTATCAGTAAAGTTGTAGGTATGTTAAACTCACACTTGGTTGATCCCAGATCCTTTCCACTGCAAGCAAATAGCCATTGATAGCCTAGTCCCCTTTAAAGCCAATGAAAGGGTCACCACTACGTCCTGTGGTAGCAAATTCCTTTAATTATACATTACAGTGGTACCTCAGGTTAAGTACTTAATTCGTTCTGGAGGTCCGTTCTTAACCTGAAACTGTTCTTAACCTGAAGCACCACTTTAACTAATGGGGCCTCCTGCTGCTGCTGCGCCGCCGGAGCCCGATTTCTGTTCTTATCCTGAAGCAAAGTTCTTAACTTGAAGCACTATTTCTGGTTAGCGGAGTGTGTAACCTGAAGCGTATGTAACCTGAAGCGTATGTAACCCGAGGTACCACTTTATGTTGTGTTTTTTGTCTGTGCTGAATCTCCCACCAATCAATTTCATTGAAGAATTCTAGTATTATTGGTTTCTTAATTTATATACCACGTAATTGCCAAAGGGCTTCTAAGTGGTTTACAAGTGTAAAACCAATTCCACAACGATATAGATAAATACACATTATTAAAATATGCAAGAAAAGAAATTAGGGGAGGGAAAAAGTTTTCCCTACTTTCTTCGCCCCATCATTTGATAAAACTGTATCATACCCCTCCCCAGTTTTTAATAACCTTTTCTCTAAATTGAAAAGTCCCCAATACTTGAACGCTTCCTTGTAAGGTGGGTCCTCCAGTCCTTAAATTCTTTTGGTTGCTATTTTCAGTACCCTTTGAAGTTGTACAATATCCTTCTCGAGATGAAGTGATGAGAAATGCAAAGTGGTCCGGATGTGGCCAAAACCTTCATTTATATTATACTATACTGGTAATCTTATTTTCAGTACCTTTCCTAGCCATCCTACACAGAATTAGTCTTTTTACCCACCACTGCCGAGCTGATATTTTCAGTGAGTCATGGCCCCAGGATCTCTTCTTCACTTCATTACTGCCAATTTAGACCTCATTAGTGTATATTGGGATCCCCCCCCCATGTGTATCACATTAGATTTACTTAGACTGAAGTATATTTCCCATTTTGTTGCCCATTCAATCAGTTTTGAGAGGTCCTTATGAGGCTCTTCACATTCTGCTTGAGTCTTTTAATACGTTAATGTTATTCTAACATCTCAAACTTCCTAGTATTTGGAGTTTTCATCTTTATATGATGGTGTCAACGTTGATACTTGTTTTCTCTTGTTGGTTGGCTGCATTATTTGGCTGGTATTTTGCTGTTTTACTATTTGCTTTCTATTGTACTGTACATGACCTACGTAGAAGCTCTTCAGGTGAGATGACTGATAAATATAACAAAATAACACTGTATTTTTCTGTGTATAAGATTTGTGTTTTTTTTTTTTTTTTAAAGGTTTAAAATTGGGGCTTGTCTTATACACGGGTAGTGCTGAGGGGTGTTTTCTTAATTTGGAGTCCCCCAAAATCAGTGGCGTCTTATACATGGGGGCGTCTTATACACAGAAAAATACAGTAAGTAATACCATTCTGGAAAACGTTATGCTATCCACAATTTGATCACTTTGCTGTTCACCCCGAGTTGTGATCATAATGAGTAATTAAATACCATTGGTTAATCAAATATATACAAGTCTTTGGAAGGTCTCACAGCAGTTTCCCATTGTGAGAACTGTCCATTTACTAAACCCCTCTGTTTCTTGTTGTTTAACCAGTTACTAATCCTTAAGAGGACCTGTCCTCATATCCCATGACTACTAAGTGTGCTCGGTGCCATTTGATGTGGAATTATAGGCTCAGCCAAGGAGAACGTATTGGAGATGGTCTGGTCCTTTTTAGATTACTCCTCTGAAAAGGCAAGTGGGCAGCCTTGGAAAGCGGGATTAGCATTCTCCTATGTAGTATATGTGGAGGATGCCATCTTGCTGTTAAAATGTGCAGGAAAGTAACCTTAAGCAACTTCCAACGAGGAATGCTCTTATTGATTAATCAATGAATACATAAAATAAACAGCTGGCTGCTTTAAACTTAAACTCTCACAAGAGCCATAACACTAAATAATGCAGCTGAGATGTTTTGGAGTATCCTTGTAAACTGAGACATTTAATAGGGGGAATTCTGTTTTCAGCTGCTTTGTTCCACCGTATGGAACATTCTTAAAGCAGCCAAGGCTTATTACTGTATGGTGGGAAAGAGGTAATATTATCTGTATTGTGGCAGTGGAGGACAGTATTTGGCAGTGCTAAAGGTAAAGTGCTAAACCATAGGTAGGCAAACTGAGGCCTGGGGGCTGGATCCGGCCCAATCGCCTTCTCAGTCTGGCCCGCAGGTGGTCGAGGAATCAGTGTACACTACAGCCATGGGACTGCGAAGGGGAAGAAACTACAGCATAATGGTGAATTACAGTGGTACCTTGGGTTACAGATGCTTCAGGTTATAGACGCTTCAGGTTACAGACTCTGCTAACCCAGAAATAGTACCTTGGGTTAAGAACTTTGCTTCAGGATGAGAACAGAAATCGTGCTCTGGCGGCACGGCGGCAGCGAGAGGCCCCATTAGCTAAAGTGGTGCTTCAGGTTGAGAACAGTTTCAGGTTAAGAACGGACCTCAGAACAAATTAAGTTCTTAACCCGAGGTACCACTGTGTATTGCCTAGATGCACTTCCTGTGCTCCATACTGCAAACAGTAATGAGACTGAGGTTGGGATTTATGACTCTTGTCCTTTCCAAACGGAGCAGGGGCAACCTCTGGGGCTTCTTCAATCTGCTGTCTGCATAGGTCAGAAAACACCCACAGTGCTGTTTGTCCTGTTATTTTCCACATCTGATCAGTATTGCTGGTGTATTTTGATAAGGAGAATTTCCAGAAAGGCCTGCAAAGGACATTAGTTAAAGTCACAGAACAGTTAAGCATTTCAACAGGCTTGCAGCCATTTTAGAGCCTCCACACCTGGTTCTTGTTAATTTCTCTGAGCCCATCACGATACCATTGTGGTACCAAACAGTAATGAGATGAAGAGGTAGCATTTCCACAGCAGGAGCAATCTAGGGACATCATTATGAATGTTCTTACAAAATTTTGCCTCTCTACATGATGTCTCCATATCCGAGATCCAGTCTTCTGCCAGATAGAGAGAATCCCAACAGGGCTCAAGGACTTAATGGAATGTATGCTCTTTAAATTGCTCTTATTATTTAAGACTAAGGTACAAAGTATAGATGTATGTATGCAGGGCATTTCTCTCCATTGCTGGCAACAGAGCATAACTGTTTCTCTTTTTAAAAAGTTATGTATTGACCCAGGGAACCAATAATCTGACAAACCCAGAGCTGATTTATAAAGTTTACTTGATCAATTATGGAGTCAGAAAAGCAGTCTACGGAGACCCCCTTTTCAAACATCTAAAGAGACATCATAAGCAATATTCCTAGATATTTTGGTGAATATGTGCCTAGATCAAGATTATGGTGTGCTCTCCTATGTTATATACTCTTCTATGTTAACAGTGTTTCCATTTATTTCCATAAAGCAATATATAATCAAACTAATTACTGTAGTCAATGCAGGTCCTGCCATTAAAATGAAAGAAAGGATAAGAAAAAGTAACGGCAATATCATCTGGGGCACTTGACAGATTAGATTTTGCCCCTCCTGCCTTTCTTAGGAAAGAGAAATGAGTAAATCCAGCACGATGTTTTCTGTTGATTACCTGAACAAATGTGCTTGCCCTTTCAAACCACTTGGCTGTCTTTCTTTCAATAGATCAAAGTCATCTGGCTGCTTACTGCTTCTAGACTCACCATCTTTATATTTACAGGTAGCTAGCCGTGTTGGTCTGCCGTAGTTGAAACAAACAAACAAAAATCCTTCCAGTAGCACCTTATAGACCAACTAAGTTTGTTATCGGTATGAGCTTTCGTGTGCATGCACACTTTTATATTGTTTAATCTGTAATTAGTGACAGAGCTTGTGTAGTGGCTGAGGCTGACATGATGCTCTCCCTAGTTTCAATGCCACCACCTTATCTGCCAGCTGGTACAATGTAGGACAAAGCACCCTTGCTCTTGGCACTGGCCAATTCGCCAAATATTTTTGCACCTGACATTGGATGCTGTCTCATAATATGACACATAACCTTGATTTCCACAGGAACTGCCTGCTGGTCTCTCTCTGCTCCTTGCATCACAGGTAGGGGAAGACCAGCCCGGCTCCATCCATCTGCCTAAGAAGGAGAAGCTGCAGGAAGTTCTCTTCCCTGACAGGAAGTAGACTCTGCTCCAGCTGCCAGTTGCCCTGGGACTACAGAGCTGAAGGGAAGCACACTCTGGCCTCTGTCACCAGCCGGGGGAACAAGGGCTGCTGGATGACTTGCACCACCTCTTTCCAAGCCAAGTCCACCAGCCATGGAAAATCTGTCTGGCTCAGCTGGATATTCATGCCTCTTTGTTTGTTTGTTAAACTGCACTTTCATAGAAAAATAACATGGCAGACAACACCATTAAAGCATAATGCTGCAGCAATAGCATCAATAGAAACATTAATCGCATATCAAGAAAACTAGTTGGTAAAATAAAGGTATGAAGAGCTGCTTCTGCTTCCTGGGATGGTTGTGCCGGCTGCACAACGAGGGGCAACAGTGAACCATGAGTTACAATTGGGTGAAACCTTCTTGTCATGTTCACCCATGGCAGTTTCTTTGTTACGATATGCTCCAGCACTAGGGAAAGAACTGCTGCTGATACAGTGTGAGCCAGGGGAGAGAAGAGACCACAGATGAGCGGACTGCCAGATACCTTTGAAGATTGACCCGGAAACTACAACTAATCCAGAATGCGGCAGCTAGACTGGTGACTGGGAGCAGCCGCCAAGACCACATAACACCGGTCTTGAAAGACCTACACTGGCTCCCAGTACGTTTCCGAGCACAATTCAAAGTGTTGGTGCTGACCTTTAAAGCCCTAAATGGCCTCGGTCCAGTATATCTGAAGAACCGTCTCCATCCCCATCATTCTACCCGGACACTGAGGTCCAGCGCCGAGGGCCTTCTAGCGGTTCCCTCACTGCGAGAAGCCAAGTTACAGGGAACCAGCCTTCTCGGTAGTGGCGCCCACCCTGTGGAATGCCCTCCTACCAGACGTCAAAGAGAACAACTACCAGACTTTTAGAAGACATCTGAAGGCAGCCCTGTTTAGGGAAACTTTTAATGTTTGATGCATTACTGTATTTTAATATTTTGTTGGAAGCTGCCCAGAGTGGCTGGGGAAGCCCAGCCAGATGGGCAGGGTATAAATAATAAATTATTATTATTATTATTATTATTATTATTATTATTATTATTATTATTAGGGATTATAGGCACGAACGTGATGAGGTACCCTTTTTGAATTGATTACATGAATATACCACACATATCTGCTTTGAAGCTGGCTGTGTGTTAATGTGCAAGAATATTCATGGGAACTAGCAGATGGGGGGAGAGAGAGAGAGAGAGGATAGAACTAGTTCGATTGCATTTGCCCAGAAGGGCAAACAGAGTTAAGCTAGTTCTTTTTTTCTTTTTGGTCCCTTTCCTTCTGCTAAGGTGAGAGCCAAGGGTGGGGGGCAGAGAGGGTCTGGCAGTGCCCAGAGAAATGGAACAAAGTTTAGCTGGCTGCTTCATTCTCCCAGTGGGCTGGAAATGGGGAGGGAGCACTGAGGAGGCTTTTCTGCAAATGAATGCTGCATTGCATGGGGTTGGACTAGATGACCCTTGGGGGTCCCTTCCAACTCTTCAATTCTAGGAGGCTATGATCCTCTGAATCAGGGGGTGGGCTAGCTCCCAGTCTGATTAATGGCAAGTCTGGAAGATGGGTCTAAGCAATGTGCTTAGAGTTGTTTAGGGATATGGAAAAATATTTACCTCACCCTTGCACAATTTATTACTTATTGTTTGACAGAGTTGATTCCTTTTTTGTGCCAACAGCTATCATCCTGGGAAACACACTGGAGTGTAGCAATGATATTAAACACGATGCATTCTGCTAGGATAAATGGATATTGCGGTGCCCCAGCAAAGCTAGCCAAAAACCACACGTTAAAACTATTTATTTGAAAGGGTAACATGTCTCAACATTTATCATCAGAAAATGAGCAAGTATTATTGGCTAAGCTGAATGATTCAGGCAGTCCTGGCTCAACTTCTTCGAATCTGCAGTTCGCCTTTGATAACGGCTCACTAACACATGCAAAAATATATGAACTATTCCAATGAGTAAATGCTATAGTCAGCTTTATTTCCCAACTGAAAATTACGTTTTGTTGCATGGCTTTAAAGAGGTGCTATGTCCTTTGATCAATTTATTTCCAGGTTCCTGAAATGAAGACCTGAGAGAGAATCTAAGAAACAATGCAGGGAATCTGCTATAGTTTGGCATATCCAAGCAGAGCTGCCCTAGCCATCAGGCACAATGGGAGTGGGGAACCCTTTCCTGAGGGCCACACAGCCTTCTGGGAAGCTTCGTGAGGGTCACATGCCAGTGGTGGGAGGCAAAGGTAAGCAGAGCAATGAATATATATATATATTTACCTTTGCACAGTGGCCTGGTTTATACATTCACATATATACTGACACACCCACCTCCATCCTCCATGCAGGCAAACGAGAGGCATTCACAATGTTCAATAACACATTCCAGCCAGACAAAAACACTTAGAGAGAGTATGAAACAGAACCAGTGAGGGGAGTTGCCTGGAAGGAGTCCCGATGGTCCTAGAGGACCTATGGGCCTGAGGAGACCCATCTGTGAGCTAGAGTAAGGCACTCATCTCAGCAGCAGAACTGAGTTCCCTTGGGCATCCCCGGGGGGGGGGGGCAGAGCTATGTGTGCCATGTGGCCAGCCCCATGTTCCTGGCTGCCCTCAGTTTCAGCTGCCAATATGGCTGGCTTTTGTACATGAAATGGGGACCCATCTTTCACTTCCCATAAGCCTTAGGCATCAGACATTTCTCTCAGACAGAGGGTGAGATTCCCCTAACAAGCTCCATCCATGGAAGCTCTGTGCAAGGACTGCCACTTTCATCATGGGACTTTCCCACCTCTTCCTTGTCTTGAGGGGATCAGGATAACCCCCCTCCAAAAACATAGCATGCATGGTGTGGGGAGAGGGGGACCATTCTGTCTGGCAAACTGCAATGCCTGCTCTGATAGAACATTAATCACAGCACAGCATTGAATCCTCCCAAGAATCATTAAGAACAGCTTATGAAGCTCCAAATAAGGAGCTGCAACCACAAGAACATCATACTAAATTCTAAAGGACTTTGAAATTTGCCACAATTTCTGCAGCCTATTATCTTTACTTGAAAGTTGGGACCCTGGAGTTCAAGTGGGGCTTGCTCTCGAATAATTGTTCATAGCGCTGCAGCCTTACCCTATTTGTTCCGTTGTTTTAACAATAGAAATCACAAAATAGGAGGCGAATTCCATAGTCCTATTGAGAAATGCATAACTGTGTAAGGCAGTTTATCATTCCTTCACCTGAGCACATCAAGCGTACAATGCAGTGAGCTGGTATTTATTCATTTCCCCTAACAGAATGAATAAATGCAGGGCAAAGCAAGGCAGAAAGGCTAACCAATGCAGCCTAACATAGCATTCATATTTGTAGTCAACTGCTGGTCATTCAACATGGTAGACTCCCAGCATTCCAGCTCAAAGCCTTGCTGGCCTCCAGAGAGCGCTTGGAGGTCCAGCTGGACAGAGACTTCACTCTTCAATTTCCATGTCGGAGGCAGCTCTGTGTGGGCATACAGATCAAAAGCTCCATGGGTGCACTGGCCCAGGATAAATATGTAGTCCCCTTGGTATCGTTGCAGCCAAAGCCATCTAATTACAGTGAAGCCCAAATAATGTTTATTTGTTTTATGTGATTAAAACATTTCTATGCTGCCTTTCAGCAAAAGCTTCCTAGGTGGCTTTAGGTTATTCGTTTGGCAGCACCCAATCTCATATTTTGCTGTCTTGAGGATTGTAGCAAATACTGGATCATTTAAGCCATTTGGAAAAGTCAAACTAGGTCTGTTCTATACTTAGGTTATGTGTCAAGAGGGGATGCACATCTACGGATCAGGTTTCCTTTCTCGTTGCTACACTTTGCCCTGTCTGTAGCTCAGCCATAGAGCATCTTCTTTGCCTGTAGAAAGTCCCTGGCTCAATTCCCTACATCTCCACGTAGGACTGGAGGAGACCCTTGTCTGAAATCCAGAAAAGCTCTAGTGAAATAAATCCAGAGTAGACACCGAGCTAGAGGGAGCTATGGTCTGCATCTGTACAAGGTAGCTTCCAATGTATATTGTGTGCTGTACTGACTTGTAAAACAAATATGTAATCGTGGAGTGGTGCTATGCTGAGATTCACTTTCCACTGGTGGCTGCAGATACAAGGTGAACATCTGTAGGAAAGAGGGCTTTGCTTATGTAGCTGAATGCATGAAGGCTTTCATGCAATGTGAAACCCTAAGCACCTGGGGTTTCAGACCTGTGGAACACGTTGCACATACAGCTGTCTGACCTTAGGTACAGATGCCAGGAAAGGTGCTGTTCAGCAGGACACCACTCACATATTGGTTTTATCCTCAACTCTGATGCCTGTAGAGAACTGAAATGGCTTCCATTAAATGAGCGGCAAGCCTTCCTCTAAACATGGCCTCCCACTCTGTTATTTTCCCTGTGACTCTGCTGCTTCCAGCCTTGGTTTCTCCACTGCTTCAAGCACTACTACTTTGTCTTTTATGGATATTCACAGGCAGCTCCAACCCCACTTATTATTTCTAATACAGCACATTTGCCGTCGATCCCCCAGCCCATGCTTTCCTAGGGCAGAAAGATGAACCTTTATCTGACAGAATCCATTTCCCCTCAAAGATTTTTCCTCCACTCTCTTTTGCACTTGGGAGGAGGCTTCCCTATAAAAGTGTGTGCAGTCACGACCCCCGTCTTTCATTTATCTGGTACGTTTTATCCCAAAGGCTTTCCAAGGTGTCTTGTGGAGCAGGGAACAGTGGCACCTGTCACCCATCTTTGGAGTGTCACCATTATGCTGACACTGACGCAGAATGACAAGATTTCAGGGTTGTGATATTTAAATTTCCTGAGCATTTTTTACAAAAAGGAATGTGACCATTTTGGTTTACCACATGATCAGCACCCAGCATGAAATAAACAACGTTGCAACGCAGCCCTGACACCCTTGGAGTGAGTCTAAGCCTTTTATCCAGTCTCTTGGCCCAGTTTAGTACAGAACAGTCGCTGGGACTGATTTCCATATTGATATTGCACACTGATGGCTACAGCCTCTTAAGAACATGCACTACAGAAAAAGAACATAGGAAATATTAGGAACGGGGAAAGACTATTCACCACATTGATGCCTGTCTCTTGTATTACAGCATTTCCCCCAGGACAGCATCTAATTGCTTCTTGAACGAACCCACTGCCTTTTCCTCAACAACCTTGCCCAGTAGGCCATTCCAAACATTTATTATTCTTTGAGTGACAAGACAAGTCTCCTCTGAATTTGTTGTTTGAACTTCCATTTATGCCCCCAATCCTGTCATGTATCCACATGGTATCAAAAGTAACATGCATTGATTTTATGCATTCACCTATGGTTTTTGTATACTGCTAGACCCCCTTAGACAGTTGTTTTTTTCCTCCCTCTAAGTTGAACAGATATCTTCTTTTCAAAACTAGTCGGTTAACTCTTCTCCCATTTTAATGGGGTAAGAAAATGTCTGTGGATGCCTGAGCAGGGGGCAGGGGAGGAATTTGGATTGGTGTCTGTCTACCCAGTTCAGCTGGTCTCCACTGGATTACAGAGAGATGCCAGTGTCCCTATGCTGACGTGGAACTTCCCATTCGGCCTCCAAATGTGTGGGCAGATGAAAGTGCCACCAGCAGTTGCTGCTGCTGCTAGCCCTTAAAAAAAAACCAAAACAGGTTGGGGAGGAGCTGAGCTGGGCAAGGGTCTGAGCCAGCTTCACTGTGATCATGAAATGGCATCAGGCCTGATCTGGTCTTGATTTCTTGCCCCCATCACCACCTTCTTCTTCAGGTGGTATACATAGCTGCGGATGCAATGGTTGTCCTGCTGCTCCATTAAGCCCCGCTGCTCCTCAGATAACTGTGCCCAGAATGGTATTGAAAGACCTTTGACTAGATTGTGCCTTAGTGTTTATATAGCATTCCTCAAGTACTTGAATACTCTTCTCACATGTATCCTAGTTATGCCTAAGAAGAGTCTAAAGTAACTCAGAATGAGATATAATGGCTCACCTAAGCCCACCCACTAAGTTCATAAATGACACCTACATTGTGTATGTCATTCCTCACATAGCTAAATGGCACCACTTATGCAAAAGTGGAAGGTATCAACAGGCTTAGGAGAACCAGGCGTGTTATTATGCTAACCCTGAAGATTGCAGATCTTCCTCCCCAATTATGTTTCTAGCCATGGCTATAGATTCAGTGCAAGTTAAGCCTCTGTGTTTCTTCCCAACATCTGCACAAGACAAGACAAGACTGTTCCCTGGCCTATTGTTCTCCTACATCCATGTGAGGGTGGAAGGTCTGCCTCCATCTTCTGGAAGCATCATTAGCTACTAATTTCTATGGCAGCATGCCAGTACCTAGACAACTCCTATTGTCATGCAGAAAAATACTTAATGAATAGAGCCACTAATTTAACAAAGAGACTGGTTTAAGGAATTCATTTTTCTGCAGAATCCCATCACATAGGCATAACACCACATACTAGGAGGGGACCCAAAGATGACATCTCAGCTACCACCTCCATCCTATAACAGGACTTTCCCACCCACGATCCCTAGCAAATGGCATTAGAGGCATAGTGAGATAACATTATATACACACCATAGAGTGGAAAATAGCTAGTCCCTAGTAAAAAGGTTAGCTAAGGGGGAGAGCTTTGATTTTTTCCTAAAGCACTATTCAAATTTATAAGCAACAGCATTGAGAACATCAGTATTAAAAAGAAACACATGCAAGATAGTCAGAACCTTCTGCATTAATGTCCTGACCTCTGTAATAACCCATTTGCTGCTCTCCTTTACATATATTGTTGTGGATATCGATGGGTCAGTCAGGAGTGGGGAACCTTTTTCAGTTGAAGGACCACATTTGCTCTTGAGTAACCTTCCAGGGGGCACCTGGTAGACAGAGCTAGAGGCAAAGGTTGGTGAAGCAACTAATGTAAATTTCACCTTTGTACAGCAGGCCAGTTTCTACACATCCAAACCCTTTCTATTCCCCACCAGAGTTGAAGGACACCTTCTAGCTTGGCAAAAAGACCCTAGGATGGTGTGAAGCAGGACTACTGAAGTGTGTGGCTGGAGAGGGTCTGGCCTGGGGAAGTGTCCCAAGAGGCCTGAAGGCCTTCATTCAGCTCCTGGGCCCGAGGTTCCCCATCCCTGAGGTAAAAGTTCTGCTGGGGGTCAAAGTCTTGCCAGACCAGATGAAAACAGACCTTGGATTGTTTGCAAGTGTTGTTTTATTTTTCTTCTGGCCAGAGCTCATCTGATCGTCAGAGTAATTTGTCCTCTCAGATCTACCAGAGTTCATTGGCACTGATTGCTTTCAGGTGCTTATACAGCCACATCTCTTAAGCCAAGTTGGGCACTATATTGTGCTTGGCTTCATCCTTAGACTTTATGAATTTATGTGCTTCTTTTTCAATGAGCCTTGCTTGGTTGGACAAGGAACCAAATATTGAGAGTTCTCATTGGGAGTTTTGTCTTTGTAGCTTTCGGAGTTTCCTTCACGGATATTAGTTTGAGAGCCAAATTATGCATTTGGAGATATGCCAGCACAGGGAGAGCTCCTGGGGTGCTGTACATCAGGATGTTTTATCTGTGACGGCCTTTGTGCCAGAAGTGAAAGGTGGTGTGGAGTTCTATCGACATAGACCAGTGACAAATAATCTTTTGATAGTGAGGGGCTATTTGCAAAGATTTGGCACCATTAAACTGTCTCTAAAAGGCTTAAAATAACACTTAAAATAGTTGTGTTGGTGAATTCTTTCATTGTTTGTTACATTTACCCTTAGCTTCTAGCAATGACTTGTTTGCATGTCTTGTTTCAGCTCTTGACAGTATCTGTCAAGGAGAAATGGCTCTTCAGCTTCTGAAGAATGAATCCCATTGGAAGAAGCAACATGTAACTTTTCATAAACCAATGTGGCTTAAAAACAACAACAAGGAAATCCTTGAGCTAATTGCATTCTTTCAAACTAGATACCTCACTTCAGAACCAAGGGTCAACTGAATGATGATGTGATTCAGATGCTAAACAATCTACTCAACTGAATGAAAATTAGGCTCTTCAAGATGGTGTTGTCTTGTGAAGAAGCATTAATTTCAGCGTTGCAGGTTTCCTCCAAACACTTCATCTTGATTTAGTTACATTGCATTCCGAATGTAGACCTTTTGGAATAAGAGTATGTAAGGCCACTTGTGAAGGGAAATAAAGAAACAACTCACCTCGTTAGATTGTCTCTTTGACTAAGTTTGTGAGATGTGCCGGGAAGACTTCAAATGCAGCATAAATGCCTCCTCTTGTCAAAGTTCATTTTTTTGCCCAAATTTCAGTTCTCAATACAGGCACATTTGTGGATTATCAAAAAGAGAGGCCACAAAAATGGGGAAGAGTATTTTGAAAAGAAAACATAGGAACATAGGAAGTTGTCTATGAGTCAAATGGTTTCTTCATGCAGCTCAGCATTGTCTATTCTGAAAAGAAGTGGCTGTGTTTTAGACAGGGGTTCTCTCAGCCCTGGGGTCTCTCCCAAAAGAGGGAGAGGAGAGTGGAGGAAAACCTGGATAAAAGAGAAAGCAGAACAGGAAAAATAATGAAAGAGGCAAATAGAAGAAAACGCAAAGAAGAAACATTTAAAGGGAGAAATAAGGGGATAAACAGAATGCCTGAAAGAGCGTCTCCACAGCCATCATTCAACCCAGACACTGAGGTCCAGCTCTGAGGGCCTTCTGCCCGTTCCCTCACTGTGAGAAGTGAGGTTAGGGGACCAGGCAGAGGGCCTTCTCAGTAGTGGTGCCCACCTGTGGAATGCCCTCCCATCAGATGTCAAGGAAATAAACAACTATCTGACTTTTAGAAGACATCAGAAGGCAGCCCTGTTTAAGGAGGTTTTTAATGTTTAATGCTGTATTGTGCTTTTAACATTCGGTTGGTAGTTGCCCAGAGTGGCTGGGGAAACCCAGCCAAATGGGCAGGATATTATTCTTATTCTTATTCTTCTTATTCTTATTATTCTTCTTATTGTTATTATGGCTTGTCCTGTCCTCATACTGGGAAGGAAGGAGAGCACTGTAACATGCAAGCAAATGAGGAGGCAAAGGAAGGTGTGTAGCCCAAGGCACATTCTAAGTTTTTCATATATTAGCAAACCACGGTTTAGTGTTGCATCTGAATAATCCCAAAGAATGAAAGGAGTTAGGCATCCTAATCTTTGTGCTGATGAAGATATATAGAACTATATTTTCAAATTACATATTGCTTCATGATTGCTTATTGAAATAATCAAAATACCAGTTTTCATTGACTCACATGAATTAGTAGTAAGTAACAAGCACTCCAATCAACCAGCAATGTTTCCAGTCCTAATATTCTATTTCCTTCATATTGTCAACCATTTCATTGTATAAAGGAATAGAGTCACTGCAAAGCCAGCAAGTAATTTGTTCAAGGGTTGCCTTCCTATCTAGGTATGTAAAACTGGTTTTATCTCACATTTAAATTTGTCTTTTGCCTGCTATGATTGGTTTTGCAACATCAAAAAGCTTCCAGCATCTTCAAAAAATCGAGAACAAACTCCTGGAAATATGAAATAAAATTTGAAAAAGGAACTCTACTTAATACAGCCTGCTTCTCAGTGTCGCTTTAAAAAAAATGAACAGATCCACCTGGGATACTGGTGACTAACAACTGTGATAATAAGAATCCTTTTTGATCTCAAGGCCCAACATTATTCATATTTTTTTCCTTAGCCTCAAACAATGTCTTTAGATAGCCCAGGTAAAGGCAAGTCAGAAACAAAACAACATCATAAAGCACTCCTTTATGCAGACACTTTCAGCTGCGCTACACGGCTCACATTGTCTTTGAACCCTGTGTAATGAGAGAAATTTTTTAGACTCCAGGGACTACTCTGGGTTATGTTTTTACCTCGGCATACAGAGTGAATTTTGAGTTCCTCAGCTTAAGAGAGATGCTTGGCATTTTTTCTGCAACTCTTTCCTTTTCAGTGATTTCTCCTCTAAAGGCCCAGAAGTGAGGGGAGCAAGTGAACGAACCCTCCAGTTGTCGTTAAAAGGCTGGTGTTATCTAACATGGAAAACCTTGGACCTGGGCTCCACCCAATCCTTGTGTGGCCATGAATATTATGGGCTGCAGTCTCTTAAGCCTCAGTATCCCCATCTGGAATACATTGTAATATTGATGTATCATCTTCAAGGGTTACGGCATCAATCTACAATGTCATTATGAAGGAAATTGTATGCGGATATGTAAAGCGAATTGGATGTATTGAGAAACAAATTCCAATCTGCCATCAAATTCAATGTGGAACATTGCATTTGGTTGATCTCCACACTCAGTGTGCAGGACAGGAACTCTTTCCTCTTAGGCACTTAAAAAGGTAAAGGTAAAGGACCCCTGACAGTTAAGTTCAGTCGCGAACGACTCTGGGGTTGCGGCGCTCATCTCGCTTTACTGGCTGAGGGAGCCAGCGTTTGCCTGCAGACAGTTTTTCTGGGTCATGTGGCCAGCATGACTAAGCCGCTTCTGGTGATACCACAGCAGTGCACGGAAACGTCGTTTACCTTCCGCTGGAGCGGCACCTATTTATCTACTTGCACTTTGACGTGCTATGGAACTGCTAGGTTGGCGGGAGCTGGGACTGAGCAACAGGAGCTCACGTTGTTGTGGGGATTCGAACCGCCAACCTTCCGATCGGCAAGCCCTAGGCTCAGTGGTTTAGACCTCAGAGCCACCCGCGCTCACTTCCTTATATATCACAGCACAGTACAACTACTGGGATCCCCTCCCCCCCCCAGTTCTCCCACTGGTGCACCCACATGACCCCAACCCCACTGTCACCCTACCTGAAGCCCATCCAGTAATAATTTATTTATACCCCGCCCATCTGGCTGGGTTTCCCCAGCCACTCAGGGCAGCTTCCAATAAAACATTAAAATACAATAGTTCATCAGATATTAAAAGCTTCCCTAAACAGGGCTGTCTTCAGATGTCTTCTAAAAGTCGGATAGTTGTTAATTTCTTTGACATTTGATGGGAGGGTGTTCCACAGGGCGGGTGCCACTACTGAGAAGGCCCTCTGCCTGGTTCCCTGTAACTTTGCTTCTCGCAGTGAGGGAACCGCTAGAAGGCTCTCAGCGCTGGACCTCAGTGTCGGATTCCAGTGCTGGAAAGTTGGTTTGGTGGCTCTGTCCCAATGCATGTGCCACTACTGAGGGGGAATCCCCAGGGCTCTTGTAATGCAGTTAGGCAGTTCTGCCACCCAATGGTGCACATATCTGTTATGCAAATTAATCTTTAAGAGGAAGGGTGGGATATAAAATATATTTGTTGATTTGTAAAATATATTTTTATATGCCTGTTGTTTTGTCCATGGAGTTTTCTTGGCAGGGATACTGGAGTGGCTTGCCAGTTCCTGTTCCAGGTGGATCACTTTTAGTCAAAACTCTCCACTATGACCTGTCCGTCTTGGGTGGCCCTGCATGGCATAGCTCATAGCTTCTCTGAGTTATTCAAGCCCCTTTGCCACAACAAGGCAGTGAGCCATGAAGGAGCTGGAGGAGACTCTTGAGAGTCCCGCGGACTGCAAGAAGATCAAACCTATTCATTCTTAAGGAAATCAGCCCTGAATGCTCACTGGAAGGACAGGTCCTGAAGCTGAGGCTCCAATACTTTGGCCACCTCATGAGAAGAGAAGACTCCCTGGAAAAGACCCTGATGTTGGGAAAGATTGAGGGCACAAGGAGAAGGGGACGACAGAGGACGAGATGGTTGAGCAGTGTTCTTGAAGCTACTAACATGAGTTTGACCAAACTGTGGGAGGCAGTGGAAGACAGGAGTGTCTGGTGTGCTCTGGTCCATGGGGTCACGAAGAGTCGGACGTGACTAAACGACTAAATGACTAAACAACAACAAAAATATATTTGTTTATTTAACAAATAAAACTGTAGGGGGGAAATTCCAACAACATGAACAAAATAGCCTACTCTCATTCACCTTCTCTGATCTTTGTAAAAATAAAATAAAATAAAATAATAGTGTACAGCTCTTTTATGGACTTAAATAAAATAGGTCAATTCATTCCCAGAGAATAAAGTACACATTCTAGAGATGGTGCAGCACAATGTTGTTCTATTATATTTATATCCCTTCTTTGCCCCATACATTACAGAGCTCAAGGCGATATAGAGAGGCTACTGGTTTCACCCACTATCTTTATCTGCGGCTCAGGAAAACAGACATGGGGTTGCTTTTCTAAATTATGAGGTGGAACAATAGGCTAATGTGATAGTGATACACACAACAATTACACCTATTTGCATGTCAGGCAGTGCCAGATTACCAGAATAATCCTGCAAAAGCAGAACCCCTGCTATAGACCAGCACCGTATGCGCCTACTCCACCCAACCTTGCATTTCATCCACTCGGATCTGCCAGGCCTTGCATTCTATGGAACATCCTTTATGAGCATACTGTACATTTATTTTCTGAACTAAACCCACAGTGGGATCTAATTTCAGACCTATGGAGGCTGATTTACCTCCTTTTTCAGGCTATGTACTCATTTGAACTAAAATTATCCAGCTGCCAGTCTCCTTGATAGCAATTACATCTTAAGAGAATGAGAGAGAGAGAGAGAGAGAGAGAGAGAGAGAGAGAGAGAGAGAGAGAGAGAGAGAGGGCTGTTCAACTTCATGTATTGGTAATGGGTTTTTCTTCTTTATTTTTCCTTAGGGATAAAGTTGCATGAGAAAATTAGGCATATTAAGCCTGAGAAAATAGTGAACAAAAATACATATTTTATATTTTTTTATCAAGAATCCTCCTGCTACCACTTAGAGACATTCTTTAATTCAGGTATTTTAGAATTGTGGGGCAATCTTACATGATGGACTACAAACCCATTTTCGATCGTTATTTAAGGTCATTCTAAATATGCATAAGAATAGTACATTTTAATTTTCAATAACACTGGCAGACTCCAGTTCTTAGAATTTAGCATAACCAGCAGGAAAACTGTTTGATGTTTTAATTATGTCCCAGGAAAAAAAAATGCTGAATATGTTATAAAAGAAAACTAAAGGGGGGCATATCACTGTTTGTGAGGGAGAGATGTTTAGCACATAGCATTAAAAATGTAAACTAGAATAATAGTAATGACAGTAATAACGAATGCAGCCAGTCAAATAGTTCTCTTAGGCAAAGTAGGCCAAAGATGTAAAGTAATATGTGTCAATTACAAATCATCCAGCATGAAGGAAACGGAAAAGAACGTTTAAGTAGGCATAAAGTTTGAAGGAATGGGAAATAGCCTTTTTTTAAAAAAAGGCTAATGTCTTTAAAATTATAGTTAAGACTAGCCAGAACCCTGTAACAGTTCCCAACAAAGTATCTCACCGGATTTAAGAGTTCCTGATTAATGCATTGACCTACTGGTCTCTGATGCAATAAGTTCAAAACCCAGCTGGGTATTCTCATTCCAGATGAGGCTTTGGGGACTTCTCAAGGCCCAATCCTGATGGCATGAGGGTCATTTTCCTCAGTGAGACTGAGAGAAGTTGTCCCTGAGGGAAACAAGGAATGAGAACCTGAGTCGTTTTGAATGACCTGAACCAGATGTATAGAGCTATAGTAATTTAAACTAGAATAATAGCTGAGGATGGGGTGGGGGGTGGTGCAGGGGGAATCTTTCTGATTTTAATATTTTTCCTCATCCTGCAGCACGTGGCTTAAGCCAGCGGAAGCTGATGCAAACTTATGGAAAAGGAATCATCAGGCCTGTTTGGGATGGGAAAGCAAAAGCACAAATATTAAATGGGGGAAGGGGAATGGCATCAAGAGGTTAGGAAACAGAACTGCTTTACTGTTTGAGGAACAGTCACTTCTGCATTTATGGCATGTTTTGTTAGTTTAAAGCAGAGTCCCGTGCACAGCAGAAGGATGAGGAGTACGTGCTGCATACTCTATATTGCTTTATTTAAAGTTCAAAGCGATTATATTACAGAAAGACATCTTGCCTCTGCCGGAGCAGAGAAATGCATCCTCTCTCCTCGACAGCTCGGAGAGAATCACCAAAGTGAAACTGCAAAGAACAGTGAAAAACAGGAAACCAGTGTACGTCACATCCAGTCTCCCTTTCCCGTGAGAAACTCCAACAGTACAGACTGTGGAATGTAAACACCTGTCTCGTGACAAACCCTTTCGCTGCACAGTGAAGGAAAGCAGAAACCAACATCCTCCCCCTTTCTGTGAACATCACTGGGCAGCGTGTTCGTACAATATCAGTATAAACCCAACTTTTGCACATAGGTACAGTGTTGATCCCTGGATACAATCTTGGACAATACATCAGCAGGAATTTCATTACCTGGCATATAGGACACCGTTACGAGTCCCTTCTGAATACATTCCCTAGCATGCTGCAACTTTAATTGCAAGTGCTTTGTGCTTTGCTTACAACCTTCAGACTTCAGCAAAGCTAAACATGCTTTGTTGTCCTGGTAAACCCGGATTGGATATTTGACAGGAATTTTCATATCTTTGCACAATTGTATTAACCATTCACAATCCTTAAGTGAATAAGACAGTGCATTCAGTTCGGCTTCACAAGAACTTAAGCTAACTGTTGTTTGCTTCTTGCATGACCAATCAAACAGACCCTGATTGTACATGTAGCAAACTCCAGACGTACTTTTCTTGTCTGTAGTGTCACTTCCAAAACTTGCATCTGCAAATATCTCAAGACCACCAGACTTTCGATTGTTAAATCTCAGTCTGTAATGCATAGTGCCTTTCAAATACCGCGCTATGCGTTTCAGAGCTTTCCAATCCTTGATACTAGGATTGTTGACTTGTCTGCTTAGCAAATTACAGCTAACAGCAATGTCTGGTCTTGAACATCTGGCAATGAAGTTTAGCTTGCCTAGCACACTTCTGTACAATGTAGTGTCAGAAAATGCTTCTTCAGTGTCATCTATCTGATAACCTGTTGTCATCGGTGTGTCTACAGGGTTAGCATCCATCAGATTTAGTTTGCTTAACACATCAGCAATTTTCCGTGACTGGTGTACTAGAATGTTACCATCTTGATCTCTCTCTATTTCCAGAGATAGGTAGTTGTTTACCTCACCAAGATCTTTCATGTCAAAGTGCTCTTTCAGTCGAGCTAGGGCGTTATTGTACATTGCGACATCTTTCCAAAAGAATAATAAATCATCAACATAAAACAAACAGTACAGTTTCTTCTGCCCCTCCTCTTTGACAAATACACATGGATCAGCTTTCCCTTGCTGAAAACCTAGAGAAAACAATACTTCAGTGAGTTTTGTGTGCCAACACCGTGCACTTTGTTTGAGACCATAAAGGGATTTCTTCAGAGCACAAACAAATCCCTGTTTTACCTGTACGCCATCAGGTGGAAGCATATAAAGTGATTCATCTAGAGATCCATACAGAAAAGCTGTATTAATATCATGGTGACTAATGTGTAGATTTTCCTCTGCAGCTAGCTTGAGCATAAGCCTTATGCTTTCATACCTCACTGTGGGTGAGTAGGTCTCGTGATAGTCTTCACCTGGTACCTGTGCAAAACCTCTGGCTACCAATCTGGCTTTGTGTCTGACTATCTTGCCATTTTGATCTGTCTTCGCTTTGAAGACCCATTTGCTTCCAAGCAGTTTCATTCCTGGAACTACTGGAACTAGCTCCCATGTTTTGTTCCTTTCTAAGGAATCAAGTTCAGCCTTCATGGCATTTAACCATGGCTCAGCTTCCTTTGAATCCAAACCCTGGATTTCTTGGAAACTAGAAGGTTCAAATACCTTCTTGGAGCTTTTAACAGCTGTTACTGCTACCGTAGCAAATTCATCAGCAAATCTCTTTGGAGGTCTGCCTTTTGTGGCTCTCTGTGACCTACGAATTAGCCTTAAGTCTTCAACACTCTCCTCTTCCTTCTTAGGAGAAAAACGACCTATTGTGAACAATGGTTCCTCCAATTCTTGATCAGAGCTTTCAGAGGGTCGCATAGAGGCTTTCGCACTCTTGAAATCCTCTGAATCACCCGATTCAGTTTCAGATTCAGACTCAGAACCTTCATCAGTGGGTGTGGGTTGTTGTGGCTGCTTTTGACTATCCTCAGTCTCATCACCGTCATCAGGATAACATTGGAAAATTCCCACATTCTCCCCCCACTTTGCATTGTACTCAACACTTCTCGTGAGCTTAATTGCCTTAGAGTCAGTCATCATTATTCTGTAAGACCCTTTCTGATAACCTAGAAAGATACCATGCAATCCACGCTTGTCTAACTTGGAATTTTGTGGTGAATGAACCCACATGTCAGAACCAAAAATTTTCATGTGTTTAATGTATGGCTTCTTGCCAAACATCTTCTCATAGGGGGTACAACCAATCGCTGAAGATAACCTGCGATTGTAACTGTAAACAAAACACGAGAGAGATTCGGCCCAATAACTCTCTGGAAGATTGGCATCATGCAGCAAGGTTTTTAACCCTTGAAGCAATGTCTGATTTGCCCTTTCCGCAAGTCCATTCTGCCATGGCGAGCGAGGACTAGACAAATCGTGTTGAATTCCTTTCTCAGTCAGAAAAGCTTCAAACTGCTGAGAAGTGAATTCTCCCCCGCGATCACTGAAAAGAGTCTTTATCTTCTTACCATGCACATTTTCCAACCAAGCACAGAATTCCTTGAACCTAGGAAAAGCCTCTGATTTCTGCTTGAGATTGTACACAAAAATATATCTGGAAAATGCATCAATGAGAACCATGAAGTACCTATTGCCACCCAAAGAGGGCGCTAGTGGTCCAACCAAATCTGCATGAACAATCTGGTATGGTTCCGTAGCTTGCCTACTAGACACCTTACCTTTCGCAGCCATTTTTACCTTGTTTGCTGCGCATGCTTTGCACTTCATGTGGTACCTGCAGGGTTTAATAGTCATACCTTCAACCAAGGCAGGCATTTTAGATACTGCCTCAAAATGCAAATGACCAAATTTTCTATGAAAATCATGAATACATTCTGCATGCAAACTTTTGTTAGAACCTGCAATGCAACAAGTGTCATCCTGCACAACATCATCATAATACAAAACAAACAAACGATCAACATATTCAGCATGCAATACATAATCATTTTTCTTTGTGATGATGCACTTCCTGTTCTTGAAGGAAACGTCAATGTTCCGCTCATTCAGCTGTCCAACGCTGAGCAGATTATGTTTGGCATCTGGCACGTAAAGCACATTCTGTATCGATAAGTCCAAACTGTGAAGAACAACAGTTCCGTAGCCTTTACTGGGAATTGTGTGGTCATCCGCCTGGTGAATCGCACCTTCCTGCGGTGTAAAAGACACAAACAGTCTCTTATCGTTGCACATGTGGTGGGTCGCCGCTGAATCAACAACGAAGAAAGATCTAGACGTCTTCTGGACCTCTGCAACCTTTGGAGTGAAGCGTGAAACCATAGCCTTGTGCTGCGTTGTCCTTGACACCGGACCTTTGCCTTTGCCTCGGCCTTTTCCGCGCGATGAGCTTTCGCTGCGCTGCTCTGTCTTGGCCCTGGGATATCTGCATTCCCTCTTCATATGGCCTAGACGTCCACACGAGTAGCATTTCACTGCCTTCAAAGCTTTGGCGCCATCTGGTGGTTCCACTGCACTATGGGACGACGTCTGTGAAGACTCCCCCTTGCCCATGCAGCTAGCACCCCGGCGATCTGCTTCATTTAAAATCACGGCAGTAACATAATCCACTGTTAGCTGAGCTGTTGGTTGCACAGCAATCTGGGTTGCAACAGACTCCCAACCTGAACCCAAAGATTGTAGTATCATGAAAGAATACACAGCCTCTGGAAAGTTGAGTCCTCTCTGTTGCAGCTCATGTCTCAGATTTTGCATCTCCATCAGATGTAAACGCACATCTCCACCTTCAGCAAGAGCCATATTATGCAGCTTGTTGAAGTAAAACATAGTGGATCCAGCTTCTGTCCTTAAGTGAGCCTCTCTCAAAGCGTCCCAAATTTCTCTGGCTGAGGTCTTATCACGCAACAGACAGAGCTCTTCCGGGGATACTATCAATGTAAGAGTTCCCCTTGCTTTGGAATCCTTAGCTGCCCATACATCTGTAACTGGAGCTGGGGGGTTGTCTGTAATCACCTCAAACAAACCCTCTTTCCGCAGAATTGCCTCTGCATACAGAACCCAGTCCGCGTAATTCTTCTTATTGAGCTTTGGAATCCCACAAGCATCCTGAAGGGCCATCATTACTCTGGCATTAGCCTTCAGCGTCATATATGCTGCTTTAAATCTTGCTGCGTCACTGCTGCAGCTGCCTTATTCCAAAAGCGCACTTAAAAGTTACTTTCGATTTCCCCAGCATAGTAACTTGTGCCTGGGAGCCTTTTGCCTCTTCCCAGCAAAACGGCTTTAAAGTTAAAAGTCCAGCCATAAGGCCATTAACTAGAAGCTGGCAGGCTGCCCGGAGCAGTAGCACATACCTCATCAATCATCTTGACACGCAGAGCAGATTCTGATCCGATCTGTCCCTCTGCATTCCGATCCCTTGCCGGCACTCCGATTCGACTTCTGGGCCCATAACCACGTGTTAGTTTAAAGCAGAGTCCCGTGCACAGCAGAAGGATGAGGAGTACGTGCTGCATACTCTATATTGCTTTATTTAAAGTTCAAAGCGATTATATTACAGAAAGACATCTTGCCTCTGCCGGAGCAGAGAAATGCATCCTCTCTCCTCGACAGCTCGGAGAGAATCACCAAAGTGAAACTGCAAAGAACAGTGAAAAACAGGAAACCAGTGTACGTCACATCCAGTCTCCCTTTCCCGTGAGAAACTCCAACAGTACAGACTGTGGAATGTAAACACCTGTCTCGTGACAAACCCTTTCGCTGCACAGTGAAGGAAAGCAGAAACCAACATGTTTATATAAATGATGTCATCTCAGCCATAACCTTGGGGTGTGTGTGTGTGGTCTGACACTGCTTCCATGGTGTGGAAGCTGCAAAAAGGTTGTCCTTCTCTGCATTACCTAGGTAACACCAGAAAACATGGACCACTTGGGAGAAGTTGGTAAAGTGGTATCTCTAACGCTTGGCCAACAAAGCAGATTCATTGTGCAGTGGCGGAGAAAGGGGGTGCTGTGGGTGCGGGCCACCCCGGGTGTCATCACTGAGGGGGAGGGTGACAAAATGACAAAAATATGAGTTAATTTTTAAAAAAATAAATAAATTGGGCTGACGAAACTTTTTAGTTCAGTCAACAAATGCAAAGAAACACAGCTGGCACTGGGCGCCACACTGTGGGGGCTGACACTTACCGGGGGCCTGCATCATGCCTGAGCCACATGTCTCTCCTGGGAGGGACGTGGTAGCTTGAGTGCCTGCAGGCTCAGCGCTGCCTGAAACGGCAGTGTGGAGCTTGCGTCTGCCCACCGCCTCTCCCTCAGCCGCCCAAAAGCTGAGGGGGAGGTTGCAAAGAGGCTCCACGCAGCGTCCCCATGGGCCACTCGCGTCGCACCAGGCACCCAAGCAGCTAGCTACGCCCCTGGCATTGTGGGCTCTTCCCACATGTTCTTAGTGGGCAACCAGATGCCTGTGGGAAGCCCATAAGCAGGACCTGAGCAACATGGCCCTTTCCCTACTTGGGATTCCCAGCAATTGGTGTTCAGAGGTACACTTCCTGACAGTTGAGGCAGAACATAGCCATTGTGGTGAGCTGCTGCTGATGCCTTCACCCTCCATGATAAGCACTTCACGTATATTATGTGAGTAGTAGTGTCAGTTCCTATAAGGCAGGTCAATGTTATCATTACATTTTGGATGGGAGAACCGGAGCTGAAGAGATGGGCACGTCTAAGTCTTTTCAGGCCCACTTCTGAAGCTTTTTTTGCAGCCCTGGAGCCAGTACATGGTAGCCCCTTCATATCCCCACTGAGAACCGAATGCTGGTCTAGATGGTTCTAAATCTAATTTTTTGCCTAATATGCACATTAAATAGGACTTAAGCATGAAGGTGGAGATAACAGCTTACCACTACTGTGGAGAATGCACACTTAAGATATAATGGCAGCAAAGATTTTGTCTGTACACATTACCAGCTTAGAATACAGCTAGATAATTCTTTTTCTCAATTCAGATCAAAACTGGTTTTGGAGAAAATGCATTTTCATATTCAGGATAGATACGGCTTCTGCCTAATGTCATTTGTACACTGCTTCCCAATTCAGCAGTGAGAGTGCGCTGGATGCAGCAGAAATGGGACTGGGTACACAGCCTTTGTGCCTTGACATGCAGTTTGAGGATCATTGCCATTCAGGGATAGTAACTATTTTAGTGCATGGTTCTCTGGTTCCATGTTGTTCCTTCTTCTAGACGACATTCTTCACTTCACTGTAGCCTTAAGATTTTTCTGCAGGTGTGCCCTATGAGACAAAGGATGTCTTGATGAATAACAAGGTCTCAGGGGCTTAACTGACAGGCAATGGGTCTTATGATAACACTCAACTTGCTCTCAGGGCCCTCGCATCAGATGTCAAGGAGATGAGTAACTATATAACCTTTAGAAGGCATCTGAAGGCAACCCTGTATAGGGAGGTTTTTTAGGGTTTAAAGTTTTATTATGCTCTTATATAAATTAGACGCTGCCCAGAGAGGCAGGGGCAGCTTGGTCAGATGGTCAGGGTACAAATTAATAATAATAATAATAATAATAATAATAATAATAATAATAATAATAGACATTTCTAGCGGATGCACAAAGGATGTTGAGATGGCAAAGATTCCCATCCTTTCTCATGCATTCCTACCTTTAACCCTATGGGTGCTCCATCACCTTCACCTGAAGACTAAAAGTTGAAAATTGATTGGATCAATAGGCCTACAAAATGGACAGTATGGCCAGCTTGACCCCTAGTGTATGCTAACACATGTAAAATTATTAATCTAAACAATTCTACAAATTTTGCAAATTCCATTTGTAAGATCAACTTGGCTGATAGAAGATCAAGGCTTTTACCTTTCTCATTTCCTTGCTCTTGATTACTATGTGTTTTAATTCCCGTGTTATTTAGTGTACAAACCCATTACCCTGCCTTTTTCTTGCTGCAGCCAAGATGTTACAAACTATCACTTAAGCTATTCATGTAGCATTTTATCCTTTCTTTCCAAAGACAATTGAGACTTCAGTCAAAGGCCTCTTGATAAAAGGAACTGGAAGCCAGAGTACGAGATGGCAAAATGCCGAAGAGTGCTTTCTGCACACCTGCAAAATAAAACTGTTTTCCATTACTTTCAAAATTATGCCAAAAGATTTTGCTTGTTTACCTCTCTCTCTCTCTCTCTCTCTCTCTTTTTTAGTTCCCATCCCATCCATTTCTCATTTAACCTTGAGGCTCCCTTGATTCCACCCCTCCTCATTGAATTCATAACAATGATTATTTTCTTTGTTGGGTACGTTCTGTATAATTATGTTGCCACTACAGTCATCATGGGAACATTTATTTAACCTGGTCTGAAGCTTCCCTACGCATGGCATTCAATTAGATTTAAAAGTAGGTGACGTGTAACATCTGTGCTATATTGTTCAGTTCAGAGAAATAGCTTAAGGTTGCTAATAGTGCATTAGTGGAACATTGAATAAAGATCAGAGAATGCAGATATAGCTTGTTTATACTTCTACTGTTGGACTTTCTCACATCTTTGGGAAAGGGTTTGATGTTGCTCTGGGCTTCCTTTCTGAACACCTGTAATACCATGTTTTTCTTGATTAGTTCACTGTCATAAGTTCTTATGACTATACACAACAAAAACTAGTATTTTCTGGCAACCCTGCACATTGCTACCTGAAGCTTGCTTAATAAGTCTCGTAGTGATTATTTTTTTAAAAAAACAACAACACACAATACCATCATGTCTGTTCTAACATTCTGTTTCTGGAAATATACTGACAACCTCTATACCCAACGAGCATTGGCTTTTCCAGTTACCAAGTTATAGAAATCAAGTAATATTTCTCATAACCTTTGGAGCCGTGGCAGTCTGTGAGTTCCAAAAAACATATATGATATGACTGCTGTTGCTGACAAGCTGTGGTTATAATTAAGTGCAAATAGTTGATACAGGTGAGCTCTGCTCATATGCAGCAAAAACCAGGTAGCTCTGATATGACCTTTTGTGAGAAAGCAAAGTCCACCCTAGCAGACCAAAGCTTATGGCTCCCATGTGTTTGAAAGACTGTAAGAATGAGCTTGTGGCGTTTGCCTCCTAGGTGGGTCATAAGGAAAGGGTTAAAATGAGTGTGATGTGATTGGCCAGTGAGAATGCAAGGGGGGAGTAAAAGTTAGAGTGGGAGGTTTTGAAAGTCAGTTGAGGTTTGGGAGTTGAAGAAGGAAGAGGGAGAATTAGGTGTGGGTTGGTAGAGTTGTATTGTGAGAGAGTGAGAGGAATTGTCAGGTGGAGTCAGATAGATAGTTGGAATAATCAGTTTGGAGTTGTTAGGAATTAAGATTAAGAAACTGACAAGAGAAAAATAAACTGAAACCATACGCTTGTTCCTGCATTTAAAAATAAACTTGATTATTTGTTTATGTTAACAACTGTCTGGACTCCGTGTGTCCCCGTGAGAAACGGGGTGGTAGCAGCGAAGAAAGCAGTCACAGTGGTGGCACAGGGTTAATAGACCGTCAAACGTCCGGGGGCCCTGTGTGATCGCCACAGAGCTTTAACATGAGTTTGACTGAACAATGCTGGTACCTTGACAAGCTTGGAGACGGGCAGCTTGTCCACCAAATGGTGATTATACCATGTTGGGGTCCCTAAATCTTGAACCAGGGTCTATCTAGTAGAAATTACCAATGAAGAACTTGGGACTGAGTGTAGCATTGGCACCACCAGTACTTGAAGAAATAAACGCCCATAAAATGGCAAAAGTAGGAGGGTTAACAAACTGAAGGACACCATCCTCTTTCTATGTTCCTCCCGATGGACACAGATACACCCCTGCTTTAAGCTGTTTATATACTGTCTTCTGTTGTATATTATTTACTACAAAGCTCAATGACTAAGCCCTTTGGGGACGAAACATCTGATTACTGGAGTGACGTCTGAGCACCGAACCACTGATATATTACAAGTGGACTCTTTATTTACTGTGTTTGAGATTATTTAAGATAAAACCTATTTTGGAAAGAAACTACTTTAGCCATTTCATGACCATTTATTGTTTGTTTACAGATAGTTGCCTTGGTGATATTATCTTGTGTCTATTGCACTACTCTTTTAACTTCTAGATTCCTAATTCTGGCTTGCTAATCTCGTTGCACAATCCTATGCCTATAGGTTCAGAAGTAAATCCCACTGTTTTCAATAGGGCTTACTGCCATTTACAATGTGTACAGGACTGCAACCTCAGAGAGTTAGCACAGATCACATTTCATTCCCTGATCATACAAGCTACACATCCAGTTTCCTTAAGATTTCTGTTTTCCCCTTGCCCCCTTGCACTCCCCATTCACTCAGCATTTTATTGCTTCCCTTGTTGCTTTCAAATGCTGCCTCCTGCTTTTTCACTTTTGCTTCTCCTCCAGATAATTATTCACAGTTCTGTTGTTTCCAGCTTCCAGAATGCCCCGCTGCAGTCTACATCCTCTTCTCTCTCTCTCCCCTGCCCCTCATCCTTTTGAGGATGGGGAGGAATTATATACATTAAACATAATTCTGAAAAATTACTTAATTTTTTTTCCTAGGCAGAAAAATCTACCACCATCTTTTAAAATTTTATTCCAAGTACAAATTATTTTTGACATATGATTCTTGTGAAGAAAACTGTTTTGGAATAGATGAATGCTTTCTCTTTTTAAAAACTTGCCTAGTTCCTCACACACAAAGGAAAAGAGTAAGAAAGACGATCTTCATGCGGCAAGAACAAGTGCAGAAGTGAATTCACCTTTACCGCTTTGCTTCAGGTGGGTTGGGAATAGGGATCCATTAGAGCAATACTTCACCGCATAATTAGAGGGAAATGGGGTTTCCTCCTACCTTGCTTTCCTAATTGTTTTTCTCACCTTAAACCTGTCCATGGACTGATAATTTATCTTACCCTGGATTTAGGAGCCTGGCATAAAAGGAACTCACTCACCAGGAGGTCTTTTCCCAAGTGTGTCCGGCTCTAATTTTAACAGAAATGCTTTGTACATATAATTATAAAACCAAGGGCCACTAAGTGCAGCCACGGAGCAAAATCTCGACTGTTCTCTACTCTGTTTTAATTATGAAGCCTTAGAGCAAGAGAAGAAGAAAAAAAAATCTGTTTCAAAGCCAACTTGCTGTACAGGCCTCAATAGAGTTAAAGGAGAAACATTTTAAGCTGATGAGCTGACACTTGTAGAAGCAAATATATTAAATAAATCATGATTCATTTTGGGGGGCTAAGACTGACTTGCATCAACTCCTGGAAAAACCGGATCCTTAATGAGTGACAGTTTGGTGTTTTCTGTCACTTCCTACAGTAATGGCCCCAAGCTGACACTGCTCTGTGGGAGTTTAATACTTCTGAACAAAAGTTTTTTTGGAGTGAGATAGACAAGGTAGAAATCCCAAGGTGACTGAAAGGAATGTCTAATGACTGGAAAGACATATTTACCGGCAGTCTGTATGTAAGCTGTGACAGTTGACAGGGCTTGATTGTAATAAATATAGTTGATGAAGAGAGGACTGACAGGTGAGGACAGTGAGAGAAAAAGAGTCAAAAGAGTCTGCATTGGCTGAACCTTATTAACGGTAAGTTGGTAACAAAGCCGAAAGTCATAAAAGCGGATATTTTGAACTGAAGCCTAAACAGTGAAATGCCTCCAGTCTTTTCCATGCTTCTACAACAGGCAACAATTTGTTGACCTTTTCCCCCTCAGCTCCTTTAGCAGTAATCCAGACCAGGGTAGAATGGAAGTGTTAGGGGCAACTGATAGGCGCCATGTTATGATTAATCCCTCTACCAGATTACTCCCACTGATCAAGGTTGTAACGATTGTTTCCACTTCTCCAACTTTTGATCAGGGGATATCATATCTGCCACCGTGGCTCTGCAAAACGATGTGATTTTGCTTCCGGGAAGAAAAATAACGATTGAATCCTCCATTCCTTCTAAAGGAAATTAGCTAAACAACCCAGCATGTGCTTCTCTAGGAGCAAAAAGAGTTGTCTCCAAAAATTGGCTACTCTATAGCCCATTAAATAATAACCCTTTCTTTTTTTAGTAGGAGACTGAGGCTAGCATTTGAATTTCCATTAATGCTGCAGTCCCTCACCACACAGAGCGAGAAAATCATCACTCACTGAAATTAAATACCATGTTTTCTTAATATCATATGTGCTGCTTTCTATGCTTGGTATTTGATATCATTAACTCTTAATCATACCCGCCACTTATTTTTAACAATGATCATTCAGAAGTTCGTTTGTGTTAATGCATGTGTGTGTGTGTCTTCTCTGATGATAGACTGAAAGGGTGCTAGTTCTGACAATTTTTTAATAAAGGGGGGGTGGAGTATGCTATGTTGCCTGAAGGAATGCACGCAAAAATTACAAGTTCTTAATGTGGAGGTTAATAAGACACAAAAGAACCCTGCATTCTAAATGGCTGCTGATTATTTCATCCAGCCTCTCAAAGATGCCTCCTTTATTGTAAAGTTTAACACCTGATTTAATGGTAAAGAATACTTCTTTTTCAATATATTTTCACTTTCAAGGTGCAGATCAATTGGTTTTATTGGCATCTGAAAAGGCCATTAAAGGAAAAGCCATCATAAGAGGTTTGCGATTCCCCTTCTCCATACCACAGTAGCTTCAAGTATCGCTGCCACAAAACAAATTCAGGGAAGTGTGGGGCGGTGGGGTGGGGGGAGAGAACCTGATGAGGCCATGTGGGCGCACGACAAAGGCCTCTCCAGCAGCACAATTCTTATGTGTCAGTCATTTTAACGTTCTTTCTTTGTTGGCTGCCTGTCTCCCACAAGGCCGTGGTTCAGGCAACTTTACTTAACACGGCTACCTTTCTCTTGGTGGCAGCATTCAGAGAGGCAGCCATCAGCATGGAAGATGTCAGCCTAATTGACACACATACCCACTCGCCAATATGTACACACAATGGGCCTGATTCCCAGCTGTCAAAGCAGAGTGCAGCGTGAAGTTTCCCGCAGTAGACAAGGTTGATTTACACCAGCCGAGATTCTTATATTCGATGCAAATATTCTGTCAAATCGACATATTCCCGCTATAGGTGTTTAACATATTTCTACACAAGCACATATGTACTCCCCCCCCCTCCTGCATACTATGCCTGTGATTAGGGTGAAATGCATACTCATTTTTCAGCTTGGTGATGAAAAATCTGAGTATTCCTTCATCGGCTCCCAAGGTAAGCCCTGTGAGGATAACACAACAGGGTCACACAGAACATGTGGGAAGGGGCATGTATACTGACAAATGTCTGTACAGAGCTTCTGGGCATACTGATTTGCACTTGCTCAGCCCCCACACATATGATCAGGAACCTTCCGAAACGAGGGTAGCCCGTTGCACACTGTCAGAAAAAGAGCAAATGCGTCGCCCAAAAGAGGACACAGATTTGCATGGGATAAAATATACGCTGAGATGAAAAATTAGAATCAAGGACTGTAATTAAAATTAAAAATAGCTCCCGTTACAGTGGGGGAAGACTGCGACTAGGCGTTGTATATTCCTGCTCTTTCTGCTGTCCAGGTGCCCTTTGGTGAGGAGTGGCTTCATGGGTCTTGCTCTCCTTGCTTAACTTTAAACTGGACTTGGACTGGACACTCCTTCAAATACAGGATGCTTTCGAATAGAGAACTGTCCTCTGACAAACCCTTCAAATAGAGGACTTTAGAGGAAGACACATGGCCATCCTATCCAAAACTAGGGCTAATATGCACACCATACAGACTCTTGGTATGAGCTTTCGTGGTATCTGAAGAAGTGTGCATGCACACGAAAGCTCATACCAAGAACTAACTTAGTTGGTCTTTAAGGTGCTACTGGAAGGAAAAAAATTTTTTTGTTTTGACTATGGCAGACCAACACGGCTACCTATCTGTAACTGGAACCATACAGACTGTTCATGATTCTTACACACCACTGCCAGTTGACTTTGACAGCCATGAGAATGGCTGACTCATCATAAAAGCCACTACTAGTTTCTTCCCTCTAATTCGAGTTGTCTTTCTTTCATCCAGTTTGTCTTAATCACCTTAATTTAATCTGTTTGTTTCCAGCCTCTGCCTTCAGATCTGGATAATTCTCCATTGCCACCAGGTTCGTGAGAAATACAGTTCCTAATGTTTCCTGGCTCAATGGTTTTTTTTGAACTTGGATAGATTTATTCTGTTAACAGCTGAAGATGTGGTGAAAGCCCTGAACTAAAGTGTTTGGGAGTATGTGTGTTGGGATGTATTCCTTCAGCAGTGTAAAAAACATAGCTAAAACTTCAAGCACATGGAACTTCCTGTGAACGTCTGTGCCCGGGATAAGTGATGCGATGGTAAAACAACACAGTGAATTGAATAGCTCAGGGCCAGGGCACATTATACAGCATACCCCATGGCTGCTTTGGATTTGTCCATGTGGCAGTGAGCATGCTTTAGCAAATGTTCCCCAACCCAAATGTTCCCCAACCCAAACAATGCAAGGTCTGCATATTAATGACTTAGCACATGGAGAGAACCACCACATGGCTGCCATATTTTATGCAACAGGCCTTTGTGATGCTCTTCTTTCTGTGAAACAGACCTTTAATATTGCCAATATTTTAATGGTTACAGAATGACACCTGCAAAGTACGAAAGAAAATATTGAATGTAGATAATACATTCCCAGGGTGATGTGTTCGTAACCAATTTGCTGGAGTAGGCAGTACAGCGTTTGGGTAATATGAGCAGTAGTGCACCAGAAAATACAGTAGAAGCAGCACATGGGGGGGGGGGAAAGAAAAATAGGCCTTTTGGATAATTTTAGACTTCCTTAGCTCTCATATCATTAGCCAGGGATGACGAGTCTGTTGTCTCCAGATGTTGTTGGATTATAACTTACATGAGCCCTAGCTAGCAAAGCAAAAGCTCAGGAGTGCTGGAAGCTGTAACCAACAATATCTATAGGGTTGTAAGTTAGCTTCACTTTCTGGCAGTTTATTCTTCCCACTCATTCTGTCCCTCAAACACCATCCTACATTTAGTAAGTCTCCTATACATCTGACTGCTTCCTGAAGAATTGTCTGCTGCGCTTTGCTAAATATGTGCAGAGGTTGAACCCCCCATGTCTATATTTAGATAGGACCTATAACCCCTATCTAAAGGTAAAGGTAAAGGACCCCTGACAGTTAAGCCCAGTCGTTAACGGCTCTGGGGTTGTGGTGCTCATCCCGCTTTACTGGCATTTGTCCGCTTCCACAGACAGTTTTTCCGGGTCATGTGGCCAGCATGACTAAGCTCCTTCTGGCGAAACCAGAGCAGCACACGGAAACGCCATTTACCTTCCCACCAGAGCGGTATCTATTTATCTACTTGCACTTTGACATGCTTTCGAACTGCTAGGTTGGCAGGAGCAGGGACTGAGCAATGGCAGCTCACCCCATCGTGGGGATTCAACACTGCCCCCAAATTGAGAAAAAGAATCAGTTTTGTTTTCATCTTTCATCCTACCACCACCACAAACTGTGAAGAAAAACTTCAAACATGGAATTGTGCTTCAGCCCTAGAGAGATAGCTGTAAGAATCTATGGACATAGATTACTTTGCTGTCTCCATTCTTGGGCAAACACATCTTTAGTGCTTTGCCTAAAGATAAGGCAGATCGTGGTAATAGCTGGCTATTATACTTCCAAAGATGAGGTGTCTCTTCTTCCCAGCAGGCCCTGGTGCAACCTTGGTGCAGCCTGACACAGCACCTAAAAGAGCCTCATTTGAATGTCAGTAACACGTTCCCATATTCTACCTTAAGACTCTTACCAGATGCAGACTCGCGGCATTCTCACTAGTCCAGTTTTCTCTCCCCTCCTCTTGTTTGCCCTCAAGCCTGATGAAGAGCTTGATAGAATATCAACACTGTGACATTTTGGTTGGCCTAATCAAGGGGTGGCTTTGAAATGCTACTTCTAGGCCAATATGGCCATCTTTACTTTTTCAAAGTATTCTTGTTTGCTTGGCTTCATTTCTAATACATTCTTCCAAATCAGGCTGACAACAGCAAAATGAAAGAAAGGAAAGGAAAAGACTACCTAACCAAAGTACTAGGACTCTTTTCTGTGGTGGTATTAGAATGGAGCAACATGAGGAGCACATTGCAATTGTGAACAGAACAATAATGACTTTTGATAATGAGGTCCTAATAATTTATTGCTGCAAGGAAAGACTGCATAGTGATGCAATCTGAATAATCCCAATGGAAGAGCAACCTACTTAAAAGTCTTTATATGTGCAATTTAATAGTAGGAGGGTCAATTTGCCAGCATGGACGCAACTTATGGGGGAGAGGAGAGAGAGAGAGAGAGAGCCCATGAAGGGGGAGAAATATTATTTTTCCTTCAGTGTTTGGTGGATGTTAATGCCCAGACCCTCAGCTATACTACTGCTGTTTTCTCCTATACAAGTCAGTCATAAAAGCCTGCCAAACACATTGGATCTCATTATATTCCCTGTCGTTATAATAACTCCATCAGAACACCCAGAATGTAATTCACTCCTGAGGACTGGTGTGGTTTTTTTCTGAAGAAAGCGAGAGAGAACACAGTTCTGAATTATGAATAAAGAGAAAGATGTTTTGGGGACTGATGTGTAGGTCACCTATCAATGTAGTCAAAGAGCGGAATATATCAGGTGATGCCTTAAGGAAAAGAGTGCGGGGGGGGGGGCGGGAATCCTGCAAACTGGGCCTAATGCTATCCCTCATGTAAACTAGCTGAGCTCAACAGTTACTCCATGGAATATTTTGGCCCGCTGTGTTACAGGCTTTTACACCGAGTTTGATTACAATAGTAACATAGAATTGATTTTCTGGGGCTTAGGACAGTTGGCAAACTTGACTAGACTTAAAATAAAGCTCTTTGATTCCATCTGCAAAATTAGAGCAGATTTGATAAAGTAAAGATGTATCCTTTGAAGTATTCCCTATCAACATAAGTGCTAAGAACACTTGAGTGAAGGAATTTTAACAGTTTTGAAAGCAGTAGCAAAGGAACATCAATAAGGATTGCAGCTGAGGGCATGCCCACAAGGCAGAAGACTAACTGCATCTATCCTGCAGGCAAGAAGCAATTGCTAAAGATTTCAGACTTTTTAAAGTTCAGAGTTCAACTCATAAAAACTTTATGTTTAACTTGTGATAGGTTTTTGCTCTGTGGTTTAGGTTTTGTTGTAAGACACTCAGGTACAGCATCAAGGTTCTAAAGGGAAGGAAATCTCATTTGCTTGCCCTCATAGGAGAAAACTCTTCTCTTTGTTTTGCATCAAAATAATGTCTAATGAAGAGGCCAGGAGATGGGGTAGTATTTTCTCCTGGGGTCTGCAGAGAAGTCAGGGGCTTTATTGTATACTTTGGGGGCAGGACTAAATTCCTCCCTCTTCAGGGGATAGCCACTGGTGACCATGGAGTATGTTCATCTTCTCCTATCCTATAGACATCTCTGACACAGCATGTATTCTTGTTAGGATCCAACCAGGCTAGCAGATGTCCCTGAACTAGAGCTGGAGGGTATGTACTCTAGGTCATTTGCAGATGCTAGAGGAAGCATGAGCTGGAAGAGCTGGGGAAGACCACAGAAGGCATTTCTCTGTTGACCAGGCAAGGGCAGAAAGCTGGTCTTTTCGTATTCATACCAGGCTTGGCCAGTGTGGAGACCTCATGCTGCCTTTCGATCACAAGGGTTGGTGTTGCATCCTCCTCTTGCCTACTGAAACCTGGGCATAAACACACATTCGAAGGTAGCTAAAATTAAGCCAGCTTCCAGCCTCAGGCTATAAATTTCCTCTTGGTTAAAAATCCCAGAGTCCCTAATAACATTGCCGAGTGCTTGTTCATTTATTTATAAAAAAGTATTTCTATACTGCCATATCATAAAATATATCAAGGTGGGATGCACTATAAAACATAAAACATCATTTAAAATTACACACACACACTCAGAGATAGAGAGAGAGAGAGAGAGAGAGAGAGAGAGAGAGAGAGAGAGAGAGAGAATCACTCAGGTGCCTGACAAATCAAAAATTAAACAGCGGCAAAGGCCTGTCTATGTCTCTCTCACACACACAACTTCAAGAGACACCAGAAAGTAAAAAGCAGGATGCCTTCCAGGATCTTTGCTGGAAGAATGTTCCAGAACATTGCACCAACATGATAAATGCCCAACTTCTAGCTGAGGCCAGTCAGGTCTCTGTAACACGGGGCAACCAACAGCACTCTTCTGGAGCCAGGTTGTTCAGGCTTTGTATATCAACAAAAGAACCTTGAACATGGGCAACCATTGCAGATATTTTAGGAGAGCATTCTGCCCCATCAGCAGTCTCGCTGTTTTATTCTGCACCAGCTGGAGCTTCCAGACAAGGCACAAGGGCAGCTGCATATAGAGCCTATTGCAGTAATCCAATGTCAAGGTTACCAATGCATGAACAACAGTGGCTGAGTTTATTCCGATCCAGATACAACCAGAGCTGGTGTACTAGAAACAGCTGGTAAAAGCTCACACCTTCTCTATAGTCAAGGACTCTTAATTGCCGAAATGTAGACGATTTATCCTGATGAACTTTTTTAAATGTACCAGTTTCATACTGTCCAACATCTTGAATTCCAAAACTGGGACACACGTCTTCCTGTCTGTGCTCCCACATGAGTCATGTGACCTGTACAGAGCACAGAGCCCCAAAGACATGCTTTTGTGGAGCATGCTTGCACGGTGCTTAAAAACATGTGTTTTGGGGTGCCACACAAGATCACAGCCCCGTAAAAAGAAATTTATACCAGCTACATTCATGAACTTTCACAATTCAAGATTAAAGGAACAGAAGAGATTTTGTCTTGTAGGTAAGAGTCCTCTTACCTACAAGAGATGGCTTGGTCAGGGCAATCAGCTATGGTTGGTTTGAGCCCTGGATTTATTCTAAAGCATGGATTCGTTTAAATAATTAACACATTTAAATAATTAACAAATTTATTGTTTTTCTGTTTCTTGAATTACCCTAAAGATCTTTGCTTTAGTTTTGGCATGGCTTGGCTCCTTAGCATTATGACTGTTTAAAAACAACAGCAACACTGAAAATAACCCTCATTCTTCACTTCCTAGGTAATAATTAACGCCGTGACAGCCTGGCAGACTTGTACTGTAAAATCTCCTCCTCACTGAATGCAAAAGGGTTGCTCCTATGAGGTGTCTCCTCGTGAATTCTGCAAAAGCCAATAAATATGGGCTGATTATACAACCCCCAGGCGGTGCATCTTAAATAGTCATTAAAAACAATCATTATGACTGGAAAGAGCTGCAACCGGCTTCTGTTGGAATGCTTGCTTATAATTAGGTAATCCTTTTCCAGAATCAAAATGAATGTGTAATCTGAGAACAAAGCAAACAGTTTGAAAGTTCTGAGCTGGCTGTGCCAAGATCTAATGCATCAGACAACCTCGAAATTAGCACATAAACGACAACTGATGTGTGGCGGAAGAAGCGAGGCATTTGTGACGTTGCAGTGCTGGGTTACCCAGGGCAATCACTCATGGGCTTCACATTGAGGTATCAAAAGAAAGATGCTTCACTAAATCCTGAATACATTGCCCCTTTAGTGCACAGGTGGGCAACCTGATGCCCTAGGCCCCCCAATTTAACTTCAAAGCAATAAGTTCACCCACACCTGCTGGGTGGGGATGAAGGAAGGAGGGATGGGAGACCAAAGGGGGGAGTGGGGGAGAGAGGGTGGGTGGGTGGGAAAGGGAGATGGTCCCTCGCCTTGGCTGTGGCCCAGCATGGCCACTGGTTTCCGTTTCACCTTCCACTAGTGAGGGGCAATCAGTCAACTTCTGTCTCCACCCCCCACCCCCCATCGTTCAGCCCGGACACTGAGGTCTAGCTCCGAGGGCCTTCTGGTGGTTCCCTCCCTGTGAGAAGGGAGATTACAGGGAACCAGGCAGAGGGCCTTCTCGGTAGTGGTGCCCGCCCCGTGGAAAGCCCTCCCTTCAGATGTCAAGGAAATAAATAACTATCTGACTTTTAGAAGACATCTGAAGGCAGCCCTGTTTAGGGAAGTTTTTAACGTTTGATGTTTTATCGTGTTTAATATTCTGTTGGGAGTGACTGGGGAAACCCAGCCAGATGGGCGGGGCATAAATAAATAAATTATTATTATTATTATTATTATTATTATTATTATTATTATTATTATTATTACTACTACTACTACTCTTTTTTCAATCTTGTTTTTCAGTTCTCCACATTTCCACATCAGTTTGAACATTATTTTTTTTAAAAAAACTACTCATGAAAATTCACCAGCATTTGAATGTGCATTTCTCCAAATATATATATTTGTATGCAATCCTATCCAACACACATTTTGTTACATGCTACAGTAATATACATGCATATGTTAGACAAAAAAAACTCTTCTGAAGGCAACCACTGCCTTAATCACTATGGGTTTATTTTCCTGTCAAATAGCATCATACACAATTCTGGAATTCTATGATTTGGGGACCAGACAGGGAGCATATCTTACAAGCTTACCGGTCAGGAACAGATTTCCAAATGCCTATAAAAGCCAAGGTCTTGCATGATACCACACATTCCATTTTCTATGAGCCTAAGGCAAAGGAAAAGAGGATTCACTCTCATTAGCCACTTCAGATTCATTAAAGAGTTCAGAATCCAAGAGTTCAATTTTTTTTTTAAGGGAAAAAATTCCTTTGTATTCTCCACAATGATTAAAAGCCTCTCACGTAATGGTGGCTTCCCACCGGATTCTAGAACAGCAGCAGTGCCCTGATCACAAAGTGAAGCACTTACAGAAATGGCAAGAGCAAAGCAGACACTCTTGCCTGCTCAACATGAGCAGGGCGTCCGCACGCCACTGAAAAACAGAGGACATATCTACATGCCTATCTCTGTAGACCCAGTAAAATTTGTGCGCTAATTTATATGCAATGTATATTGCATATAGAAAATAATAAAAACCGTAACAACGCAGAGAAAATTTGCTAGCTAAGAGTAGTCAAAGATAGACAACGCACAATATTGTAACGCATTATCAGTCTCCTTAAAGAAAGACTGCAGCCAAGCACCCTTTCACAGACTAAGTAGATTATTTCCTTTCCCAACCTGCCCTCTCACTGATAAATGAAAATATGGCCAACCACTCCAGCTAACTGCCATTTAATCAAAGGTCCTATGCCTTCCCTAATATTAAATTCTTCCAAAAGCTAGAATTCACGAAGTCTCTACCCTGTCCATTTGCCACTCCAGCTGCCACACTCTCTGCTACTCTTCTGCTACAATTTAAACAAGGGTCTTCATCGCTCCTTGTTCTATCGCCAAATGATGTTCAAGGATGTCCTCAGTTATTATCCGTTCAGTTCATGACTGCATTTTAAAGCAGCTGCGCTGGTTGCCAGTTTGTTTCCAGACCAAATTCAAAGTGGTCACATTGGTGTTTAAAGCCCTAACTGGCTTGGGTACCACAAGTCTGAAAGACCATCTTCATCCCTAAATATCTTCTGTGAAGAGCAGCAGAGGGACCTGCTTAGTTGTTCTGCTACTCTCAGAAGTACGGGAAAAAGCTTTCTTTATGGCAGACCCTAAACTGTGGAACTCGTTTCCCACAGATGGACCTAGCATCTTCCTTCACAGTACCTGCTATATGCTGCATACACAGCTCTTTACTCTGGTATTTGAAAGTCAAGGTTTGGTTTTGTGGTTTGTGTGGTAACTATTTTACTTGTTTTTATCACTGTATGATTACATCGTTTGTAAGTCACCCCGGAGACCTTATTTATAACTAACTAACTAAGATGTTGCGACCTGCTCTTCTCACTGCATCAGCCCAGTCTCAGCTCTATTTCTGAACTGGTAGCAAAGAGTGAACTGGAAATAGCTTTCCCAGGTCCTCCAGTCAGAAGTCTTCCTGGTTCACAAGTTGTACACATCTTACTGGTGAGTAAAGCCCACACCTTCAGCAGTTCTATGTCACATGGGCAGGCATGAGCAAGGAAAGGATATGATGTTACTAGTAGCCCCCATACCAGGCCAGGTTTTCTCCAGAGTACTGAAACTGTTGGTGGGAGGGGGTCCATAGTCTGCAGGTAGGGGTGGCTTGAGATGTGAGTGTGTGGCAGGTGGCAAGACTGAACAAGTCAGAGACAGGAACTGAGGTGATATGAAACTGCTCTTTATGTACTGCCCTAAAATCTGGGTTCAAAATCATTTTAGGATTTGATGAACTTCAAAACTACACAAGGTACCCATGCAACAGAGAGGTGAACCCTTCTCCCAGCAAAGCCCTATACAATGGTACCTCGGGTTACATATGCTTCAGGTTACATACGCTTCAGGTTACAGACTCCGCTAACCCAGAAATAGTGCTTCAGGTTAAGAACTTTGCTTCAGGATGAGAACAGAAATCATGCTCCGGCGGCGTGGCAGCAGCAGGAGGCCCCATTAGCTAAAGTGGTGCTTCAGGTTAAGAACAGTTTCAGGTTAAGAGGGGACCTCCGGAACGAATTAAGTACTTAACCCGAGGTACCAATGTAATCCTTCCAAATACGTTTTTTTTTTTGGGGGGGTATATGATTGATTCTGTTCCGTAGTCTGGTCATGCGATTTCTTCCAAAGAAACCTTGACAAAAGAATCCAAAGATAAATTTTAAAACTGGGTTAACGCATCAAATTGGCCTGCGGGGGTGGGCAATGCAGGGGGGGAGAGAGAAGAAAATACAAATGAAACAAAGCTTGTAGATCAAGACATGTGTTTCAGATTAGCATTGCTTTTAAGAAGTCATCAGGCACTGAGACTATGCCCTAGATTAATTTTGGATTGTATTTCTACTAGTAAAACCCTGAATCTTGTGCTGGGATGTAATTATTACATCTGTATCCCCCCATCTTTTCTTTAACATACTTTATGCTGTGCAGATTTGAAAGGCCAAGACATTGGAAGCTCCACCTCATAGCACCTGCGAGCTGCAGGCATGCAGCCATCTGGTCAACTGAGAGAATGCAAGGCTCGTGACTGAGTGGATCAAATGTTTCTTTTGGTTTTGTTTTGTTTAAGCACCTGCAGAAATGTCACCTGGGAGTTTGAACCTATTAAGGTTCTTGTAATTGAGGCAAAAGATGATGTCGTTTATGATGGTACATGAGGAGAGGGAGAGAAAACGAGAGAGAGAGAGAGACCGTGGTTAGATGACAGGAAATCATATTTCCAACTGAGTTTAGGGAGTGCATTCTTTGTAATGGGGTTAGCTAATCCAGATAGTAATAAGGGTAGGAAAGTCAGCAATCATAATCACGTTTAATGGATTCCAGATGGGGAAATATAATTGTTCTCATTATCATTGTAAAAACTCCAAGGAAATACAATCCCAAGATCCTCTTGCTTGACAAGCAAGGAGTGGGGGAAATGACACTGGGCTGTGGTTATGCAGATAAAGTTTCCTGTTGGTTTTATTTATTTTTGTTGAAAAAATACTTGCCCCCCCAACAAACCCCCCACAACCCTAAATATGATATTCTATTTCCAGTGTAATGGTGAGATTACAGTACCCCACTGAAATACCACTTTTAAAAGGCCTTTTCCCTGTGAGCCTTCTTTCTACAGTATGAGGTGGTGACTTGCTAAAAGACTGTGGGGCAAGTTGAAAAAGAAAACCATTGCTTTGGTCTTATGTCTGTGCTTTGTAAAATCCGTAATCTGTCGAAAGTGGCATGTAGCTGGAGAAATTCTCCTTTCTTTGGTGTAGCTCAGGGGTCAGCAAGGTTTACTTTGCCTGGGCTGGTTCACTCCAGCGGAGATACCTCTGTGGGCCGGATCGCGCACACCCGCGATTTCCAGCATCTGCGTCTGCGCAGACTTGATTTCCAGAGCTGTGGAAGCGAGTCCCCATGCTGCGCTGGTTTAGAGCAGCGCATGGCGACTCGCCGAGTGGGCGGCTCAGTTTGGGGGCGGCTCGTGGGCCAGTTAAATGACCCCCGTGGACCGCTTGTGGTTGCCGACCCCTGGTGTAGCTGTTCATTGTTGTTAAGGCTGAAAACTGGAGCTGATCCTACAGGACTATTTGATGTTATCTCTTGCCTTATACTGTATTGTCAAAGTGTGTTCCATGTGTAACCAAAAGTACTGTAAATGGAATTTCTCTATAAATTGAGCATAACCTTGCTAGCATGTGAAATGAGCGCGATTGTGCGGTAGCTGGAGCATTCTTTGGCACTGCCCTTTTTTGGGATTGGGATGTAGACTGATTTTCTCCAATCCTCTGGCCACTACTGAGTTTTCCAAACTTGCTGGCATATTGAATGTAGCACCTTAACAGCATCATCTTTTAAGATTTTAAATAGTTCAGCTGGAATGGCCTTCCACTGGCCTTGTTATTAGCAGTGCTTTCTAAGGCCCATTTGACTTCACTCTCCAGGATGTCTGGCTCAAGTTCAGCAACCACACTACCTGGGGTGTACGAGACATCCATATCTTTCTGGTATAATTCCTCTGTGTATTCTTGCCACCTCTTCTTGATGTCTTCTGCTTCTGTTAGGTCCTTACCACTTTTGTCCTCTATCATGTCCATCTATGCACAAAATGTTCCTTTCATATTTTCAGTTTTCTTGAACAGATCTCTGGTTTTTCCCATTCTAGTGCTTTCCTCTATTTTTTTGCACTGCTTGTTTAAGAAGGCCCTCTTGTCTCTCCTTGCTATTCTTTGGAAGTCTGCATTCAATTTCCTGTATCTTTCACTATCTCCCATGCATTTTGCTTGCCTTCTCTCCCCCACTATTTGTAAGGCCTCATTGGACAGCCACTTTGCTTTCATGCATTTCCTTTTCATTGGGATGGTTTTCATCGTTGCCTCCTGTATAATGTTACGAGCCTCCATCCATGGTTCTTCAGGCACTCTGTGCATCAAATCTAAATCTTTAAATCTGTTTTTCACTTCCACTGTGTATTCATAAGGGATTTGATTTAGATTGTATCTGACTGGCCTAGTGGTTTTCCCTACTTTCTTCAGTTTAAGCTTGAATTTTGCTATAAGAAGCTGATGATCTGAACCACAGTCAGCTCTAGGTCTTGTTTTTGCTGACTGTATAGAGCTTCTCCATCTTTGTCTACAGAGAATATAATCAATCTTGTATCGATGCTGTCCATCTGGTGATGTCCATGTGTAGAGTCGTCTCTTGTGTTGTTGGAAAAGCGTGTTTGTGATGACCAGCTTGTTCTCTTGACAGAACTCTATTAGCCTTTGCCCTGCATCGTTTTGAACCCCAAAACCGAACTTTCCAGTTGTTCCTTTTATCTCTTGATTCCCTACTTTAGCATTCCGATCCCCTATAATGAGAAGGGGACAACAACAACAACAACAACACTTTAAGGCGCCCAGCACCAAAGGCTCTAGACTTACTTGCTTGTAATTTGGCAGGTTTTATCAATTCTGGAGGGGCATGAAAATGCCAGCAAATTTCATCCACTTCCATTTAAAAAAAGGGTGGGGGTGCTCATAGTCATTTTTATTATTATTTCCCAAATAGTGAAAGAGTGAGTTGGAGTGAATGAAACAGACATGGATGGACCCCATGTTGAATTGGGCCAACTAGGAAATACCTTGGATCCAGGTGGACTGTTTTATCATTTTATCTTTTTGTAAAACACTTTGAGGTTGCTGTTTTTACAATCAAGCAATGTATAAATTATATGAGATATAAATACAAAGATATAATGCTGCTCATATAATTAACCATAATGATTTCTATTTCCTACCTATTTATTATAAATCTCTTCCGTAACGTGATGGATACTCTTCATTTTTAAAACTATACAGGATTTTGACTCTCTTTTTCTCTGTGTTTGTGTCTGACACACACACACGCAGGCAACATGGGCTGCTTTCTTCCTTGCTC